>NC_077228.1:260946051-261259801 GCF_027887165.1 Monodelphis domestica
CCTTTGACTCTGTTGGACCCGCTGTGAACTGCTTGGGGTTGTTCCTGTGATTGTTGCTGATGTTTCTGGGGGGCAGGGGCTGAGGAAGCCATCCCTGCTCTGCTGCTTTAGGGGTAAGTTGCACAAATCTGATGGGCCCACCAGCCTGTTCCCCTTGGCTAGGTATGTGGGAATGGGGCCTCGTGTCAGTGTTAGCCCTGTTAAGGGAGCAAGAAGCAGTGGCCCTTGGAGTTGAGGGGCTTCCTTCCATCTCTGCCATTAGGGGTGGGGGGGGAGGGACTAGTGCTGGGTAACCCAGTTCCCTAGTCTCCATATGAATGTATTTTTTGGGACATGGCACCTATGCCCTAGCCCCACCCCCTCAGTTTTTGGCAGAAGGAATAGGGAATGGACAGCCCCCTCCAGCAGCTGCCCTCTCTTTGATGTAAAAAGGGTAGGACAAGGAAGGAAAGGCAGCTTGAAGATGGGGTTCAGGGGTGGGAGGTGGGGGGTTAGAGGTGTGCTTCACAACTTAAATTTGACCAAATTGGAGAGGAACAATGGTCTCTCTCCACTCCCTTCTCCCTTTTTACAAATACTGTGATGGGGAAGGTGGGGAGGATGTCAAGAAAACATGTCTGTCTTGTGTAAGGGTAGGTTGGGATTTGTTTCTCTTTCTTTTATCATAATCTGTATCCATCCGAGTTTTCTTACATTGTCTCCCCAACATTATCCACACTGCTCTCAACCCCCCAGAGTGCACAGTATTAGGCTAGGGATTTGCCTCTACCTCCCCCTCATGAATGTACTTGTTCCCCTACCCTGGGGGAGGAGGGGAGGGGGGAGAGCAACATTACCCCCTTGGACCCCATACTATTTTTTTATCTTATTTTTATTTTTGCACCAAAGTGGCAACTGGTTCAGAGTTGGTCATGGCCTTGGGTGGGGGAGGCTCCCCTACTTGCTTCCCCGTGGCTTCTTCAACAGTGTTAGTGTCTGTGTAATACTCTCTAAAGCAATAATGGGGATGGGGGTTTTGTTTTGTTTTTGTTGTTTTGTTGCTGCTGGCCTCCCTGACTCCCCCTTCCCTTCATTCCCTGCCCAGCCTTCTGCCAGTATTCAGTGGCATTAGAGGTGGGGGAGGGCTACTATTGTGACTGAATGTAACCACCCCCCTGCCACAGCCAGTGTGTGTAGGGAGGCTGATTATCCCTTTCCTCATGTCTTCCCCTCCCCTCCCCCAGCTGAAGAGACTTTGAATTTAGGGGACCCTTGAGCCTGGAGTGGCCTTAACCCTGTGAGGAAGCTGGAGGGAGGGAACCTCTCTCCCACCCCCATCCCCTTTCTGAGAGTGGTCAATGTTTACAAATCTGAGCCCCTCGACCCAGGGACTCTGTACCCTGTTTCCATCCTATCTGCCCCCCCCCCCCCCATCTTCCTGGACCCTGGCTGCACCCTCCTCCCTGGGGCAGGGGCAAGGTAGAGGCCAGTCTGGTCTGCCTTTAGCCCATACCCCAAATTCTATGTGACAATATCCCTCACCTCCCCCATGTAAATACCCACCCCCTCAAATAAAACTTAGTGTGTGTTCTCCCCTTATGCCTCAACCATCTTTTTATTGGGGGTAGAGGGAAGACAGAAGGGGGGGGGGGAAGAGTCATGTTAGCTTCAGGGACTGGAGCGACTTTGCCCTTGGAACAGTAGTCTAATAATCTCTTCCCAAGAAAAAGCTTGGAATTCCTTCAGGAAAGAGATAGTGACAGACTGAGGTAACCTTCAGCTAGTGTACCCCCAAGAATAAATTCCTTTAGATTTCACTTGTGGCTTAGGTAAAGGAACTTCCACATCCTCATCTTTTGTTTTCACTTGGGCCCTGACCTTTAGTCAAATGGAGCTCTGGGAACTGTGAGAAACAGGCAAAATTGCAGTTTCTTCCCTTCCCCTCAGATCTGTTCTCAAGACTTCAGGTGCTTCTCTGATCAGTTCTATGAGTAGCACGGTATGTACTTGTGGCTCAGCTGCATATATCACCTATCCTTTTGTCTTCTCTACACCCCCATTCTGGCCTTCTAATCCAAGGGAATGTGAATGTATCCCATTTTTCAATAGTGCTGACTTTTTCTCTGGGCAGTCAAGTGGCTAGAAAGGGACTTTGGGGGGTGGGGGTGGAGAGGCAAAGCAGGGGCAGAGGCTGGGTACAGAGTTGGAATTGGTTCCTTTATGGAAAAACAGAAAATATAATAAAAATTAAAATAAAACCAGTTTTAAAAAGCCACCTCCTTGAGCTTCCCACTCTTGGCCCCGACCCTGGCCCTCCAGCAGGGAGAGGCTCCTGACCAGGGAAGGCAAAGAAGAGGGTAGGGAGATTTCCCCCCAATCCCATCCCCATCTCAGGGAGGAGGAAATGAGCCCCAGGGAGAAGGGAGCCCAGGCTCAGGTGTGGACCACCAGTCCCCTCCCTCCCCCCTCCCCCCTCGCTCCTGGCCTGTAGTGTGGGGCGCTGCCCCCCCCTTCCTGGCCTGATACATTGGGTGTGTGTGGCAGCTAGTTCCAGATCTTGAGGAAGGAGTCCCAGGAACCTGTGGCCACAGCCATGCCATCATCAGTCACCCCAAGACAGCTAACACGGTTGTCATGGCCAGCAAGGACACCTGGGAAGAAGTTGGATTGGAATCAGTCTTATATCTCCCCACATACTTCTTCATGCACCTAGATCTCTCTCCAAAATCATTCTTACCTGCCCTATCACCCTTCATGGCATCCCAGATGTTGCAATTGAAGTCATCATAGCCAGCCAGCAGCAGCCGGCCACTTCGGGAGAAGGCAACAGAGGTGATGCCACAGATGATGTTGTCATGAGAGTACATAAGTAGCTCCTGGTCTGCCCGAAGGTCAAAGAGGCGGCATGTGGCATCATCTGAACCCGTGGTGAAGGCATAGCCATTTGGAAAAAACTAGCAAATGGATAAAGGGGAAAGAAGCAATCAGGAGAAAGCCGAAAGAAAAGTAAAGACTACCAAAACCACCATCTGGTCCCTCACTCACGGCCACAGCGTTGATGTCAGACTCATGGCCTGTAAAAGTTTGCCGGCACATGGAATCCCGAACATCCCACAGCTTGATGGAAGCATCACAGGCACCAGAAACAAAGCTTCGGCCATCCGGAGCCAGAGACAGGGACATTACATCCCCACTGTGCCCTGCAAAGCCCACTGTCTGCTGTCCTGTTTCTATGTCCCACAGGGCACTGATGGAAGATCACATAACATAAATAAATAATCTGAACATGCTCTCCCTTATCCCACCCCCTTAACCCCAGCTCAAAAATTCTCAAGAAATGGGATGCCCCAACTTTGGCAAAGTTGGGGGAAGGGATTTTAACCATGGAAAGGTTAAAAGAGCTTAGGACAATAAGGGAGGGGATAGGACAGGGATCTTAGGTACCCCACTCAAGAATCCTACTTGTACCCAATGTACAAAGGAGCTGAAACCAAGCAGAGAAAGTACAAAATTATCTAGGAAGGACTTGAGGGTGATCTCCCTCAGGGACTGACTTACCAGGTGGTATCCCCAGAGCTAGTGATGATCTGGTTATCATCTAAGAAACGGCAGCAGGACAGATATCCTAGGTGAGAGAAGGAAGAGTGGGGGAAGGGAGAGTCAGTATGGGTGCCACTAAAGTTAAAAGACAATCCATCCCAACTGACTTCCCCAAGCCAGCATCCCCTTACCAGTATGGCCTGGCAGCTCTCTGCTGACCCTGACATTGCCCTCTCGGGTTTTGAGACTGTAGATGGAGCAGATGTTGTCTAGCCCCCCACAAGCCACAAAATTCCCTGAGGGCGCATAGGCACAGGTCATGACCCAAGAGGATCGGAGAGGGATAGCATGGACCTGAAGGGGAAAAGGGGGAAGGTACATAGGACATGGGATCACAATTCAACCCAGTCTGAAACCCAGGCCCAACAGCCTTAACCTTCTCCACCCAAAGGATTCCCTTCAAGGATCCATATACACCAACCCTAATTACCTTATTGGTGGTGTAACTGTCCCAGATGATGAGTTTTCCATCCTGTGAAGCACTGACCAGCAGTCTGAGGAAGAAGGCAGAAAAAAGATGTTTGAGAATTAGATGGAAGAAGGGTCAATCATACTTTTCCCACCCAGAACAATGTCTCCCCACTATTTTTCTAAGTTTTCCTAGCTTTGACCTTGAAAAAAATCCATTACCCACTCTAAGCTTGTTTTCTATACTAAAAAGCGTTTTGCATTAGATGTTCTCCAGTTTGGATAGTCTATGGTTCTGTGGTTGTAGGGGCAATGGCTCCTGAATGGTAATACTTAAGTTGTTCACTAAGGTTATAGTGAAAGAAAAGCAGGAATGAGGAGGCAACCACAATTTGTTCAAGACAAAACTATGAGACCCAATGAATATACCCTCCCCAAAAACTTTTCAAATCATTCCTACTGGGCCTAGCTCTCTAAGCTTTCCTAATCTAAAGGAAAAGACTCCTTACCACTGAAGGCCCACCACTTTAGGTAGGATGGGGAAACACATGATGTAGAAGTTCTTGGGCAGTATTCACCCTCCCAATAGTACCTTGAGTCTGTCCCCCAGTGCATGGCATAGATTTTTGCCAAGTGACCACGAAGGGTTCGTCGTGTTCTCATCTGGATTCTTCCAACAGGGTCCAGCCCGGCTGTAATCTGCGCAGAGGAATTGAAACTACATGAGTGAAGGTCACATGGTCCAGAACCCAAAGTATTCTATCTTGTTCCCCCTCCCTCACCTTCCAAACCCTTCTCACCTGGGTTAATGTTGAATCCCCACATGCTTTCCGAGCATCCTGTGTGATAAAAGATGAAAATGATTTGAGGGAAGGTAGGAAAAATGAGAGGAGAGAAAAGACAAGAAGCCACAGATCAAGAATGAAGTAGGGAAAAGGTATAGGAACAAAATAGGTAGAGAAGAGGCAATGAGACATGAGGAGAGTATGCAGCAAAAGATAGATAGGAAGGAAAATTAGAAGAAAATGTAAGTTACAGGGAAATAAGAGGAAGATGGGAGTAAAGAGAGGAAGAAATATCAGGAAATGAGAAGGGGAAACCCCCCCTCATCCTAACCACTTTATGACAACTGTGAACCAACACCCTACCCAGTCTGGACTCCCCACGTTAACTTCTAGGGCCTGTCCCCTCCCCCTGTGCAGATTGTTCCTCACCCGGATCTGGTTCCGGAGCTGCTCCGCCTCCTGTCTCAGCTGCTCCAATTCACTCATGGTGGCAGCAGGGCAGCAGGGCCCTGGGGCTACACAGCTAGCTCTTCAGCGTCCAAGGAGATCTGGGGAGGGGGCCAGAGCCAGAGGTTGGTGCCTCCATGATGTGGGAGGGAAGGGGGATGAAAGGGTCTGTGTCTCAAGGGCAAGGAGAACAAGATGCTCCTTTCCTCTTCCCTCCTCAATCAGAGAAAATGAACTGTGTCCTCACAGCCCAGGGAAATCAAATTGAAATCTGAGGATCAAATACATACAAGCAGCAGTAAACTATCCCTCCACACTTTCACCAACTCAGATAAGGTAAGACTGTTAGACCTCTCCCTTCTGAGCCAATCAGCACTAGATATCAATCTTCAAAGTTGGAAGCCAGGATTGAGTTTGAAGCAGCCAGAGACATTCCCCTTCCTTTCCCTTCTGCTCCCTTCCATAACCTATGCCCCACTGTTACCCAGGAAATAGCAACAACAAAAAAAGCAGAGAGTACCTCCTGTCCTTTTCCTAGCCCCCTCAAAATTTTTTAATGAGGAAAAGGATCAATTTAAACCCAACCTCCACTCCCACCCCACATATACACACTCCACTGCAAAGGAGAAAGCTAGGAAAGGCTGGGTTGGTTCGTGGGGTTGCCTAGGCAACTGTCATCCAAAGAACACCTCACTGGCTTTCTCCATTGGCCGAATGCCCCTCCACTGCCTGTAGCCCCAGCAACTACATCCCCAGCTAAGCCCCAAGGGGGGATCAGTGACCCATCCCCTTCCAGCTTCCATCCAAAGGTTCTGGGCCCAGCAGTCCTTCCCCAGATTCTGGGGTAGTTGTTTTAAGACTGTGAAAAGTCCATAGGAAGATAGTGGGTTTAGGACTGCACAACAGGGATTATTCCAAAACTAGTTGCATCCTACTAGCCTCCTGTGTGATCCTACTATCCAAATGGGGCTTAGGAACCCCCAGGCTGCTTCCTGCAGTCTCTTGGCCTTAATCCCTCCTTCCTTTCCTCTCCAGGGCACTCAATGATAGCAAGCAGAGGCCCCAGGGAGCCACTCAGGAGTAATTAGATTCTTCCAAAGGAGACAGATAGACACTCCTGGCAGAGAAGCAACATTGCTCTCTCCCAGTCGAGCCAGTTCTAGTCCAATCACACAGCTAGGGACCCAAGTGCTCTGACTCTGCTTTGTTCTGGGGACCCAAGTATCCTGCTCCATTCTACTCTAAATTCAGTACTATGCTTTTCTCTGTTCCAGGGACCTTGGAGTCTTAAGAATCTGCTCCAGAACATAGGCATCCTGATACCATTTACCTTGGAATTCAAGCATTCTGGCTCTAATTTTCTAAGGGGACTTGGTCATAGAATCATAAATGTATAGATATGCCACCCATCCAATCCAAATGTTCCTAATATTTTTTGTATCAGAGAACCACTATAGCATTCTGGTAAAGTTTCTGGAGCCATTTTCACAAAATAATTAAATGCATAAAATACAATACATAGAATGACAATGAAAATCAATTATATTGAGATAGTTAGCAAAACATATATATATATATATATAAAGTTTATGAACCTTAGGCTTAAGAACCTTTAACCAATTCAATCTTCTTGGTGAGGAAACTGAAGCCTAGAGAAATGCCCGAGATCACACAGGTAGAACTCAGAAGTGGAATTTGAACTCAAAGCTAACCACTGTTTACCACTCTTTCCACTGTAACACAAGTTCTGCTCCATACTGCTCCTTGGGGCATAGATCACTTTTCGAGGCTCACATGTTAGGAACCAGAGCCCTCCCTGAGCTTGATGTACGCTCCTCTTTAGGGAGCCAAACATCATTTCCACTTTCCGAAGGATGACTTTTCCCTCATTTCCCCAATTCCTGGGCCATTGGGGATGAACTCCATGTTAGATATCTTGGGAGAGAAGGATGGAGTGAAGCAGAAAGGGAGGCAAAACCCCTCTCCCACTATTAAAGGCAATCACTCCAAGACGAGGAAAAAAAATAAGGGTAAATGCTTCCCAAATACTGCCATGCCTCTTCTTCAGTCAGAAAGAATCCTGGGGTGGATGAAATCCCAAAGAAGTTTGAAATGGGGAAGGCAAATGTGGGATAGATTTTGGTTTAGGGGTACGAAAGCTTGACCCCCAAGCCTCCTCGAAAGCTAGGGATATGAGAGTTTGGCAAGTGAGCCAAAGATCCATTCCCGGGAAGAGCAAGGAGGAAAGAAATCTGCAAACACACACACCCCCATCTCCACCCCACCCCATTTCCTCCCAGAGCTTTTCTGGAGATCCAAGAAAGCAGCTGGATTGGGGGTCAGGGACTAACTACGCTGATTGGGAGGTGGAGTCTCTCCAGGTATGGGGAGTGGGAACTGAAACCACAGGATGGAGGGTAAATGGGGGGGGAGGGGAGAGAGAAGGAAAGGAGGGGTGTGTTCCCTCCCCCAAATCCCCACCCTAGTGCAACCAGGGTCACCGAGAAAAACAAGCAGAAACTGAGGCAAGAGGGAAAGACCAAAGGAACCCCCTCCAAATCCACGACCCTACCCCCAACTCCTAGGGGCGCGGGAGGCAGCCGGGGGCGGGGCCCTAGGGGTCCCGGGCAAGGATGAGGGGGCGCGCGGAACGTTCTTGGGGGGCGAGGGTCCCCCCACTTCCACTTCCGGGTTTGGGGGAGGACGGGGCACGACGGGGGAAAGGGAGTGGGAGGGAGGCCGGAGAGTTACGTCCGCTCCCAGGAGGCCAGGCCCCGGAGGCGGAAGGAAGATAAGCTCTCCCAGCGCAGGGGTAGGGGAAGATGGGGGGCTTCGAGGGGGAAAAGGGAACTCCTTTTGCCCGCGGAGGTACCTGTGGCGGTAGATTTCTACGGTGGGGAGGGGGGGTCGCAGGGACGCGCTCGGGGTCCCTGTCTTCCTCCGCGGCGGAGGCGGCGGCGGATGGATCTCTCAAAGTCTCCCTCAAGTGAGTGCTGCCTACACTGCTCTCCCCACAGCGGAGGGATCCCTCCCGCTCGTGACGTGATCGCTGTGGCCCGCCGCGCCCAGGGTCCGGCAGAGGATGAGACCAACTGACGCAGGAGGGTAGAGCGTGGAAAAACACGCCGAACGACTTATGTATTAGCTCCGTCATAGGCAAGGAGAGACAAATTCACCCTCTCCAGACGCGAAAGGAGTCGTAACAGGAGAATTGTGCCCCCGAAGCGGAACAGTGCGTCCCTCCAGGGATTGGTCCCATTGGTACCAGCCCAGGAGGGGTGGGGGCATGAAGCCGCTCGGCAAGTCACGTGATTACCCCCTCCGCCCCTCCCGGAATAGGTGGTTCCGGAATGGGAGGAGGGAGTACTATTCCCTTATTACCCAGCCTGGCCGCGCCCCCGCCCGCCAGCCCGGCCTAGGGACCGCCCCGTCCGGCCCCGGCCCGACCCGACCCGACCTGACCCAAATCCGGAGACCAGGGCCTGCCTGGGGCGGGCGGCCGAGGGACAAAGGAAGGGCCCCTTAAAGGCGGAGAAGGGCGTCTGGGAGCACTCAGGGTTTCTCTGGAGTCCGGCTTGGGCCTGGCATAATAGGTAGAGTGCAGGTTGAGGATAGACTTGGAGGCAGGGAGACCTGAATTCAAATTTTGTCTCAAGCCGTTAGAAATTGTGACCCTGGCGGGGGGGGGGGGGGGGGGGGGAAGAAATTGTGACCCTGGGTAAGTCACTTAAGTTCTCTGAGCCTCAGTTCCCCCAACTGTAAAATGAGGATACGGGACTTCACCTGAAAGGTCCTTTCCTTTTCTCAATCCATGATTTTATGAAATGGTTCACACTAGATGTGGGGCTTTGGTGAAATGACTGCATCAGAGTTGTCAGCTGTAAAATAAGGGGTTAGGTTGTATGCCTCTTTGCCTCTTGTTTATATACATTAACTGTAAGAGGCAGCCTGTTGAAATGGAAACCTGGGTCCTGGACCTAGACCTGCTTCTCACTCCTTTCCCCTCTCCGGCATATCCCTTTACCCCAATGTACTTCAGGCTCCTCCCTTGAAAGATGAGGATAATTAATAGATGCCTTGCTTCTACAAAAGCTTGATGGGGATGGTGGAGATGATAAATTTGAAAGGACTTTGGAAGGGCAATAATGATCTCATATTAAGGTAGCCAGACCTTTAATGTTTGTAGGTCATTTTCTTCCCAACCGCTTCTTATGGAAGGTTGTAAAAGCATTGCTGTAAAAGCTATGTCATAGAATGACATTCAGAGAAGTTTTAAGTGACTTGCCTATTGTGACACAAGTGACACTAGTGCCAAAGCTGGTAGTCCAGTGCTTGTAACTTATAGTCTAGTGTTCTTTCCATTGAATGATTGGTCACCAAATGTCATCTGTAAAGTCTCACCAGAGAAATTATGGCATTAAAAAGCAAGTTTATTGAACTACAGATGTGATTTTGAGCAAGTCAATTCTGTGGGACCCAGTATAATCAGCTTATTGTGCATCAGGGCAGTGATGTAGTCAAGAGGTACAATTCAATTTAACACCAACCTTATGGCCAGGTTTCTAAGTTTCAATGTCACTTTTGTAAAATGAAGATAATACTTTTTAGAGGGAAGCCCTGTTAATGCTGTGGTTGCCCATGGCATTGTGCTAATTATATCAATCTGGAATATTTCATAGAGACAGAGACAGAGACAGAGAGGATTGGAGATCTGTTGTCCAGAGTAGGAAAATGCAGTTGGATGAACAACCATCAGCCATCAGGCTTGTCTAGGTACACAGTGGATAGAGGGCTGGATAGAGTTAGAAAGGGCCAAGTTAAAATCCTGACCCCAGATATGTAACTACCTTACTCTAGTCAAGTGACTCAACTACCTCTTTCCTCATTTGTAGAATGAAGCTTAAAACTGCATTAAGACTTATGGGACACCATGTATATAGTATGCTAGTCAAACAAAGTTGTATTGTATTTAATATTCCCAAGTGTGTTTGTGTGTCTTAGACAATACAAATGGATAATAATTTGCACACGTAATTAACAGGAAGAGAGCGCACTGGATTGCCTTTGGGAAATTGAAGAGCTGTTTTAATTACTCCAAACTTCTCTAGTAAACAAAGGGCCATCTTTTCAATACTATTGTTTTATAGATACTGTACAGCTTTCAGCTGTACCTGAAATACCATGAACTCCATAGAATATGACAATGTCCTAAGAATTTAAAATGAACATCATAGCAATTGGTGGGTGCAAGCTGATGCAACATATAACAAACCAGGAACTTCAAAGAAGAACCAGAGTAAAGACTGTCATAAGGGAATGTGTGATTGAAAAAGAAGATGTGTTGGTAGAACAGGAAGAGAGAGAATTCTAACCCTAACCCTACTACATTGTGCTACATTCATGTGCTCTACTTGTATCTTCACAATGTTATGAGTAAATAAAGCTCCCAGGAATGGGTGGACCTCTTGTGGCAAACTTTTGGTTATATATGGATAGATTGTAATCTGCATAATTGGGGGAAATGCCTATATCAGTAAGTATGTGAGTAATATAGTAGGTACTAATACTTTCTCCTTCAAAGAGTTGTTTTGAGGAAAGTGCTTTGTAATTTTTTAAGCATTCTGTAAATATTTCTATAGCGCCTTTAACTCTTAAGTGTAGGAAGATATTATATTTGTCTAATAACATCTTATAGTTTACAAAGGACTATTCTCTCATTTGATCTGTGGTATGTGAACTAGATAGTGTAAATGGGCAGCTTGGTGAAGCACCACCAGAGAAAGGACCAGGCATTGTGGGTTACCTTGGTCACACATATGCCTCACTATTATTGTACTTTTTTTTAACCCCTTAACCTTCTGTCTTAGAATTGATACAAGTATCTGTTCCAAGGCAGAAGAGCAGGAAGAGCAAGGCAACTAGGGATAAGTTACTTGCCTGGATCACACAGCTATGAAGTGTCTGAGTTCCAATTGGAATCCAGGACCTCCTGTCTCCAGAACCTAGCTCAATTGTAAACTTTATTTTGTGCCCACCATGAGTACTGTTTATATTTGTAGGACACAGTACCCAAGGCTTATGGGGGAAATGTTTAAATTTACTATTATAACCCTGTTATCTTGATGCCCATTGCAAGAAGCTGATTGTGTCTATTGGCTAATTATTGGTGGGGGCTTGTTAACTATCTATATAATAGGAATGGGTACTTTGGAGAACTAGTGGAAATAGTAGCCACTTTGTGGGGAGGGGATGCTATAATATATTTGATTCAGATCTATTATATTAATTAAGGAAATTTCTGATGTGGAAACCCCTGCCACCATTTGAGATCAGTATCTATCTTATAATTTGTAGCCCTAAAGACTTACCTAGTTCACTGAAGGTTAAATAATTTGCTCAGTAATTTAGCTAGGATGTTGTTACAATCAGGAGATTAAAATTTTATCTTCACAATAAAGAAAAGAGCTAAGTATCTTCATTGTTACAATCAGGAGATAGCTAAATCCAAGCTTCACAATCCCCCCTGATGATCATTGGGAGACTAGTCTCCCCATTGATCATTTAACATAATCATCTTGTAGTCCTAAAGCACTTCTAACTACACATGTATACAATATTTCACCTTTTAAGAGGAAATTACAATAGTTAGAAATAGAAAAGAGAAAAAGCAAAATCAATGTTTTGCTAGGCACGTTGTCAAAAAGCCAAAATTAGGGGGCAGTCCCCTTTGGCATAAAAGTGTACATTTACAATAAATGTTCAATCCCCATTTGTTCAATCGATTGCACCCAAAAGTTCATTCTGGATCTTCTTGATGCAGTGTAGGTTTCTGCAAGTATTTTCCTTTGAAGATTTCATTCTCTGGGTTCAAGGAGTTAGCAGACTTCTTTTCCTGAAATTCTTTTCAAACAAAATTTTAAATATTGAATTTTATTATAAAAATGCAATACAATCCCCCCTGAAGAGGTGTTTATCAACCAGATCAGCTCAAAATGGTTGAGTTATAGGTGTATGAGTCAATTGTCAAAAGAACAAATAAAAAATAAATAAATAAATAAATGGAAGAAAAAATTAAACTGAGAGAAAAATTCAAAATTCAGAATCAAAATATCAAAAACTATGTATATAAAATTTCTGAATAAAAAAGAATAAATTCAAAACAGGCCCTTATATTAGGGTCCAATTAAAGTAATTTTTATCCCACAAGTCTGTAGGAGGAAAATTGTAGTAATGTATTTACCCATTATAAGTCAAGACTACAGGAAGTTGCCATAATATGAGAGAAAAAAGACTAGATTTTTGTGAAAAAAGGGAAGTGTCATTTCTTAGTCAGATCTTTTGTCATTTCTCAGGGATAGGGGAGCCAGACTAGCCAATTGTTAGGTACTTTCATAGAAAGTTCAAGGAGTCCTGCATCTTAACATATGTCAAGCGCCACAACCTTGAGTCTCACACTAGATTCAAGTCCTTTCATATGGGCATAGAAGTTCATCAATCCCACATTGATTGGTTTCTTTTGGCACTTTTCAGGCTAAATCTGTGCTTCTATGGCACTATGTAGATAAAATCTGCGCTCCTTTTTTTGATCCCTAGAATCAGACACAATCATAAATAATAGTCCCATAATATTTATCAATAAATGGCAGGTTTCCATAGTCTAAAGGTTTTGGGGTATGCATTTTTCCAGATAACATGTTGATACACTTTTTAATAATTGATTTCTGACATTTTTCCATCCTTGTTATCTCCCTCTCCCACACCTCTCCCTTTCACAAGATGGCAGGTAATATGATATAGGTTATATATGTGTTATTGTATAATATATATATTTCCATATTTGCTACCCTTGGATAAACAAAAGGGAGGGTGAACTAGGGCAGGCAGTAGTCAAAAACAGAAATACTGCATTTTTTAACAGGAAAAGGCTGAAAGGAGAACAGAAGGATAAATGGAAAAAATAAGATGAAGAGAAACAACATAATTATCATAACTCTAAATGTGAACAGGATAAAACCCCCATAAAATGGAAGAAAATAGCAGAATGGACTAAAAGCCAGAATCCCACTATATGTTGTCTACAAAAAAAAATGCATTTAAAAATAGGGTGATACACATACAGAAAGGTAAAGGGCTGAAAAGAAAAAAAAAAACTACTATGCTTCAGCTAAAGTGATTTTTTGTGAAGAAACGGGGGCTCGTAATAAAAATTGCACAGCAAGGCTTCTATTGGAGTTTCAGCCCTGAGTCTCTTGCTCACTCTAAGTTTAGTGTCTCTGGAAGTTTGATGAGTATGGTACATTGGTACATGGTACACCATGGTACATTGCCTTTCTATATTTTTCTGGTATAGGCTGTAGAGAATGCCATGATGCTCTGAGGTAGGTCTGATGAAGGTCCATGGGACGTGGCTTAAGACTTTCCAAGGTATATCCCATTTTCTGGACCAATGACTCAGGCCAGCTCTTTCCAGTGACTATATAGAGTGCTAGATGAAATGCAGCTCCTGTTTTAACTGATGGGAGATATTTCAGATAGGGGTTTGTATCAACTAAACACAGCTCTCCCAGAAACATTGCTAAACTTTACACTTCAGAATTGGGCTGCTGTTGATAAATGAAATACTGAGTGAGAAACTGATTGATTGTTGGTACCGAAAGGTTAAAAGCCAGCACTTGCAGCATCCTGTGCTCCATTCCTGAGATATGATTTTTAGTGTATTAGCCAGCTATGAGGTAAATAATCTCTACTATTCTGAGTGGGTAGGCTTCTTCAAACTTTGTGGCAAGGCACAAGGCATCAATGCCAAGCAGCTGAAGCATCTCATACGACACTGGCTCTAAGGAGAGATACCTATCTAAATAGTTCACAGCCAAGTGAAGAGTCTCATTTTGGAGCCTGAGTAATTGCCCTGCTACCACAAGCCAGTTCAATAAGAGAATCCTCAAGTTTTCAATGCTGCAAGGCTGATTCTTCATGTAATCCACATTCCGTTTATATTTAACTTCCATTTCCCTCAGGTAAAGATAGATGTCTTCTGTGTAGTCAGAGATTTCCATGATATTTGGTAGTTGGGGGGGGGGGCTTCCATATTCATGGACATTTCCAAAGGAAGAGACTTCCAAACTAACATCCATTGTTTAATCATAGGGCACCAAAGGTTTGCTTGTCGTTGGTAGTGAGACAGCTGAATTGAAATCCAATATATTGTCCTCATATTGCAACTTTTTAGGGCTAAGAAATTCCTTCTCACCATATGGCTCATCCATTTGATTCCTATAGTCATTATAGTTATTTCTACCAGTTCTAAAGTTGTGATTTCTATGATCATTATCATAGTCATTTCTATAGTTATTATTTCTTTTTTCCCATAGCCAGTTCTTACAAACCATCATTACATGGCTTCTTTTTCCACAGTAAAGGCAAGTTATTGATTTACCTGTGGATTCCTGTAAAGGGTTTATGATCTCTCCCTGATTTTTCAGTTGTCTTTTTAACATTTCAATTCCTTTCTGTAAGTCTTCCACTGATTTATTGTTTTCCTGACAGCTTTTTGTATGACCCTTTTAAGCGTAGCCTGTTACTCTCCTCAATTCTTTGAGGCCCATAGAGTCCCAGTTCAGGCAGCTAGTTTTAAAATATTCTTTTACCTGGGGGCAGCTGGGTAGCACAGTGGATAGAGACGGGAGGTCCTAGGTTCAAATCTGGCTTCAGCCACTTCCCAGCTGTGTGACCCTGGGCAAGTCACTTGACCCCCATTGCCTAGCCCTTACCACTCTTCTGCCTTGGAGCCAATACACAGTATTGACTCCAAGAGGGAAGGTAAGGGTTTAAAAGAAAAATATTCTTTTACCACTGAACAACAATTCTTAATCAATTGTCTACATATTTGTCTAATGTCTCTTTCCCTGGATAGATCAAAGTCCACATATCTGTTCCCCACGTCAATAAGTCTGTCCATAAACCGAGATGGATTCTCATCTATTTCTTGTTTGGTGCTTTCGAATTTAGACCACGAATCTGGTCTATCAAAGCATACTCTCATGGCTGTCAATAATGCTTCTCTGCCCTGGTTTAGTCTTGTATAATCTGGTTCAACTTTGGGGTTCCAATGTGGATCTTTAGTTGGCCAATAATTTGTTCCCTTACTTCGCTTTTGATTAGCCAAAGAGATGACTTTATTTTTCTCTCTGTCAGAATTTTTTCTAATAAATTTTCAACATCTACCCAAGTGGGGTCAAAAGTTTGAATATGTTCTCTAATCTTTTTATAATTAATATTGGCTCTTCCTCAAATGAGGGAAGGTCTTCCTTGAATTTATTTAAATCCTTAGGACCAAAAGGTGTATGTTGTCTTATAGATACCAAGTTCCCATTTTTATTGAAAGTTGGAATTTCCCTTAAAGGGAAGAAATGTCTATCTGAATTTTCTCGTGTTTCTGTCTCTAGGTTTCTTGCTCCATTTTCAATGGGGTAGGTATGAGAAAGGGAAGGGTTGGGCACACTGGGGGGTGGGGGGGTTGTTGTTCCATAGTGCCATAAGGATGAGCAGTAGGAGCAGTTTGGGAAATAAATTGGGCAGGGTGGGAAGGAGAGGCAAAGGAAGAAGAAGGGGTCAGTAGCTGGGGGAAAGGATGCAGAGGGGTTGGGGCAGGAGGAATGGGCAGGGGGTGAAGTTAGGGTAGAGGGGGTGGGGCAGTATGGGAGGGGACAGTTTGTGAACTAGGATTCATTTCATTGTTTTTTATAAAAGCCATGATCTTCCCCAAACTTTCCTCTATAAACGCAAGTTGAGCTTTTTGTTCCACATTTTGTTGAGTAGTAAAAGTTGGTTGAGTAGTTGGTCGGTTTGACCAGGAAATGGGTTTTTCAAGGGGAGACTGACATAATTCTCCTATCTGATTCTCTAGCATGGTATTTTCCAGTTTTCTCTTAAAGGAAAATAGATACAATATTATAGCTCCAAAAATTAAAATCCCAACCAGGAGCTGTGTGGACTATAGCCATTGTCATACATACTCTGGGATTATGAAATAGACAAAGAACAATGTCCAATTTTGGTCATTTTACTGAAAAGCCAGTTGTTAATTAAGTTGTGTGCTGGCTGTAGCCACATTTTTTAAGGTGTTTGTGTGTGGTCCTTTTTAAAGTTTCAATCCAATTAATTATTTTGTGTGAAAAGGTCAGAACAAGACAAGGCTAAAATTTCATATAAACGCTCTCTCTAGCAGGGCCCCTTTCTCCAGGTTTTTCTCGCAGCTACTTAAGACCTCAGTCAGTTAGTATTAACAGTGAGAATCAGCTAATTGGGTTGTTTGTTCCCTAAGGTGAGGGAGATTTAGAAACAGCTCTTTCAGCTAGGATCTTAAGGCCCTGTTGCTAAGACCAAAACAGCTGTGTTCTATCTAATTTAAGGAGAGAGAAAAAAAATTCAGTTACCTTTACAGCTGATCAAAATGGGCTATTAAAAGCTGACAGGGATAGTCACAGTAAAGAAAAAGTTTTAGGGAAGTTAAGAAGATTGAGGGTATTTCATCACAACCGACGTGGTCGGCCAAATTATATGTTAAATTTATTTGCGGTTGGACTCTGAAATAAATTAGGTGGTCATCAGGGATTTAATTTCTAAATCCCAAAATGAATTTCTAAAGTAAATGAAATTTATGGTAGTTTATTTACAATATTTATAATAGAAGGAAGATATTAAAGAATGAGAGAGAGAGAAAAACTCTGGCTTCTTCTAATACCAGTTAGACTCTCTAAGCCCCAGCCAGGGGAAGAGACTCTCAAGAAGATAGGCCTTACCTGGAGGCTTTATGCCTCCAGAAAGGTAGGGTCACTAAGTCAGCTTTTCACTCACCAATGGTGACAGTCTAAAAGAAGTCTGGGTGTCAGCCTTCCAGTTGCTCCTCCAAGTCGGTGCCCAAATGAATGCTCCTCCGAATATTTTGGTCCACTTTTTAAAGATCTTTTTCTCTTGTGTTTCCTCCCCTAATTTTTCACGTCTACCAATTTACAGCAGGCGCTTTTCTCCAGGACTGTCCATTCTTTAGTTCTCACCTTCTTTGGTTAGATTTTCTCCAGGACTGCCCACTCTTTAGTTCTCACCTTCTCTGTTTAGAATTATATCTTTTTTGGGTTACTTAACACCTCTTTTGTTAAGTTCACCTTTTGTAGTTACTTAACATCTGTTTGTAGTTAAATCTAAAAATGGATTGTAGCTTACAATTCTAGCTTCACTATAAAGGAAGAGCTAAGTACCTTCCTTGTTACAATCAGGAGATAGCTAAATCCGATCTTCACAATGTATCAGAGATAGGACTTGAACTCTGATCTTTTAGGACTTCTAAGCTCTGCATTGGTCCTTGTGGAAACCATAGGTGTCTTTGAAGAATGAAAAGAACAGCACTTGGCATCAAGGAGAATATGTGGGGATTATGGGTAAAATCTCTACTAATTCCCTACCAATATCTAATCTTGTCTCCTGTTTCCTTCCTCTCCTCTTTTTCTCAATGTGGAGTTTCTCCTTTCTGTTCTCTTTTTTCCCAATCCTCAACTAGAAGGAGGCAGCTCTATCCTTCATTGTGTTTAGAATCATTAGGGCCAGATCATGTCCTCAGTAAGGTGCGAGGAAATTTTTAAGAATATCAGTTTGGTACATTTGAAGCAGTTAGGTGGCACAGTAGATACAGTAGCACCAGGCCTGAAGTTAGGAAAATGAATCCTACTAAGTTCAAATCTAGCACCTGTATAAATATTATTTTAAATTGCAAAGTTTAAATTCCTTTTGAGAGTAATTTTAGGTTAAGAAACATGCAACCTCTCCAAATCCAGAAACTGAACTGTCTGGAAAAGACACCATGAAGATGCCTCCACAGACCACAAGCTGCATGAGAAGATCCAGAGTGAACTTTGGGATCTGGTGATTTGAACTGTGTGAGGTTTGAATGCATTTATTTTGTATATATATTCTTATGCCAAAGGGGACTGTCCCCTAACTGGCTTTTTGTCAATACACCTAGCAATTATTGGTTTTGTTCTCTTTCCTCTTATCCTCAAGTTATTGTAATTTCAAAGTTGGTATGTTTACAAGACCCATCGGAGAGACTAGTCTTCCTCAGGCCTTGGGGGGAGGGGTTGTAAAAATGGAGATTTGAACCCTAGACTTTAATCCCCAGAAGTCCTTGGTATTTCCCAGAATTCCCTATAATCTCACCTGAGTCTTCACCTGGGAGAGATCATAATTAGTAATTAACTGGCAGTAACACCTACCTCTCCCTCTTTTCCTCCTGCCTTTGCAAATGATGTAGTAAGTAAGCTAAGCTCCGGGATTCTAAATTGGCTAATCAGCCGTGGGCACGTGGTGTTCTTATTTTGTATTTCCTTATTCCTTGATTTCTAATAATCCTTAATAAACCTCATAAAATATAATATTTTTATTACTAAAGACTAATTTAATTTTTACACACCAGACTTGTACTATAGGTGTCACTTTGGACAAGTCAGTTAACCCCGTTTACCTCAGTTTCCTCATCTGTAAAATGAGCTGGGAAATGGCAAACTACTCCAAGATCTTTGCCAAGAAATCTCCAAATGGGTCACAAAGTATGAAACAACTGAAAAATGATTGAACATCAGCGAGTAGTTTATTCTCAGGAAATCTCTCCTCTGTCCAATCCATCTTCTACACAGCGGTCAAGTTGGTATTCCTAAAGCACAAATCTGACTATGCCACTCCCTTGATCAAGAAATTCCAGTGGCTGCTTCTTGCTTGTAGAGTCAACTATAAGCTCCTTTGTTTGACTTTTTAAGTCCTTCACAATCTGGATCCAACCTAACTTTCCAGGCTTATTGACTTACTCATTTTCATGGAATCTACCTTCTAGGCAAAATGGCCTGCCTGTTCTCCCTACTACATACTACATGCCTAGAATGTATTCCCTTTTTACCTTTGCCTCTGAGAATTCTACCTCATGGACCACCTAAGATAGGCTTTCCTGGTCTGCTACCCCACCCCAAATGCCCTTACTAAATTACTTGGTCTATCAACCTGCTCGAGGTGCCCATCACCCCACTTGCCCTAAACTAGTCAGGTCCTCAAAGGATAACTCCTAAATACTCACAGGGCCAAGGGGTGGGAAAAAATTTTTCTTTAACACTGTTGGTGCCAAAGCTTCATTCTGTTGTTTTCTCATCATGATTATGAAGTAGTTTTGAGAGAAGGGCATTTAATAAGGCAGTACAGTAAGAACAGTTGGCAGAAATACTCTCTCCCCTCAGTCTGTGACATTTACTGGTGGGAAACAACAAAGGAGTTTAAGCACATGTGGTAAAAGGATAGGGCTATTTTGGTAAACCTATGGCACACAGGCTGAAGGGGGCTCTCCCCTCTCCACCAAGACTGAGGACATTTCTAATGTCACCAGCCTTTCTGCTCAGCAGCCCAATGGAAGCACTTCTTCCCTCCTCTGCCTGGGGTAAGGGGTGGGTCTCACATGCAACTTGAGGGTTGTAGTTTGGGCACTCAGTTTCTAAAAGGTTCACCATCACTGGAGTAGGGTAACAGTTCTTGGATGCTTGGATCCTTTTCTCCCTTAACAAGTTTCTTCCTAGCAAAGTGAATCTGTTCAGTCTCTCCTTGGCTTAGATGATGCCAGAGAGACGGGAAGGCAAAAACCCTCTTGATTTTCCCTACTTTTCAAGCCAAAAAAATGGATAGGGGAAGAGTTGAGCCAAAGCCAGATCAGAAACCTTTTTTAAACCCTGCCCATCCCTAAGCAGTTTCTTCTAGGTGGTATAGCTGGAAATATTACTTAATCAAATTTCCTGACTCCAGTTCTCAATGTAATTGGTAATTTGAGGATTATTTCCAGACTGCCTGAATATTTGTTGTTGTTGTTGTTGTTTTAAATCCTTACCTTCCATCTTGGGGTTAAGTCACTTGCTCAGGATCACACAGTGAAGAAATTTTGAGAGGTCAGATCTGAACCCAGGACTTCCTGTCTTTAGACCTGGATCTATCCACTAAACTACCCAACTGCCCCTGTCTGAACATTTCTTGGACAAGGACAGACACTTCAGTTCCAGGTAGTTTTTGAACTCAGTCTAAAGCCTTTGATTGATTGAAACTTATTCTCTCATTCATACCTTATTATGGAATAAGGTGACTCGATAGAGTAAATCCATTAATCTCAAACTTATATATTTTGTATTTTTAATGTTTTTCTTTTGAACATGGTGTTTTCTCTTAACAGAATGTAAACTCCTTGAGAACTAGAAGATAGTTTCATTCTTTTGTCTTGGTATCATCAGCAGTACATGGCACAAAAATAGGCTAGATATTTTAAAAATGCTTGTGGGATGAATACCAAATGAGCAAATTATGCATAATTCCTCTTTTGTAATATGTTTCAGTGTATTCAGTGAGCCCACTAAACACCTTTCCTGACCTTTAAGTGATTTTCAACTTCATTTCTATAGAGAATTTGAATTCTAGGATTCCATAACTAGAGGTCATACCCTTGAAGAATATATTGGTGTTAAAAAGATGGGCTTTGGGGGCAGCCAGGTGGCTCAGTGGATCATCAGTCAGAGACCTGGAGACAGGAGGTCCTGTGGCCTCAGACCACTTTTTAGCTGTGTGACCCTGGGCAAGGCACTTAATTCCAATTGCTTAGTCCTTACTGCTCTTCTGCCTTATAACCAGTATTTAGTATTGATTCTAAGTTGGAAAGTAAGAATTAAAAAAAAAAAAAGATAGGTCTTTGAATTTCAGGGAACCTACCTGTGACTTAGTCCAATATCCTCT
Source organism: Monodelphis domestica (assembly GCF_027887165.1). Taxonomy (NCBI): domain Eukaryota; kingdom Metazoa; phylum Chordata; class Mammalia; order Didelphimorphia; family Didelphidae; genus Monodelphis; species Monodelphis domestica. The sequence goes on from NC_077228.1 coordinate 260,967,075, forward strand.
TCCATCCATTCTTGATTGAAGTCTATGATAGATATAGATATCTATATAAATATATATCCTCACAGACAAGTCCAGCCAGTATTAGTGAATACATGCTACACATATAAAAATGCATATACCTTAGTGTATTCCTAGGAAACAATCAACCAGCAAGCATTTTTTTAAATACCAATAACTTGCCTCCAAAGCAGGAAGACCTGGGTTTAAGTCTTGTCTCTTAAACTAACTTGGTGACCCTGGGCAAGTCACTTCTCAGTGCCCTGGGCCAGAGGTATCAAACTTGGGATTTGCTAGCCACTTTGTAGCCCTGAAACCTGAAGGACTGGGCCCAAAACAGATTAAAATGTAATTGGGAGGAACAGCTAGATAATAGTATCACAGTGACTGAAGTTGGGAAGACCCAGGTTCAAATGTGGCTTCAGATACTTCCTAGCTATGTGACCCTGACAATTGATATTAAGACAGGAGTAAGGTTTTTGTTTTTTTAATTGGGAAATATTTATCAAAATAAGTAAAAATGCAATAGAACATAAATTATATTAATCTAAGTATGCAAACAGCAAGGATCCTGTTGTATGATTTCTATTTAGAGTTTGACACCACTGCTCAAGCAGACTCCATGTTACAAAGAAGGCACCAGGCTCTTCTAATAAAAGAAATCTCATCCTGGAACTCTCTGTATGAATAAAACCATTAGTCCAGGCCCTATCCTTACCTTATGCCAGGCTTTGAGCTAGATGCTATAAATAGATTAAATACGTTTATTTAAATTATTAAAAATAAATTTAGCTAACTAGTTAAATGATTATAACTTTAAAAAATAAATAATTCCTCCTCACAAGGAACATATATTTTAAAGGAGAAAAGTACTTAGAGCATACAAGAGATCTTGGAGAATATCTAGTCTGATCCCATTCGGTCCTTCTACCTTTTGTCCTCTATCCTCTTAAAAAAATAAACAACAAAGACCCATAACAAATACAGAATGCATAATTCTTTGCTGAGAGCAGACTAATTCTAGAATCTCAGTCTTTTAGAGATATATTTGTCAGAGACCTCTAGGTAAAAAGAACACTAGACTTGGAATTGGGAGGACTTGAGTACAAATCAAAACAGACACTTCCCAGCTGTATAACCCTGGGCAAATCACTTAACCCCAATTGCCTAACCTTTACCACTTCTGCCTTGGAACCAATACACAGTATTGATTCCATGATGGAAGGTAAGGTTTTAAAAAATTAGTCACCCCCATTTCTGTACAACATACCCAACAAATGGTCAACCTGTCTTTGGTTGATGAACTCTAATGAATGGTAGTTCTAATTGTAGGGTTTTCCTTTTTAAGTAAACTGGAGAAACCCATTTTCCATAATTGTAGTTTACATCTATACTAATCTCCCCTCCCTCTCTTGTTTGTTTGTTTTTTTAAACCCTTACCTACCATCTCAGTTCCAAGGCAGAAGAATGGTAAGGGCTAGGCAAGTGATTGCCCTTGGATTACACAACTAAGAAGTGTCTAAAGTCAAATTTGAACACAGGACCTCCTGTCTCAAGCCTGGCTATCTACTGAACTCCCTAGCCACCCTTCTGTAGGTTTAACATGGAGGTTACTAGCTATTTTCATAGACTACAAAACAGTAAAACAAAAACAAATTTAAACTATATCAGCTATCAAAAAGTTCACATTCAGATTCATCTTTAAGGATGTCTACAGCTGCTTCTCAAATTTAGGAATATGGTCCCAACTTCCAACTCTGGATACCAATTAGGAAGAAAAGAAACTAATGTTTATTAAGTCCTTACTATGTGCTGGGCCACTGGCACTAAGCTCTTTATAAATGATATTTCATTTGCTTCTCACAGGAACTCTAGAGGGAAAGAGTCATCTTTATTTTAATAGGTGAGGAAACAGGCAGAGGTTCAGTGATTTGCTTAGGGTTATATAGCTAGTAAGTAAAAGTCTAAGGTTAGGTTTGAACTCAAGCCTCACAGACTTCAAAGCCAGCACCACTGCGCCACTTAGTGGCCAATTAAAATATTATAAAGAATTTTTGTGTTTGTCAAATAAGGGTTAAATTTAGTTCTTTCAAGAAATGTGTTGCTTGTATTTTTTTTTGTTTGCTTGTTTGTTTTGTCTTTTCAACCATCACAGTTAACAGCTCCTTCAGAGGAACAGTTAAACTCTCAATCTCCTAAGACGCTCCTCATTCAACTGTCACTCCCAAGATTCCATCACCTTTTAATCCAGTAACAGTATTGTAATTTCTATTGAAGGAGCTATTGAAGCTGATGTCACATTTATATTTAGTCAAAAAATGCCTCTGTTTCTCACTCTCTGTATCTCTGTGTCTTTCTTTTCTCTCCCTACTTCCCCTTCATCCATTGCTCCCATAGAGTAGGAAATAGAGCAGTAGACTTGGAGTCCAGAAGATTTAGGATTGAATCCCACCCTCAGACTGTTGCCAGCTTTTTTCTAGCACCCTGTGCAATTCACTTAACTTTCATGATCTTTAAAATCAGAGGGTTCCAGCTCTAGATCTATGATCCTATTAAACCTCTGAGTACAAGCAGAATTAAAATAGATTCCTCCTCTACATGACAAACCTTCAATTATTTAAAGGCAATTTTCTTCCCAAAATCTTTTTTTTTCAACCAGTTTCCTATGGAAAACTCCTTCTCATTCCCCAAGTACTCTAACATCTGCACCAAATTCACTATGCTTTGAAGAGTAAAGAGTGAGGAGCTAAATCAAGGTTACAATTCAATCACTTGAGCTATCCACTTGATTTCCCCTTTTTAAAGTATTTCTTGAACCTAACAAGGAGACATCTCCATAGAATCAAAAAGGCAAAGCCAACAGACTTCTTGATCCAAAAGATCAGATCTGAATTCAGTTGCAGGAATTCTTAGCCAGAGGGTCTCTGAATTTGCCTGTGTATGTGTATATGTGTGTGTATACTCACATATATTTACATGTGAATATATAAAAGTGAAATATAATTGACTTCCTTTGTCATCCTATGTGCTTTATGTATTTAAAAACATTATTATGAGAAGAGACTGTAGACAGTCTGTAGATTGCCAGCAGGGTGGATGACACACGAAAAAAAGGTTAAGAATTCCCAAATTAAAGGTTAGCTATAAGGAGGGAGAGGATTCTTCCATCCATTCTTCAATTCTGTTTCTCTCTCTCCCTCCCTTTCTTCCTTCTCAGTCCCTTGGCTTTCTCTCACTTGCCCTTTGGCACAAGAGTCTTCAAGATTCTCTGAGCCTATGTTAGCACCACACTGGTTCCTAAGAGTCCTGATTCAGTCCAATTTAAATCAGTAAGAGTCTTCTAAGAGACTAGATTAGAACAAAGACTATATATACATGCCACTCGTTCCCCGGGGCCCTGATCTCAGGATGGAAGGTTTTTCCTATCTTCCCCCTCTCCCTTTTTTATAGCTGTCCCCGACTCACCCTCCCATCCCCTCCCCCTCCCAGACAGAAATTCCTGGGACACTTGGCCCTTTAAGACAGAGGCGCCGGCCTGGGTTATTGTCTGCGCTCCCCACCAATCGGAAGGGTGAGTGGGGGTGGGGGATCCGGTATTCTGATTGGCCAGTCCTTAAGCACCCTCTCCCCACCTCCTGGGTCCCTGGAGCTGTCCGGCTACCTCGGTGCTGATCCTGCCGCTGCTGCCTGGGTCCACGGCCTGGAACCACTGTGGGAACTGGAGCCGGAGTGGAAGCAGCCACCATGAGCGGAGGTGTCTACGGGGGAGGTGAGCAAGCCCGAAGACCTGGGTCTTTAAGCCAGGTCTTCTGTTCCTGCAGCCCCATCCCCCAACTCCTGCTAGCCCCTAGCTGGCTCATACCTGCAGGGCAAGTCCCCAATGGCCAGCCTTCAGCCAACATTCCTCCCCTCCTTTTGGGCCCTCTGTACTCCTGCTGCTCCCTTATCACCCTTATCAGCTGCTTATCGCCTACCTCTGGTACCCTTAAGGTCTCAGGCAGTCCCACACCCCAACCCAGAACCTTAGGTCTTGGGGTTGCTAAGAGCCACCCTCTGCCCCCCCATATGCCATGCACCCCCCATGCCCAACATCCCACAAATCTCCCTACTAATACTTCCATGTCTATGTCCCTACAGTTTTCTCAAATCCCACAGATGATCCTTTGCCCAAAATGCCTATCTGAGTTATGGTTTGTGAAAAAGACTCCCTCCTCCCCTCTGACCCTATGTTCCCCTAGCCTCCCTTAGAGGTGGAGTTTAGGGAAGGGGGGAGAATCCCCCTGCCCTAACTCCATTTTTCACTGGGCCTACTGAGGTGGGATTTGGTGAGAAAAAGCTCTGCTCTGACCTGTAATCTCCCCTCCACCCTCCTCACCACACACACAGATGAAGTTGGAGCGCTCGTTTTTGACATAGGTTCCTTCTCAGTCCGAGCAGGGTATGCTGGGGAGGACTGCCCCAAGGTGAGCCTTCCAGCTCCCCACCCCTGTCCCAATCTGCCTAAAGTCCACATCAGTTCCTCCCCAGAACCCCATCCCCTTCCTCCCTATGTAAACACCCTGATGGAGTAATGGGAAGGCTTCCAATAGTTTGGGAGAGTCCTAGTATGGTGTTAGTAGAATGGTGATGTGAACCCAGGGAGGGGAATGGGTTTGGCAAGAACAAAGGCATGTGGCAATTGGGAAGGGGGTGTTCAGGGTTATAGGGTAAGTGGAGAAAAGAAAAAGTGACCATAATCTGCTCTCCCTTCCTCCCCCCAGGCTGATTTCCCCACTACAGTAGGGTTGCTGACCTTGGAGGAGGGGGGTGGGCTAGAGCTGGATGGAGAGAAGGAGAAGAAGGGGAAAACATTCCACATCGACACCAATGCCCTGCATGTGCCACGGGATGGGGCTGAGGTCATGTCACCCCTCAAGAATGGCATGAGTAAGGGAGACCCCAAACTCCAGTCCTGGGGACACTACTGTTGCAGCCTTTGACCCTGTCCCCTTCACCTTGACCACAGTATGGCCCTGACCAATCCCTACCCCAGACACACAGCCAGGAACTCCCCTCACCAGGTCCCAGGGCTACCCAGATTCCTTATTTCCTCCCTCTCCACCCCCACCCCTCCCCAGCTTCAATCATGCTCACTACCCAGGTCCCTAGAATAGGGAAAGGGGTCTGGCTTTTCTACTCAGGCCTACCCCCACCCCATTTTTCTCTTCCCTCCTCTCCCCTCCTCTCCTGCCTACACCTCTTTCTTTTTCTCACACATTCTGACACACACTACTGTCTCTTTTTCTTTCTTCATTTCTTTTACTCTTTCCCCCTAAAACATCTGTCCCTCTTTCTGTTTCCCTCTTGTTCTCTCCCTCTTTCTCTCTCTTTGTATTTCTCTCTATGGCTTTCTTTTTTTCTCTGTCTCTTTCCTCTTTCTCTGGATCTCTCTCTCCCTGACTTTCCTCTATCTTCACTATCACCCTGTTTCCCTTCCCTTTTTCTCTCCCTTCCCCTATATCTGTTTATGTCTTCCTCTCTCGATACTCCTCCTCTCCCATGCCTCTGTCTCCTCCTCCCCCTCCCGGTGCCCAGTTGAGGACTGGGAGTGTTTCCGGGCCATTCTGGATCACACTTACAGCAAACATGTCAAATCGGAGCCAAATCTGCACCCTGTGCTCATGTCTGAGGCCCCGGTACGTACTCCCAGTTCTGGGTTCCCTTACCTCTGGAGTCTTTCTCATTCCCTCTAAAAGCTTCCCTCTATCCTCCATCCCAACCAGTCTACCCAAAATCCTTCATCTATCATCCTTATTTCTACATTTGACCCCAACCCTGGTATCCCAATTAGCCACCCAATCTCTCTCCCCCTCAATATCTCCATCAAAACTAAAACCTATCTCCCCCATTCCTCCAGTTATCATTTCTCCACCTATTCTCTCCACAAGTGTTCTTCATTTTCATATTTCCTTACACCCCTCTCCCATCTCTCTGAATGGGGATAGGACTCATTCACTGGGGGTCGGGAGGAGGTATGACAGTAAAGATCATTTTGCATTATGTTAGTTGGCCTGGTCCCTGGCCTCTGCCTCCCACTCTACGTGTGAATGTTTATGGACATGTACATCTGGACATATGTGTATGTGCATGTTAGTGTATAACTGTGTGTGTTAGTATTACTTATCTCCAACCTAACTCTCTCCCCTGCCTCCCATAGTGGAACACTCGAGCCAAAAGGGAAAAACTCACAGAGCTAATGTTCGAACAGTACAACATTCCTGCCTTCTTCCTGTGCAAGACAGCAGTGCTCACCGCGTATCCCCTGGGCTGGCCAAGAAAAGGGGAGTCATGGGGGCACATTGGGAGCACCAAGTGAGGAAGGTAGTTGGTTGCTGAAGCAAGCTGAGTCTGGGCCTGATTCCCCGGAGTGAGTGCCCTCAAAGATTAAGGAACTAAACCTCATCCCACAAGGCCCGAGTATTGGCCTTCTCTACTAAGCTCCTCTTGACTTTCCTCAAAGGAGCAGACAGTTTAAAGGCCCAAGAACATACCACCCAGCAACTGAGATGCTCAAGGAAAGCAGAATGGCAGGACAAAAAGGAAGAATAGTTTCTTTTTCACACTAACTCATCCCAACCCCCACCATAGAATAGGGTGTGGAAGGAGGAAATGATATTCAAAGAAGGGGTTGGGGGAGAGTGGAAAGGGGAGGGACAGCAAGGCAAAGTAATTGACCTGGCCAAAGGAATGGCAGATGAGTAAAGAAATCGGGAAGAAGAATCTGTTGATGAATAGCAAATAATACCTAGAGAAGTCTGTAGCCAACCAGATTCTGACTCAATCGTAATTAGCTGCATGTAGTCTAGAGGCCTACAGGAAGCTAGATATCTCAGTGGATAGAGTCAGGAAGGTATTAGTTAAAATCTGGCCTCAGATAACTTTCAGGCTGTGTGACCCTGGGCAAGTCACTTAATGTTTGTTTGCCTAAATCCATTGGAGAAGGAAATAGCAAACTACTCACTATCCTTGTCAGGAAGACCCCATCAACAATACTGGCCTTCTGTAGTCCATGGGGTCACGAAGAGATGAACACAAATGATTAGACATACATGAACAACTGAATAGCAACAACAAGAAGTATAGGGATTAGTTCAAGTTCTAAGAGACTCATCATTAAGTTGATTGCAGAATGATGAAGTTTATGGTCACAGGATCTTTCAAAAGCCACCTACTAAGGAAGAAGTTATGTGGATGAAAATTATAGACCTTAGAAAATATTGAAATAACTATGCAGAGCAACAGCAAGGCAGCTTAGTGGATTGAGAGCCAGGCCCAAAGATGGGAAGTACTGGGTTCGTATTTGGCCTCAGACATTTCCTAGCTGTGTGACTCTGGGCAAGTCACTTAATCCCCATTGCCAAGCCCTTACTGCTCTTCAGCCTTAGAACCAATATTCTGCATTTATTTTAAGACAGGTAAGAGTTATATATATATATATATATATATATATATATATATATATATATACAGAGATGTAGCTAAAAATCTAGTTAATGAGGGAATAATACATGTAAAAAGTAAACTAGTAATGAATGGTTTATGTGTGATCAGCACTCAATGAATGGTACTGACAATACCTGCTCTAAGGCCCCAGAAGAGGGATACCTCAGGAGGCTAGGGGGATTCAAGGAAGGCTTTCTGGAGGAAGGGAAATTTGAACCTGAAATAAACATCTTAGACCAAGAACGGAAGGGTCAGGGAATAAGCCTAGGGCTGATAAGGGTTGTAAATTGAGCAATGGTAGAGGTCAGAGGGGTGCTTCTTCCAGCACCATCTTCACTTTGTTGTTGTTTCTTTGACTTATTCCAACTGGGCCAGCTTTGCAAATGGGCGCTCAACTGGCCTGGTGCTGGACAGTGGGGCCACCCACACCACAGCCATCCCTGTGCATGATGGCTATGTCCTGCAGCAAGGTAGGATTTCTGGTGGAAAGGGATCAGGGGCTGAGTTGTGGTTGATGGAGTTGTAGGAAATTCCATAGTCAAATCCCTGTGGTTTGATATCCCAATTCCTACCTTGCTTATCAGGCATCGTGAAGTCACCCCTGGCAGGGGACTTCATCTCTATGCAGTGCCGAGAGCTGTTTCAGGAAATGGCCATCGACATCATTCCACCTTACATGATTGCAGCAAAGGTAAGACCCCATGCAGGAGCAAAGGAACCACCAAGACCTCAAACTAGAGAATCATAGAACCATTATGTCATGAAAATCATGAAATTATAGGCTCTGTCCATCAGTCAAAACAACATTTGTTAAGTGCCTACTACTTGACTATTGGCAAACACAGAGAGATACAAAGACAAAATACTTCCTGACCTGAAGGAATAATATGTTCTATAGGAGAAATTATAAAACAATGGCACATCTGAACTATAGAGATCACCTTGGTTCAATCCCTTCACTAAAGATGGGGGCAATGAAGGCCCTGAGAGACTTGTCTTTGCAATGGGCCCACAATCAATGGCAGATATAGGACTAGAACTCAGTTTTCTTGATTCCCAAGATTTTTCCTCCCCAACCTGTATCCTATTCCTTCACTGTCTTGGTTTCCAGATAAATTTTTTTTTTAATTCAGTCTTAGAATTGATACAAGTATCTTGGGTAGAGTTTTGGCTCTAGAGTCAGGAAGACTCGTTTTCCTCACTTCAAATCTGGCCTTAGACACTTACTAGCTTTGTGACCCTGGACAAATCACTCAACCCAGTTTGCCTCAGTTTCCTCATCTGCAAAATGAGTTGGAGAGGGAAATGGCAAACCACTCCAGTATCTTTGCCAAGAAGACCCCAAGTGGGGTCACAAAAACTGAAACAACTGAACAACAATATAAAAAAGTGAGTAGTTGGCCTCAGAAACATCTTTATTCTAATAGACTCTTAAAGACCCAAAGTCCTGAAGCTCTAATGATGGAATTTTAGATACAGGACATTATCAGACTTTTAAAAAAATCACAATCCAACCCCTCTCGGGTTACCTGGGGAAAAGGAGCCTCAAAAGAGAGAAACAACTTTTCCAGGGAGTTAGTTGATGGACAAGCTGGAACCAGAATCTTGATCTGATTTCTAGTCTATTGTTAAAGAGATCCAATTGTTCCTGTTCTCTCCCCTTGCCCCCTCCAGTGAATTTCTTCTATTTTATTTTTATTTTTCCAGTTGGGAATATCAGGCTGAATGCTATACCCCCTTGCATACTGGACAATAGCGGCACTGTCACACCTTTCTTGACTACCCTGAGGAGGGTGGGGTGAACTCCATCTTTCTGTTCATGCACAAAAAAAAGTAGTTTGCTTTTTTAAAGATTTTTTGGGGGGGATAATCATGAGAGGGAGTGGGAGTCAGGGGCTGACCTTCAGAACCCCTTTTCCCTTAAGAGCTCCTAAGGCAGTTGTAGACTTTATCTCAGTGTGACATTGACAGTGGAAAGAGTATAGGAGTTGGAATCAGACCCCCTCCCCACACCTCCATCACTTGCTAGTTATGTAACCATGGGCACTTCATGAGTTTACTCTGAGCTCCACTTTCCTTTTCCGAAGAATGGTGATAACAAAACCTCCAGTGCCCATCTCATAGCACTTTCCCAAAACTTACAGACTGAATTACAATATAGACCCAGAACTAGCTTATCCTAGTGGGGGGTAGAGGGGAGAGGTAAAAAAAGGCCAAGATACAGAAAAAGCAGAGTGAAGTGAGGCGGGGGATCAGTCTGTTCCTCTCCATCCTACCACAGGAGCCGGTCCGGGAAGGAGCTCCTCCAAACTGGAAAAAGAAGGAGAAGCTACCCCAGGTGTCCAAGTCTTGGCACAATTACATGTGCAATGTGAGGCACCTGAGACTCTTGATTTCCTTGCCCCAAGCCCAACAATTTCTACGGTCCACTAATTCCTACCCACTGGGCGGCAGTTTCCCTGCTCTGTTCCCACCCTGACCCAGACTTCCATTTGTAGCTCTGTCACTGATCTTGCCCCCAGAGCTCCCTTCCGCGCTCTCTTCCAGGTTTCCTTTTCCTCCCTGGTCCCACCTTGCCCTGCTCCCCAAGTCCCCATAGCACTTCCCAGTCCTGGGGAAGGGAAAGGGAAAGTTGGGGTGAGACATCAGGGATTCCTATCTTCCTCAACCCCTCCCTGGAAGGATAGGAGGTGATCCAGGATTTCCAAGCTTCTGTGCTGCAGGTCTCTGACTCTCCCTATGATGAGCAGTAAGTGACACTCTCCAGGGGCAAGGGCTGGGACTATTGGCTGGGATTCTGTGGCTGGGGCCCCTAGAGGTGAATGAGAACACCTATTTCTCAAGAGGAAAACATGATGTGGGAAAGCCAGCGATGTGTGCACCCCTACTTCCACCCCTCCCCACACAGCCATACATATAGATATTTAAGACTGAGGCAAGGTAAGGGCTGGCACCAAGGGGAGGGCAAGGAAAGGGTTTGAGGCTAGGATCGAGAGGAAGGCAGGAACTCACAGTTTTAGGACCACCCCTATGTTTTCATCTTTCACTAACAGTCCCAGATTGCCTTCCACCCCCACTAATTTCCCCCAGGTAGACCTCTTCCTGGCCAGCTACTATACTAACCTGACTTTTCCCTATGCCCTGGGCAGGGTGGCTGCACAGATGCCCACGGTGCACTATGAGATGCCTAATGGGTACAACACAGATTATGGGGCTGAGAGGCTCCGCATCCCTGAGGGGCTGTTTGATCCCTCCAATGTCAAGGTGGGGCCAGAGTCCTGGGGGTTGGGGGGTACTGGGAAACCACATGTCTGGATCCCTGAAATGAGCAGGTCCTGGGATGTCCTGAGGGAATGGAACTTGGACCAATACTATGGGGCCAGAGGGGAGTTTGGCCTGGTTGGGGAGGTGGGGAGTTTGGACCCTGGGGTCTTGAGGGGATTGGAGACTGGGTGGTAGGTTACTCAGGGTGATTGAGATGCTTCATTGGGTAGACAGGGCTATAACCCCAAGTGTCTTGTCTTCCCCCCAGGGTCTGTCAGGTAATACCATGCTGGGAGTTGGCCATGTAGTGACTACCAGCATTGGGATGTGTGACATAGACATTCGACCAGTGAGTGAAGCTGCCCCTGGGCCTCTGTGAATGGGTGTTGGAGGTGGAAGAGAAAGAGTTGGGCTGAGGCAGGAGTTATGTCTTCAGTACCAGCTCATCCTCATCTCATACCACATAGGGTCTCTACGGCAGTGTCATTGTCACTGGAGGGAACACACTCTTGCAAGGCTTTACTGACCGACTCAACAGAGAACTCTCCCAGAAAACACCCCCGGTAGGGACCCCTTTAGGTCTCAGGTATCCTGGCTCTCTACTCCCTTACCTGCAACCCCTTTCTCTTCCTCCAAGCCAAACTTCCTTCCTAGATCTGAGGCATCTCCACTCCTTGGAGGAGGGATTATCCATATGGAGATCCCCACCCCTTCCTGACTTTCCATGCATCTGCTTCAGGCCCTCTACTATACCGGGCCCTGAGTCCCTTTCCCTGGACCTTCATGTCCTGTCTACTCCAGCCCAGACCTCTCTTCCCACAGAGCATGCGACTGAAACTCATTGCCAGCAACAGCACCATGGAGCGGAAGTTTAGCCCCTGGATTGGGGGCTCCATCTTGGCCTCCCTGGTAAGGGGAGAAAAAAGGTGGATGGGATAGAGTGGAGGGATGGGATGGGGTTGGGTTCAGAAAGGAGAAAATGGCTAAGAGACCAGGGCGCAAGGAAGGATCTTGGGAGAAGGATCAAGGAATGGGAGAGCACAATACCTCCAACATTGCCTCACACAGAACAGACACCTAAACCCAATCTAGCAAACACTTAGGAGATGTCTACTCTGTGCAGAGTAGTATAGTAGATAAAGTTTAGACAGAAACAAAATGCCCTTAGACTTGGCCTTCAGGAAGTTATTAGTAACCGTGGAGAGAGCTGCTGCAGTGAAGGGGTTGACTAGAAGCTGTCATGCCAAAGGTGGAGGAACTCAATAAGATGGTGCCATGAAGTTGGCCTTGAAGACAGCTACTTCCTAGAAGTTTGCAAGTGAAGGGAAGATTAAGGTGGAACACAGTAGATCTAGAGGCTAATACTATTCAGAAAAACTATATCCACACGGATACCTAGATAGATAGTTGGGTTTTATTGGGTTAGGATTTTTTAGGATAGGGAGAACTAAACATTTTTGAAGACCAAGAGGAAGGAGACTGTGGTGTGAGATTGACTGAAGATTCAGAAAAAAGGGAAGAGGGAAGAATTAAGGACTGAGTGAGAAGCCAGAGCACAGATGAGGAGTAGGAGGAGGGGATAGTTCTTTCTTTGAATGTGTGTGGGGAGAGGGATGGAGGAGGAGGGCCAAGGTCTAGGCTCTAGGAGTGAGGGAGGAAGCTAAAATAGAAAGAAAAAACTGGCCAGGGCAAGAGGGAATGAGCTGTAGAACCTGGAGTAAAGAGAAGGGATCAGGATGCATTCTGGAAGGGCTTTCTAAGGTTGTGGGGGAGGCAGGGATGAGAGAGAAAGGACTCCCAAGTGGGAAGAAGTCTCCCTTTCCTTACAAGTTCTGAGCCGTCCCTCCTTCCCCAGGGCACCTTCCAGCAGATGTGGATCTCCAAACAGGAGTATGAGGAGGGAGGGAAGCAGTGTGTGGAACGCAAGTGCCCCTGAGATGCTGGGCCCAGAGTGAGGCGGGGAAAAGAGGGAATCTGAGGAGAAACAATCCCAGCCTGCTTTTCCCAACTCTCCTTCCGGCCTCCCCGATGCTGCCAGGAGAATTCACCCTACCCCTCATTCTCTTTTTCTCTCTTTCTCACAAATGCGCCTACCCTCGCACTCCCACCCCCCTTATACATGGAGAATCCTTACTAGACCCACCCTACTGTTTCTGTTGTGATGTTTTGGTTTGGCAAATAATAAAAATGTTTTTAAAAAAAAGAAAAATAATCTAGCCCCAGAGTAGGGGACTCTTGGGAAAGATAGAACTGGAGGGATTGGGATGGGAAGATGCAGGGTCTCAGGAGCACTTCCACCTCTAGCTACATTAGATCTCACACAGGAGCCAATAGATTTCATGGAGGCAGCCAGCAAGAGGAAGGGTTTTTTGTTTTTTTTTAAAGCCTCTCCATGATAAATTCCTGCTTTATCCAGCCCTTTTGGGTGACCCCATTTGGGGTTTTCTTCGCAAAAGTATCGAATTGGTTTGCCATTTCCTACTCCAGCTTATTTTTACAGACAAGGAAACTGAGGCAAACAAGGTTAAGTAACTTGGCCAGGGTCATACAGCTAGTGTCTGAGGTTATATTTGAACTCAGATCTTCCTGACTCCAGGTTCAGCACTCTATCCACTTAGTTAATACAATTGTATTGCCTTTGCCTTGACCTCCTTATGCCAACATAGATGAGCAACTTATTCTGAAAGTTGCATGGGACCCAGAAAAGTTAAATGATTTTTCCAAGGTCACATAGCCAGTATATGCCAGTTTTTTCTTTTTCTTTTTTTTTAAAGGGTAGGGGAATGGTGATTAAAGAGGAGCCAATGGGTTCCTTTAAAAGAGAAAGGACTTGGATGTCTGGGCTCAGGCTTGTAGTAGGGAACAGACCAGCTAATGGAAATGGGAGATGGAGGGAGGGACATGATATTAAAGATGGGAGAAAGAAGAGACAGGAGGTCTCGGACAAAACAAAGTGGCTAGAAACAAGAAGGAATCTGAGCCCCTGGACAGCCGTGGATGGCAGCAGAGACAATAATAGCTCTGGTCTAGCCAGACATTACCACTGAGGTGAGTAAAAGAGTTGATCGAATTTCCATTTCTACTTCCAAAAGAGTTGGAGATGGAGAGAATACTTTCCAGGGGTCCATCCTGAAAGGGGGAAAATGGGGTTAGATCAGAACATTCTCCTCAAAGAAACAGCCCGCCCTTATGTCCCTTTCTCAGGATTTGGATGTTGGAACACACTCTTTCATTTGTCGACTGTGTTTCAGTGTGACATGAAAGACACTCATAAACCACATTGCCTGGCATGAGATAGACCCTCAGTCACTAACCAAACAGCCCCTCTGGGGAGAGAGAGCAGGGAAAGGGATGTAGGACAGGTTAATGTATAACAGGATATGGAGTCTCATCCAGGATAGCCTGGAGGCCAGAGTTCAGACTTGGGTAGGTGTGGGGGGGCCTTCCTGTATGAGCCCCAGGACATGGTCTTTCTTGAATTCCAAAAAGGGTTTCGGGGACTTTGGGAAAAGGGCAGGTGGGAAAATCAGAGCCTGGAGGTACCAGGGGGACAGGGAAGTGTGTTGGGCTTAGCTGACTGTATAGGAAGAAGAGGGCCAATGGGGTAGTTTATTGGAATAAGGGACACTCTCCTTCCTAAATTTGTCTCCTCCCAACCCCCTCACTCCACCTATGATCCAACCACAATCCCAGCAGAGTTCCAGAGGCCAAAGTCTGTTCAATCCTGGAAAATTGATTTTACTGCAGAGAAGGGGTGGAATGGGGGTGGGAGGAGAGAGGGGTGGAGTCCCCTGATATTTGACATTTCATCCCTTCCCCAAAGTTTGGTTCCCCAGGGACCCAAAGGAGAGGTGGGTGCTAAAGAGATTAGATATTGTGAAAGCAACCAGAAAGCTGGGGTGGAGGCCCAACAAATTGCTTTCTTGTAGAGTGGACCTAGCTACTGTAGCTAAGGGGACCTGAGGGCCTGTCCTTGGGCACAGCACTGAGGAGACACCAGACAAATGGAAAGGCTTCAGGGGTTCTTCCTGAAATCGGTAAGACTTTTGGAAGCTGGAGGGAGATGCCATTCCCAACCCAAACTCACCCCATCCCACACATAACCTAAAACAATCTGCATTCCCATGCTAGTAGCAGGACCTTTCGCCCCTAACTATCTTCCTCTTCTGCTAGAGGATTCCTTCCAGGTATCCATTTTCTAGTTCCATAAAGCTTTTGACAGTCAGGAGCTAAGGGAAGGGAAGAAAGCTAGGTTTCAGTGAGTTTCAGAAAGAGGAAGGGATAGGGAAGGAGAAGATATAGAGGGGAATTTGTTCATAATAAAAGATTCCAGAGGACAGGAAGTGAGGGGTAAGGGCTATTTCTGGACAGTAACAAGAGGGTAGGGAGTTAAGAATGGAGGGGAAGAGGATTTTGAAGGTGGGCAGGCAGGTGTCCCAAGGAGAGAAAGATTTTGAGCTCAGGTGTAATGCTGGAGGAGAAAAAGGGGTAGCCCATTTCCTCCCCTTTCTTCCAACCCCCACAGAATGGCATGGGAGGTGGGGGGAGTTCATCCTTTCTATCTCTTTCCTGACCTCTACTGCCAGTGATCACATCCCTTGTTCTTAACCAGGGCTGGCTTCCCTAGAACCAGTGTCAGGGTACAAGTTAGTAGATGAACACAAGGTAAGAGTGCAGGACAGACTCCAAATTACAGCAGGGAGTAAATAGTACCCCCCAGATATCAGTGACTAAGATAGTCTCTGCTGCCTCATTCCAGTTATGTCTCTGTGCCTTTCCCCAGTCTTTTCCTTCCTTCATTTCTCTGTCCTTCTCTATCTCTCTTTCCTTCCTCAGCTCCTTGTCTTCCCCTAATCCCATGATCACACTTCTCCCTGGCTTCCTCTGTCCCTCAGTTCTTCCCTTCCCCCATTCTATTCTCCTCATTTCTTCTCCGCTATCTTCTCCTATCTCCCTCTCCTGCACCATCCACCTATCTCTCCATCTCCCTATCCTTTCCCTCCCAATGTCCTGCCCCATCCCCCTACCTCCCCCTCTTCTCAATTCCTCCTTTAATTCTCCAAGGGCTTTTCCATGGGTTTCTATCCATCTACCCCTCTACTGACCTCAAGGTCCCTCTGCTCCCAGCCCCAAGATCTGTCCTCTCACCATCCCTACATCATCTACAAACAAGAAGAAGAAGAGAACCAGGGAAAACAGTTGGAGGAAGATGAAATACAAGAGGAAGAAGAAGACTCAGCTGCTCTCATCATGGACATGGAACTAAGGGCCACAAACCAGCAAGGGAGAAAGTGGGGGAAACATAGGAGGCAGAATTTGACCCCCAAGATAGTCACCTACTTTATACTCATCAATCTCTTAATCTTTATTGTTGGTGAGAACAAATTCCCACCCCCAACCCTCTAGCCAGGGGATTAGGATGATTTGGGGAGGTGGGGGAAGGGGGTAGAGATGAAGTGGAGAACCCAGTGAGGAGGATGCTAAGTCTAGCATTTGAGAGAAGTTGGAGGTCTGGACTCCCACTAAAGTGGGAGAAGCAGAATGATAAAGGGAAACAAAAAAAGGGGTGATGGTCTTGGGGAAGAGCTGGTTTCTTGAATGCTTCATTCTCAGGAGGTAGGATGGAGGAGTAAAGAATCCAGGCCTAGAGGGAGCCCATGGGGATAGAAGATGACAGGGTGGGAGTAGAAGGGAAGGAAGAGGAAGCATTAGGGGTAGGGGGTGGGGGTGGGGGAATCAACCAATTGATTTTTCTTATCTCAGCCTTTCTCCTGGGCTACATTGCCTTCCGGGGTTCGTGCCAGTCTTGTAAAGTCTCTGTATCAGAAGTGAATGATGATTTAGGCTATGAACTGGCTCCAGAGACCAGTGGCTCTACTTTATACTGGGCCGACCTTCGGGAGATGTTCCACAAATACCTGGATGAAGAGCATCTGAAAAGTTCTATCAGGTAAGACTCAGGATTGGGCCTACTTCAAAAAGAATCTTGTTCTCATTCTCCTAACTGGAGCTTCAGATCTTTTCTTCCAATTCCATAATCTCTGACTCATCCAGTTTCAGTTCTTAGTAATGAGGTAGCCCACTTTCCCTCACTTCAGTTAATGTTCACCGAGAAACATCTCTGTACAAGGGACTGTGCTATGGCTATAGATAAAGATGCAAACAGCATATAATCTGCCTCAGGGCTGTGATATCCAAGCTGTATACTGTTTCCTTTCTAGCTATCTCCCTAAAACAAAATGGCTCCCTATTGCCCATAGGATAAATTTTCCACCTTCTTTCTCAACTCCTTTGACATTGAAAATTGTCAACATTCATGGCAATGAACCCTGAAGATGAACTGCTTCCCTTCCCTGCATCTGTGTTCAAGGCCCCTTTCCTTACTGACCCATCCCCTGGGCAACATACACACATTATTTTTGCCCCCCAATGAAGAAAATCCAAATTAAAACTCTGGTGTGAATGAGGCTAACGATAATGGTGACAACAACAATAACTAGTATTTATACTTTAGGCTTTATAGAAAGCAAGCACTTTACAAATATTATTTCATGTTATCCTTATAACAACCCTAGGAAGCACTTTAGCTGCCCTCATAAAGCTTACAGTCAATCAATGAGAAAGATAAGACCCATCCACATCAGAAATAGAAGACAATAAATGGTAGGAGCTAAATATGGAAAGGAAGTGCTCTAGGGGATAAGAGGCAGAAGCAGTGTGGGTACTGGGGTGGTCAGTCAGGGCTTCATGAAGATTGGATTCATGGCAGGGATTTGGGAAGGTAGAGAGGAAGCAGAGCAGAAGTAAATAATAGAGGGACCAAAAGTACTTCACGGGACTCAGCAAGATCTGTTCAGACAACTCAACTGAGTGAGTCAATTTGGTTGAAATGTTAAGAGTTCTGTAGGGGAAAGGTTGAAGACCAGACTGGAAAGGGAGGCTGGGTCCCACTCAGGCTAGTGCCCTGGTCATTTAGATCAGATTTTGCAATGAAATAAAACACTCTCAGGTCATTCAACAATTACAAAAGCAGGGTGACTTAGCCATAGCATGGAAAGGATGTTCAAAGTGAACCCAGCCCTTGGCTGGGGTAAATGTGTTCCTCTTGTCTACATAATGAAATATGTCTGGTCAGAGGAAAGTATTATTACTTACAAGGCTTTAGGAAACTTTAAAAGAGTGACCTGCCTCTTTTATGCCCTTTGGTTTCCAGGAAACCATGTCAACACAACCTGAGGCAACCAGGAAGCTGTGTCAAAAGCAAGGGAACTTGGGCTTTGGCCTTGGGGCCACTCTAGCCTTGGCCACAGCTTTCAGCATTTAAGAGAATTAATGGGTACAATTTACATGGCAGGAATAGGGGAATTCTGGTTGATACTGATCCTTTCACACAAATCAATAAAATTTGGATGTTGTTAGGCAAGAGTAGCAAAAATGAAATGTTGCTTCTAAGAAAATTTGTCATCAGTTTATAAGAAGGTGTAATAATCCCCTTAAACCATATTACCTGCAGACAGAATAAGCTATACCCATGACACCAGGCAATGAGTAAAACTGCCTTTAGGGCAAGGCAAGGTTCAAAAAAAGGCACAGTGGATAAAGCTCCAAGTCTGGATTTGGGAGGATTTGGGTTCAAATCTGTTCTCACACACTTCCTAGCTGTGTGATCCTAGGCAAGTCACTTAACCCTCTTTTCCTAGCCCTTGCCCTTCTGTCTTACCAGGACAGAAAGTAAAGGTTTAAATAAGAAAAAGAAGAGGCATAGAAACCCCCTCTTTGGGGCAGGGGTGGGGATCAACATCACTTTCCACCAGGGAGTTTGCAAGTCATCATTGGCAGGCAGTCTGAGTCAAATGGATCCTAGGCTACAGCAAGAGAGGCACATTTATTATCCAAAGGGGGAGTGAGATGATTCTGCTTACCCTGTTGGACAACACTGGCGGCATTATGTTTAGCTCTGGGTAATACATTTTCCAGAGGATGTCTGTGAGCCAGAGAGCCTGCCCAGAGGAGGGTCCATTAGAATGAAGGGACATATGAGGATTGTTGTTATCTCTTTTGTGGGGTTTTCTTGGCACAGATACTGGAGTGATTTGCCATATCCTTCTCCAGCTCATTTTGTTTTTGTTCAGTTGTTTTAGTCATGTCTGACTCTTCATGACCCCATTTGGGCTTTTCTTGGCAAAGATCCTAGAGTGGTTTGCCATTTCGTTCCTCAACTCATTTTACAAATAAGGAAAATGAGGCAAATGGAGTGAAGAGACTTGCCCAGAGTAACGCAGCTAGTGTCTGAGGTCACATTTGAACTCAGGTCCATGCCACTATACATGGATTGATTGAAGCCTAAATTGGAGAAAAGAACTTGGAAGACTTATGGAATCACAGAATTTCAGAGTTGAGCTGGTATCATGGCAAATATTCCAGGAAGAGACATCAGTAGCCACAAGAAACAAGTTGAGGGGGTGGAGAAAGAAATTCTTACCATAAAATCTCCATTGCCATCTGTCCTTTGATTGACGACCTCCAGTTGGGAGGGGGCTGGAGCTCACCACCTCCTGAGGCAGCCTGTTGCACATTTTCAGTTTTAATTATTAGAAAATGTTTCCTTACTTGAAGCCTTCATTCACTCTTTGGCTTCTCTGGAGCTATATAGGACAAATTTCATCTCTTATCTTCAGATACCTGAAGCTGGCTATTTTGCCTGCCTAATATCTTCATTTTAAATATTCCTGGTTCCTTCAGCAGATCCTCAGATAATATGAACTCATTAACCTAGCCATTTTCTGGCTTCTTTCCAGCTGATGGATCAGTGTCTTCCCTTCCCTGGGAGAATTTTTCTGGCACAATGGGAGGAGCCCAGTTCTGGGGTCAAGTTTTCACCTGAAAATCTTCCCTCTGGTTTTTTTTAGTTTAATCATATGGAAAACAAAGGAGGTTCTATCCCACTAATGATCTGAGAATACACTAGCTTTATGACTTCCATATAATACTACTGTAGGCAGGGGCATAAGGGTAAATATTTAACATCTAACTCTCTGGGGGGGGGGAGCAAGGGGGGAATGTATGCAGGAAACCCTTTTTTTTTCACGTTTGAACCACATTATTAACTTTTTCTTCTTCATTTTTTCTTACCATAAAATCTCCATTGCCATCTGTCCTTTGATTGACGACCTCCAGTTGGGAGGGGGCTGGAGCTCACCACCTCCTGAGGCAGCCTGTTGCACATTTTCAGTTTTAATTATTAGAAAATGTTTCCTTACTTGAAGCCTTCATTCACTCTTTGGCCACTTCATTTTCTTAAGTCTAAACAATCAACAAAACAATAAACCAAGCTCTATTTTACTTGCTGATTTTCCAAGGAGTAAGTGCTCACTGAAAATTTAAGAATCTAGCAAGCTGATTCAGAGGCAGCTAAGAATGCTGGGCCTGGAGTCAGGAAGGTCTGAGTTCAAATGTAACACCAGATACTTCCTATCTGTGTGGCCCTGGGCAAATCACTTAACCTCTGATTGCCTGAGAGTAGAGAAGGAAATGGCAAACCACTTCAGTATCCTTGCCAAGAAAACCCCACAGAAGGGTATGGTCTACCAAGAGTAGACCCAACTGAACTATAACAGCAAGCTGCTTAGAGCTGAGTCCAGCACATCCTGTTTGTAGGCCTCTAAAACGCCTAGATCTCCCCCCCCCCCCATACAAACTATTGTCTAACCACTCTCTTCCATCTTGTATTTGTGCAACTGATTTCTGAAGTAAGTAAATTTGGCATGGATTCCTACTGTGTTTTATTTTATTAGATTAAGCCCAATGCTCTAGTCTGTAGGGTTTTTTTTAAACCCTTACCTTCCGTCTTGGAATAAATACTATGTATTGGTTCCAAGGCAGAAGAGCGGTAAGGACTAGGTAATGGGGGTTAAGTGACTTGTCCAGGGTCACACAGCTAGGAAGTGTCTGAGGTCAGATTTGAACCCAGGACCTTCCATCTCTGGGCCTGACTCTCAATCCACTGAGCTACCTATCTGCCCCCTAAAGATCTTTTTGAATACCGATTTTGACCAACTAGGACATCAACTTCCCCTCCCAGTTTGGTTGTCATTTGTGACAAATGTGCCACCTGTGACTTTGTCTAAGTCACTGTGAAGGGCCAAGAACGTGATGGAAGGAGAGGAAGGGGATGGAGCTAGATCTACAATTTCATTGGTATGAGGAATTCCCAGGGAGAAAAATCTCTCTCCTATTTCAGCTCTGTACCTGCTCTTCAATTAAGAATCATTTAAGGCACCAAGAGATTAAGTGATTTAGGCAGGATTTCAGAGTCATTATGTGTCCCAAGGTAGGATTTGAATGCAATTCTTCCCAACTCCAAAGCTAGGTGCCTTTCTCACCTGTGATAGCTACCATTAAGTATTTGAGGGCTGTGTCTTAAAAGAGGGACTGGACTTGTCTCCTCTGACACCAGGAGGCAGAATTAGAAGGGGGGGGCAGGAGGGGAGCAGCTTTTGGTCCAATGTAAGGAAACGCTGCCTAACAATTAGAATAGTTCAAAAGTAGGAGAGATTGCTTTGAGAGGTGGGGAGTTCTCCATCCCCAGAAGTAATTAGAAGTTGAATGACTACTTGTTGGGAAAGCTGTAGATTTGCACCAGGTGGAGGTAATATTTTATGACTTCTAAAGTCTTTTTCATTTCCATCATGGAACATGATGTGATATGATCCTCTGTTACTAGAGTACCAATATGAGTCTTCTAAAGTAGTTGCTTTGGGGGGCAGCTGGGTAGCTCAGTGGATTGAGAGCCAGGTCTAGAGACAGGAAGGAGGTCCTAGGTTCAAATCTGGCCTCAGACACTTCCCAGCTGTGTGACCCTGGACAAGGCATTTAATCCCCATTGTTTAGCCCTTACCGTTCTTTTGCCTTGGAAAGAATGCTTAGTATCAATTCTAAGGGAAAATAAATGGTTTTTTAAAAATGGACAGAAATGAGGTATTTGAGAAGGAGTTTGCTTTGCAAGGAAAGATGAAAAATTCCATTTGGGACATGCTGAATTTGGGATAACAGTAACAGCAGCTTCAGGATAAAGATATAAGGTTGATAATGATGTTACACACACACACACACACACACACACACACACACACACACACACAACTTTGGCCTAACTTTGTTTTTATCTTGATCTAGGGTTTTAAATATAAAATAATATTTTGTGTATATTTCACAAATCTATTGCACATTAATTACCCTTGAGCAAATCTCCAAAATTTAATTTGTTTCATTTTTTCAAAAAGACTTTCATTTCTATCCCAGCATTAAGTAACTCAAAAGAAAAAAACTCTTTTTATAAGTTAAGCATATTTGCTGCAAGAAATTGAAAGATAATAATACATATTATTAAGATTTCTAAATATGATCTACACTTGGGCTAAAAAAAAAAGATTAGCTATTTATAAACCTAGCATGAACGGCCCAGGTTAGATGGTTGAGTTCACACATGGGCTTCTCTCTAGAAAACTGGGGTCTGAGCACCTCCCAAAGAAACCATTCATCCCAAAAGCCCTTGGTAAAGAACTGTCATTCATTACTCTCACCTGACCCTACTTACAGGGATCCAATATTATAGACATAATTCAGGGAAGAGGGGCAACCTCATCTCACGTTCTGGGTGGTCACCATACTCCCACCATTGTGGGTTGGTAGAACGCAGCCCTGGATTATCAGCATATTTTTCTGAAGTCTTCTAGGATTCAACAACTCTCACTACAAGCAAAGCAACCCTGTTTTCTGCAATCAGCACACCTTGCTCATTCCTCCCAGGTTTCAGGCAATTGAGCTATTATATGCTACTTTTCAAGGCAAAGGTCTCAATGTCCAATGGCAATTGGGCTCCACTGTCTGCCTCATGGTTCTTTCTGTTCCTATGACTGTAGCAATAGTAGCTTCAGTAGCATAAGTTGGGTGGTTCAGTGGATTGAGAGCCAGGCCTAGAAATGGGAGGTCCTAGGTTCAAATCTGGCCTCAGGCTCTTCCCAGCTGTGTGGCCCTGGGCAAGTCACTTAACCCCCATTGCCTAGCCCTGACCACTCTTCTACCTTAGAACCAATACATACTAAGGTGGAAAAGAAGAAGAAAGATAATTTGACTGGGTTGTAAAGTGTATGAATGAGTAATAAAGCTGGAAAAGTAAACTAGAGTCAGGTGGTAAAGGGCTTTAAATGCCAAATATAAGAGTTTCTATTTGACCCTACAGGTAATAAAGAGCCACTGGAGTTTACTAGGTAGGGGAATGGCCTGTTCTTTTTTCCTTTATTCTGGTAATAAATTTACACATAAGTTTTCCAAGGTTACATGATTTGTGTTGTCTCTCTCCCTTCTTCCCTCCCCTCTCTTGGAGATGACAAGCAATTCCACTGAGTTATACATATATTATCACTCAAAACTTATTTCTATATTATTCATTCTTGTAAGATCTTATAAAACCAAACCCCCAAATCATATACCCAAACAAGTGATAAATCATATATTTTTTCTACATTTCTGCTCCCATAATTCTTTCTCTAGATGTGGATAGCATTCTTTCTCATAATTCCCTTGGGATTGTGCTGGACTATTGCTATTAGTAGCTAATACTATTACATTTGACCATCCCACAATATTTCAGCTACTGTGTATAATGTTCTCCTGGTTCTGCTTTTTTCATTCTGTATCAGTTCACATAGCTCTTTTCAGTTCTTTCTGAAATCATCCAGTTCATTATTCCTTATAGCACAATAGTAAATTTTAAAAAGGGAAAAAAATCTTTACCTTCCATCTTAGAATCAGTACTGTGATTCCAAGGCAGAAGAGTAGTAAGGGATAAGCAATGGAGGTGAAATGACTTGCCCAGGATCCCATAGCTAAGAACTGTCTGAGGCTAAATTTGAACTCAAGATCATCCATCTCTGGATCTGGCTCTTAATCCACTGAACCACCTAGCTGCCCACAGAAGCAATTTTGTGTGTGTGCGTGTGAGTAGATACAGAAATAAATGACATTTACAGGACTAAATAAATGACTGTTACGGGAGAGTCAAAGGATAGAGGGAAATTTCATTTTATGGGTTGAGGAGAACTGGTTTGATGGTGAAAGAAAAGGAGCTGGTGAAGAAAGGGAGTGATTTGGGATCCTGTATTTCTTTGTAAGAGTCAAGTATCTGGCCCCTCATTGATCAGGTCCTCCCCCTCCAGGATCCAAGGGTTCTGTCCTCCAGCTCCCTGTTCTCCTCAAACAGGACCATCAGTCTTCTGGAGCGATCCTCAGGTTCCCCTGGAATGACCACTCTGTCTTACCAGATCCGAGATATGTTCTACCAGCAGAAACTGGACCATGTCTGGATAGATACCCATTATGTGGGGCTGCAGTTCCCTGACCCGTGAGTTGGGCTGGTGTTAGGCCTGATTGACCCTGCTCTGGAAAGAGACTATGGTCTGTTGAGATGATGGTGACTGGACAGAGGGTGGGCAGTGGGGGAGGATCCCTGTCTTTTTTCCCACCACAGGGCCCAGCCAAACACACTTCATTGGATCGATGGGTCAGGCAACATTTCAGGAGAATTACAGTTGGAGGATCCTGATGTCTACTGTCCCTACAGTGCCAAAGGCAGTGCCATCGTAAGGGGGTTTCCTGGGATCCAGATGATCCCCATCTACTACATGCTTTAATTTCCCACATACCCAGATAAACTTGTTCCCCAGACTCCCTGCCCCTCCCCTTGTTCCCTTTGGCCTCAGAAGTACTGGCCTCCCGTTCTATACTCTTTCATTCTCACTTGAGGGCCAGGCTCAGGGGGGCGGGGCAGTCAGTCTATTGATTTGGTCCGTCTGCCTCACTGGCCTCTAGGGAGGACTCATCTATGCCAACTATGGTCATCTGAAGGATATGTTAGCTCTCCAGGAGAAGGGTTTGGATCCCAAGGGGCACCTACTACTAGTGCGAATAGGACACATGAGCTTTGCTGAGAAGGTGAGGGACTTCTCTGGGTGAGTAAAGACTGAATGAGGGAGGGCAGACTTGGGCAGCAGAACCTGAGAGGAGCAACTCAAACCAATTAGCCAGCACTCCCAGCTAGTCTGAGAGAATTAGAGCTCTTGATCATAGAAAGCCAGTGGGGCGTAATGTAGAGCCTGGAAGAAAGAGCCTTCATCTTGGAGTCAATATGCCTGGGTGTGAGTCTTGACTGGCACTCACTGGTTGTGTAAACTTAAAGAAATCCAAGTCCTTATCTCTCTGAACTTTAATGTACTAAGGTTAACGAGGAATAAGAGGCCCTGTTCCACCTCACTCACCGAGTTCTTGTGTGGATCCAATCAAGCAAGAGATGTGAAAACACTCTATAATCCTAACGTCTCCTATATGAGAGCTATTTCTGTAATGACTATTGTCATTAGGCAATAGGCGATGGAAGGGAACACAAGGAATCAAAAAGACTTTAGAAAGAGGAAATGTCATAAAGAACAGAAGTAATGGCTGTTAAAGAAGTTAAAACTGTTAAAGTTAAGCTGTTAAAGTAACCATATGGGGAAATTGGAGATAGATTATGGAGAAACAATAAATGTGTGGAGTCCAGGAAACAGGATGTAGATTCTTGGGGTTCGGAAATGGAAAGGCGGATTCAGGAGAGTCTGAGAACTGAGAAGTGGGATGCAGGTGGATCCAGGAAAATGATGTGGCTCCACTCATATTAGGTGTCAAATGCTGAGGCCTTTGGGGCTCTAGGTGTCCTCATCTACCCAGACCCTGCTGACATCCACAAGAAGCTGAGGCTGTCTAACCACACAGCTGTTTATGGACATGTGAGTCTGGTACCTGGGAGTCAAGAGCCCTTCTTACTTTTCAGGGCCCTGATGTCTTCAGAAGGGAAGGGCAATAGCCTCAGACACTTCCCAGTTGTGTGACCCTGGACAAGTCACTTAACCCCCATAGCCTAGCACTTACCACTCTTCTGCCTTGGAACCCATACACAGTATTGATTCCAAGATGGGTAAGGGTTTAAAAAAAATAAAAGAAGGGAAGGGTAAGTCGGAAACCAAGTCCAGTGCTACCTAGACTATGATTTCCTATGAAAGGACTGGGTGGGGAATGGGAACAGAGAGATGGGGATAGGGATGAGACTCCTTTGCTTCCATCCTTGCCAGCTATACTCCAACTTCTCCAACAGGTTCACCTAGGAACAGGGGACCCCTATACTCCTGGCTTCCCCTCCTTTAATCAAACCCAGTTTCCACCTGTGGAATCCTCTGGCCTCCCTAGTATCCCCGTCCAGCCCATCAGTGCCAACATGGCTGCCCAGCTGCTGAGGTGAGTAGGGGAAGGCAAAGAGGGGGAAAAGCCTTGAGTTCTGCTTGGTCACAAGGATGCCAAGACTAAGGACAGAAATGACCTCTGTCTTTTCCACTCTTCTCAGCCCCCACCCTCCTTCCTTTCTGTCTCTTCATCTCTTGTCATCACCTCCATCTGCCTCTTTCTCTCATCTTCCCTCTCTACCTCTTTACTTTCTTCTATGTTTTTGCCATGTCTCTATCCCCATATCCTAGAAACAAAGTCTCAGTGATAGGTCAATGGCCTTTTCCCTCAACCTCCTTGTTCCCCTGGCCCTATTCTAGAGCTGTCTTGCCTCCCTGACTTAGTTTCTGCCCCTAGGAAGCTGTCAGGCCCCAAGGCCCCCTCAGAATGGAAAGGGACTCTCTCTGACACTCAATACCGGCTGGGCCCTGGACCAACTCTTCGACTTATTGTCAACAACCATCGGGCCTCAACTCCCATTATCAGCATCTTTGGCTGCATTGAGGGTCGCTCAGAACCAGGTAGGAAATGTGGGCTCTGTTTCAGGCTCAGCTTCTAATTTGTATATAAGGTATATGTGCTTGCCTGTGTAAGATATGAATGTCCAGATGTCCAAAAACGTGTTCTTGAGTAGGCATTGATCTGATCTGAAGTCTGGCCTCTTCATGAAGAGAGGAGAGCCAACAGAATAGTGGGAGGAGAGATGGACACACTGCAGAGCCTAGCAAGGTGGGGCAATCGGCACTCTTTTTCCTGGGCCCCCCAAAAGAGTACCTAACTAGAATTATACTTAAATGTTGCACTAGATATTGCTGTCCATTTCCCCAAGCAGATAACAGATAGAAATTAGAGAACTTGTACAGATTTGAACATTAAAGAAAAACATAAGAATGGCTTTTTAGATGGTAGTGAGAAGAGATCAGCTCAACCAAGAGAAAAGTTCTGATCCTACTCAAGGGGAAATTCTCTCCCCCCAAAACTGGAGTCAATCATATTGAAGAACTGGCTTTCCTACATGTCAGCTTCCAGAGACTTTCCCTCTGTCTGAAGTTGATCCCCCAAAGAGTTGAGAAATGTCACTTCTCCACCTTCTTTCTCTATGCATCTTTCCTGTGTGTGTGCATATCTAATGGGCCACATGAAGGAGAACTGAGAAAAATCAATTCTTTTCTGGACAACATTGGAGATTCGGATCCAGCCCCCTTACTTCACATGTATCCTTTTTCTTCCTGCTCCAGATCACTACATTGTCATTGGAGCTCAGAGAGATGCCTGGGGTCCTGGAGCAGCCAAGTCTGCTGTGGGTACAGCCATCCTACTGGAGCTAGTGCGCACCTTCTCTGCCATGGTGAGGAATGGTAAGACCAGGGCCAAGATACTAGGGTCAGGGAGGTAGAGAAACAGGGGCTCAGGAATGAGAAGTAAGAGAGGACTAAGATCTAAGGAGGTCTAAGGACAGGTTTGGGTGGAGGGGAAGAGGGTTTGAGGTCTGGCTCAGGGAAGGATTAGGGAGTAAGAAGTTAAGGAAAATTCATGAACTATTTATTGCTAGGAGTTGGAAAAGGAAATTGAAACTAGGGGTTTGGGGTTGGAGTTACAGCTAGGTGATGCAGTAGACTGAGATCCAGACCCAGAGATGGGAGGTCCTGGGTTCAAATGTGGTCTCAGATACCTCTTAGCAGAGTGATCCTGGACAAGTCACTTAACTCCCATTGCCTAGCCCTTATGGCTCTTTTGCCTTGGAACCAATACACGGTATGAATTCTAAGGTAAGAGTTTTTTTTTAAATTAAGTACTTGGGGACATTTGAAGAACTGAAAGCAGGACAAAGTTTTAACAGTTCTAGGAAAGGGCTAGTTAAATAAGAATGAGGAAGGTAACGGTTCTTCCTAACCCCCTTCCTTCCTAACCATCAGGTTTTCAACCTCGACGAAGTCTGCTTTTTATCAGTTGGGATGCTGGTGACTTTGGGAATGTGGGAGCCACTGAGTGGCTGGAGGTAATGGGCCAGCAATAGAGAGAGCTTTGATTGGGTATGAGGGTGGTCCTGGGTACTGGGAGTTGCTTTATCCTTAGTTTTTTCTCTCTTTCAGGGCTACCTCACCATGTTACACCTCAAAGCTGCTGTCTATGTGAGCCTGGATAATGCTGTCCTTGGTGAGCTACAATCTAAGGTTTCCCATAGAAGTTAGGACTTGAGCCTTGAACCTAATTATCTTTCCATCTCTGCCTCTTCTCAGGGGATGATCAGTTCCATGCAAAAACCAGTCCTCTTCTCACCAGCCTTATTAAGAGCATCCTAAAGCAGGTGAGGGTCCTAAGAAGACACAGACCCCCCCTCCCCAGATTGTCAGAACTGAAAGGAATCTTAAAGTGAATCATTTAACCTTTTCTTTCATAGAGGAAAAACCTGCAACCCAGAATTGAGAAGTGACTTGCCCAAGGTCATAGAGGCTATAGAAAGCAGAAAGAAATAGGGGCCAGGAAAAACCCAGGAGACCAGAAGTCTAGGTGAAGTCTAAATATTGAGGGTTTTTTTCCTCTCTCCTCTCCTGATCCAGGTCGATTCTCCCAACCATAGTGGTCAAACCCTCTATGATCAGGTGGTGATTACAGGCCAGAGCTGGGAGGCTGAGGTGTAAGTGATAGGTTTCTAGGGGATGGGATGTTCAAGTCTGTCATGGAAAGGGAGGAGTGGGAAAGGACAGACCTTGGTGGTAATGGTGGTAGGCTGGGGAATCTGAGCAGGGAATTGTTCAACACTCTTGGAACCTTTTGGCCATGCCTCTCATCCTCAGGATCCAACCTCTGCCCATGGACAGCAGTGCTTACTCCTTCACTGCCTTTGGAGGGGTCCCTGCTGTTGAATTCTCATTCACTGAGGTAAACCCTGTCTTAACCCTACCTACAAATCTGCTCCCTGTCATGATGCTGTCATTCAACCTAACCCACCATTCCATATCCTAGATCCATTGTCCCATCCCCAAACTCTACCCCTATTTCTCTATCCCTAGTTGTCATGAACTCTCCTTTTCCCTATTTTTTGGTCCTCAGGAAGGCCCACCTTACCCCTTCCTGAACACCAAAGAAGACACATTTGAGAATCTGCATGGAGCATTACAGGGGAGGCTGCCAGCTGTGGCCCGGGCTGTGGCCATGGTAGTGGGCCAACTACTCATCCGACTCAGCCAGGACCGCCTGCTCCCCTTGGACTTTGGCTGCTATGGTGATGTCATCCTGAAGCACATTGGCAGACTCAATGAGTTCTCTGGAGATCTCAAGGTTGAAATATGAGTATCAGTTTCTAGCCAGGATTAAGATTTCTTCCCTGAACGCTATATGCCAAATCTCAGTCCCCTTGGAATCCAGTCATCTTTCTCCCTGCCTCCATTCCTATCTCCCTTCCTTTCTCTGAACCTGTGTCCTTGATCTCCAGCCTTTACCTTCTCTATTCCCTAAAGCCCAGAAATTATGCTTCCTACCTCTTCCCTAGGGACCCTGGCACTACCCCTAGCCCCTCTACTCTCTAGGCCCGGGGCCTGACCCTTCAATGGATCTACTCAGCCAGAGGAGACTACATCCGGTCAGCTGAAAAACTGCAGAAGGAGATCTACAGCTCAGAGGAGAGCAATGAGAGACTGATGCGAATGTACAACGTCCAAATCATGAGAGTGAGTCAAATTCACTTCAGCCTTGTCTTGTAAACCTTATAGTCAGTCACAGGGTAGCCCCAATCTGAGTAACCCCAATTAGTGTTTGAAGAAACATTGACAGTTTTTGCTGTTACTGCTTCTCTTCTCTGCTTTTTGGATCTTACATCCCAAAGGTTTCCTTCTGACCTTTTCCTAGCCTCATTCTCTTTCCTATGTTTAGCTCTAACCCTCCATCTTCCCTATTCTTATCTTCTCTCCCTTTTCCCTATCTCTCTTCTCCAATACCTTTAATCTCTCCTTTGTCCTTATTCCCTCATCTTTCTCCTTTCCCATGTGGGATCACTAAGGGAGAGTAAACAAAGAGAAGAGGGCCAAGGATTAAAGCAGTGAGCTTTGGGGAACTCCCAGACTTAATGCGAATTAAATTACCAAGGGAGAAAGGGTATCAAGGAAAAGGACCAGGGAGAGACACCTGCACTTGGGCAGGATGATAATTAAAGAAGAGGAGAACCAGGAATGCTGAAGAAACCAATGTTATAGCATTCAAAGAGGATAAGGAATGGGAAAAATACCACTGGATTTAGTAATTAAGGTTATTTATTGCACTGGGAGGGGTTGATTTAGAAGACTGATGGGAATAGAAACCAGTTTGCAGAGTGAGCTATGAACAGATAATGAGGAAAAAGAGACATCCCAGATACACTACTCATACTTTTTCTAGATGTTTCGCCACAAGAATGAAATAGGGCTTGAAAGATTTAGTTAATACAGGAAAAGATTTATTGTGTTTTTAGGATGAAGGGAGATCTGAGCATACTTGTGGAGAGGGGAAGGAGCCAATGGAGCAGGGAGGAATTGATGAAGCAAAAAAGAGGGTACAGCTAGGTTGCTCAGTGGATTGAGAGTCAGGCCTAAAGATTGTGGGTTCAAATTTGGCCTCAGGCACTTCTTAGTTGTGTGACTCTGGGCAAGTCACTTAACCCCCATTCCCTAGCCCTTACTGTTCTTCCCTTGGAACAATACACAATATTGAATCTAAGACTGAAGGTAAGAGTTTAAAAAAAATAAAAAGGGAATCCAATCTTTTCTCTATTCAATATCAATTATTTCTCACTAGAATGCTACCTATAATGCCACTGGCAATCTAAACCCCAGATTACCTGTCCAGGGGTTAAAGGGAGAGTTAGGAAAACTGCTTAGGGATGAGGGAGAAAGACTTATATGGATGGGAAGAAAAATGAGGCAGTTGTTAAGGCTGTCAGATCGTTTAAGGATGTGAAGGGGAAAATTAGATGGAATTAAGAAGTATTAGTGAGGAAAGTTGGGGAGAGGGTCAGGATAGCCATAGGACCAAGTGAGGAAGTGAAAAGTATTTGACTACCTTGTGTCCTTGGGCAAATTATTTAACCTCTCTGGTTTTCTCATTTGGGGGGAAAAAAAGGATTGAGCCAGACAATCAATGGCTCTTCCTAATCTAAATCCTATAATAAGAAAAGCAGGGGTGAGGAGTGGAAGCTAAAGAGCTTAGGAGGGCATAAAGGGCTATGGGGAAAGGAGTGCTAGAGGCACTGAGGAAATAGGAAAATGAGTGGTGGTGTCTGAGTGGGGTTGAATGAAGGAACTGATGGGTGACCAAAGTAGGTTTCAGGAAGAAAAGAGATTCTTTGCTTCTTCTCTGACCATTTCCTGGGCCTCTTGTGGCAGGTAGAATTCTACTTCCTCTCCCAGTATGTGTCACCAGCAATCTATCCATTCCGCCACATCTTCCTGGGTCAAGGGAACCATACTCTAAGAGCCCTGCTGGAGCACCTGCAGCTGCTAAGGGACGAAGGAACTGGGGATAGCTCCCTAAGATACTCGAGACCTCATTTTGAAGAAGGCCTCTTAAGGCGCCAGCTGGCTCTACTCACCTGGACCCTGCAGGGAGCAGCTAATGCCCTCAGTGGAGATGTCTGGAACATTGACAACAACTTCTGATGATGGAGGAGTCACAGTGCCCAGTCTTGGGTATTTTCCTTCCTTAGGGTCCACACATTCTCTAAACTTCTTCCTCTAGATCCTCATAGATCTAGATTCTTCTCCTTTCCATTAAATTTCAGGGTGCTAGAGATCCTTCTTCTCTCAAAGCCATTGATCCCAGTTCTTCCTTGCCCCTTTCCCTTTACGTGGATACCCGTGTTTAAAACATAAAAGGATGCACTTATCTTCCTCTTAATGTGATGATCATACTGTTAGAGAGTAGTATCTGCTCAATCATTCCTAAACACACTTTTCCTTCCCCAAGTCCCCCAAGCTTTCCCCCAAAAAAATCAGGGGAAGGGGTTTGGATTTCTATAACCTGAATGCCCCTCCACCAACCCACCCAATCCACCCAAATCTGGACCCTCGTTTTAACCTTGGAAGTATGCCACCACTATTGTGATGGAAGGAATCTAGGGATAGTCCTGCTTGTCCATAGAAATCACTTTCCTTAGCTTGTTCAAAGCTCTTTCAATTAGCCCCAATCTCTCCCCCCACCCCTGCCTGTCCCCCTCCATTACTTCTTGCCTAGGAGACATTTCCACATATAATTCAGTGGATTCCCTCAGCAATGGAGCATTCAGAGAAAAAAAATTACTGAAAATCACAAGACTCCGTAACTTGAGGTATGAAGTTGATTCAGCGTGGAGCAGGGCAACCAAAGAGGCATCTTTCTTTTCTTTTCTTCACCCAATGAGCAGTGGGATTAAATGTGTGTATGTTTAATAGATGTGTATTGGTGACAAAACAGGCCCTCAAACAATACAATTTCAATAAACGTTTAGGAAGCCCTGTGCCTAGGGATAACAAAAGAAGAGTCTGTGCTGGACTCAGTCCGATGAGCCTGGCCTCTAATGAATGAGAAGTGGGTTCCATTCCTTTTTCTCACACTCTGCAGCTCATTAACCCAGCCCAGGTGCTGCTCTTTGGTCTGTTTTTACATAGACAGGTTATGACTCATATCAAGGGTTTCCCCAAAAAGGGGAAATAAAAAAAGAATATTATTGTTGGGGGTGGGTTGGGCAACTAGGTGAGGAAGTAGATAGAATTCAAGGCCTGGAGTCAAGCCAACTCATCTTCCTAAGTTCAAACTCCACCTCAGACACTTACTAGCTGTGAGACCCTGGGCAAGTCACTTAACCCGTTTGCCTCAATTTCCTCATTTGGAAAATGAGTTGGAGAAGGAAATGGCAAACCACTCTAGTATCTCTGCCAAGAAAATTCCAAATGGAATCACAGTCAGACTTAATTGACACAACACAACAACAAGAGAGCACAGTTACAATTGGAACCAGACAATTCAATCTTATGTACAAAAGAAAGGCTAGGGGCAGCTGGGTGGCTCAGTGATTTGAGAGCCACGCTTAGAGATTTTGAGAGGTTCTGGGTTCAAATTTGGCCTCAGATACTTCCTAGTTGTGTGACGCTGGGCAAGTCACTTAACCTTCATTACCTAGTCCTTACTGATCTTCTGCCTTGGAACCAATACATAGTTTTGATTCTAAGATGGAAGGCAAGGGTTTAGAAAAAAAAAGTACCAAAGTCAAAAGAAAGGTTAAACAGAAAAGGCTCATATTTTGCATTAACAAAAAGACTTAAAACAAGATTCAGTGAAAACTTGTAAGAACTATTATAATTTGCTGGGAGACTAAGGCTAAAAGCCTAACCTCAGAGGGTAGAAAGCAGCTTTTAGGATTGTTAATTATGCAATTTTTTTTTTTTTAGAGCAGCTATAGGTGGCCCGATGGATAAAGAACACCAGGTCTGGAGTCAGGAAGACCTAAGTTCAAATGTAACCTCAGACACTAGCTGTGTGACCCTGGGCAAGTCACTTAACCCTGTTTGCCTCAGTTTCCTCATCTGTAAAATGAGCTGGTGTCTTTGCCAAGAAAACCCCAAATGGCATCAGGAAGAGTGGAACACAACTGAACAACAATTATGGTTTTACTTTTCCCCCTTTGCTCTGTGTCATTTCCCAGAAAGTGATTGTACAACAACCAGCTTTGGGCCAGCTCTCTCTAGGAGAGCCAATGGACTCCTTTCCTTGCCATCTTTCAGCTCCATCCTGTGAGCCCAGGACCTCCGAACCTGTCACTCAGAAGGTCGCCTCTGAGCCAGAACACATCTATGGCAGGATAAATACTTTCCTAAAATCAGAAAAGAACAAACAAAAAAGAGGTAGCCTAAACCCAGGCTTAGGCAAGACATATGCATTAGATGTCATGTGCTCATAGCTCCATGGAAGTCAAGGATGGGATTCAGGGAGTGTGCTGCTTTTCCTACTCCACAGAGCTAACATGATTTACCAACTGAAAGGAAGAGAGAGGAGAGGGCAGTCTATCCCTTTTATACATCCACTGAGTCATCTCCCTGGGTCATAGATAGCTCAAAGCAGGCTTCCAAAGTTTCTGTGTGGTCAACCAGAACCAATAATGGTAACTCTCCATGCATTCTCCATGGATTGATTCTATAGGCCAATTCAACCCTATTACACACAAATAAGTACAAGGTAACTTGAGGAGAGAAAGCACTAATGGGGGATTTGGGCACGCCTCCTGGAGAGCAACTTAAAGAAAAATATGAAGGTCAAGAAGGCCAAGGGAGGATAGCTTGTGTGAATGCACAAAGGTAGGAAATGGCAGATTGAGTTTGTAGAGAAGTATATTGTCTACTCTGGTTGAAATGTAGTATTTGTTTAGTTCAGAAAGTTGAATCAAAGGCAGAATGTATTAAATGCAAAGTTAGGTAGTTTCTTTACCCTAAAGGCATTTGGAAGCCAATATAGGTTTTTGATCAGGGAAGTGGCATGATCAAACATAATCAGCTTTGACAGCTATATGTAGGACAGATAGCCCAGGTGAGAGATGATAAGATCCTTAACTAGAGTGGTAGTTGTGAGTATTCCAAAAAAAGAAGAGATTATGCAATTAGAAGCAATAGAACTTGGCAACTGATTAGATATAGAAAGTGAAGAAAATATGGAAAGGGTGACATTGAGATCATAAACTTTGTTGACTTGGAAGATGATCATCACAACAAAGGAAGTTTGGGGATTCCCCCCCCCTTTTAAAATTTTTTTATTTATGTGCTTATTTATTGACATTCATTAATTGATTGATTTTCAACCTTAAATTTTTTTATTTTCCAAATTTTCTCTCTCTGCTGCCCCTCCTCTATCCATTAAGAGCATAATATCAGTTACACATGTGAAGCCATGCAAAACATACTTCCATATGAGCCACGTGAACAAGTTTGAAAGATGGTTCCTGGCTTTGGGGCACAGTTAGAATGGGGAGAAGATAAGAGTTCCATTTTAACAAGATGAGTTTGAGATATCTCAAAGGAACACACAGTTAGAGACATATAACAGGCAATTGGCATTAAAAGACTGAAGTTCAAGAAAGAGATTGGGGCCAGATATAGGGATATATGAGATAAAGAGATGTTTAGGTACCCTGTACATAAACAAGAATTGAAGCCAAGGGAGTTGATGAGATTATCAAGAGAGTATAAAGAGGTCCAAAGAGGACCCAGGACAGAATCTTGGGGAAGAATTATGTTTAAAGCTCAGAAAATAGGTGATGAATCAGCAAGGACAAATGACAAGAGGCAGTTAGGTAGGAGATCCATGTCAAAGAAGCCAAGGGAAGAAAGCATATTAAGGAGATGTCTGTTACAACTTACCTGCTACAATGCTTTTGTAAAAATTAAATTAGTCTCTAATAATAGAAGTATTATATTTTAAGAGGTTTATTAAAGATTATTAGAAATCAAGGAATAAAGAAAATACAAAATAAGAAAACCACATGCCTAGGGCTGATTAGCCCATTCAAAGCTTACTTACTACATCTTGCAAAAGCAGGAAGGAGAAGAAGGAGAGGTAGGAGTTACCACCAGTTAAATACTAATTGTGATCTCACCCAGGTGGAGGCTCAGGTGAGATTATAGGGAATTCTGAAAAATACCAAGGACTTCTGGGGATTTAAGTCTAGGGTTCAAATCTCCATTTTACACTTTCCATAATAATGTCTGGTCTCTGTAATTCTACACTCTTCTTTTTATGGTTTTGTATCGTATAACTTTACAATAATCCTTCCTCAGCCTAAATGAATAATTTGCTAATAACAACAGCTAGCATTTATAGGTGGCCTTGAGGTTTCTACTTTAAATATATCTCATTTGTTTCTCACAATAACCCCTGTGAAGTAGGTGCTATTATTATTCCTATTTTATAGCTGAGGAAAGTGAGGCTGAGAGAGGTTAAGTGATTTGTCTAGGGTCAGACAGCCAGTAAATGTCTTCCTGACTACAATTCCAGATGTCTTCCCATTATACACCAAAGAGACTCACACTCTCTCTCTCTCTCTCTCTCTCTCTCTCTCTCTCTCTCTCTCTCTCTCTCTCTCTCTCTCTCTCTCTCTCTCTCTCTCTCTCTCTCATACATACATATGTATACTGTAAGGAATTAAATTAAGGGGTTTGACTAAATATATGAGGATTCTAAAATAATCTAGTGGTCCCTGATTTAAAATATTATAGCTCAAGTCAAAATGACTTTTAGTAGCTTTTATTTACAAAAGGGCAGAAAGAGTGAAAGTAGAGAGATGCAAAAAGAAGGTAGAGAAAATGTTTACCCTATCACACTAAATATTGCTCCAGTGCTAGGCTCAGCTGGCAGGGCTTGTTAGCCCTTGACACAAGGACTTGGAGTTCCACCCACATGGCCTCCTCTAAGAAGGAAAGGCCTCTAGGAAACTAATTTCTCTCCAGACACCAGGAAAGGAAGGTCAGCTATTCAACTCACCCAAGAGGCAGTGTAAGTCCCAAGTTACCTCCAAGAGGCAGGTCACCAGTCCACCTCCATAAAACTGCTTGCAGAAGACTCTCCAGCTGAAGAAGTTCAGGGCTTTTATAGTGACTTCTTGTCTCTTCCCCTTTTCACAAGGGCCAATCACAGCTTCCCAATTGCCTAGCACTGCCCAGGGGGACAGTGTCTGTGGGATCCACTTCTCACCTCTGAAGGTGTTAACTCTTATCTAGGCCTATGAAGGTGTCAACCTTTTATCATAGGCTTCTGAAGGTATCAACTTTTGTCACAGTATTCACAAGTTTCTGACTGATTGAGTTATCTTTAGCAAAATGACTTGCGAACACCCTTACTTAGTGTTAAGTAGGGGTGCTTTGAGTTCTGGAGTTATCACTCATTTTAGCAAGTGACTTGTGAATTCTCTTACTTGATGGCTTACAAAGTGTTAAGCAGGGGTATTTTCAGTTTTGGTTGATCAATTGAAAAGTTGCCGATGCTAGACAAAGAAAGTCTGATTCACACTTCTCAATACATAATTACATGTTATACATAGCTACATAAATAAGGATTTGTTAGTATCTTCCTTTGTTTATGAGTTTATTCCCTTCCCTGACACCAGTCAACTTTGAGTTAATGCTTCAATCTTAGAATCTTCAGAGGACCAAAATCT
The DNA here is from genome assembly GCF_027887165.1 of Monodelphis domestica. Taxonomy (NCBI): domain Eukaryota; kingdom Metazoa; phylum Chordata; class Mammalia; order Didelphimorphia; family Didelphidae; genus Monodelphis; species Monodelphis domestica. The sequence goes on from NC_077228.1 coordinate 261,004,279, forward strand.
ATTATAGACACTTGTATGAGGGCTCTGATTCTTCATCTGAAAGAATATCCCAAGGCCAAGCTCCTGATATTTAATTATCATATATCCAGTATTAATCATCCTGGCTTTTTGTTTCCAACCCTGAAACCAGCAAAGAAAAGATCTCTCCCTTTTAGTCTTCCTGGGCTTGGACATTCCCATAGCCCCTAGCATCAAAAATAAGAACCTCTTGATTCCTCTTGTTAAATAACCTTGAGTAAGGGAACATTCCATTCCTATATTCTCATCCTCTTCAACCAACAACTGCACTCCAAGATTCCAAAATATTGTTCTAGAAACTGGAATGGCAGATACCTTCCTCCTACCAATCACCATCCTAACCCTTGAGAAAAGAAAAAAAAAAGGTTTTCTTGACCCTGCCACACATGTAACAAACATCTTCTCCTAAGAAGTCTTTCTTCTTTTAGCTCCTTTGACATGGATCTCCTACCTAACTGCCTCTTGTCATTTGTCACTGCCAATTCATCACCCATTTTCTGAGCCTTAAACATAATTTTTTCCAAGGCTCTGTTCTGGGTCCTCTTTGCTTCTCTTTATTGTCTCTCTCTCTCTCTCTCTCTCTCTCTGATCCTTACCTTCTGTCTTAGAATCAATACCATGTATTAGTTCTACGGCAGAAGACCAGTAAGGACTAGGAAATGGGGGTTAAGTGACTTGCCCAAGGTCACACAGCTAGGAAGTGTCTGAGGCCAGATTTGAACCTAGGACTTTCCATCTCTAGACCTGGCTCTCAATCCACTGAACCACCCAACTGCTCCCTCTTTATACTCTCTTGATGATCTCATCAGCTCCCCTGACTTCAATTCTTATTTATGTTCAGAGAACTTATATATCTCTTTATGAGTATGTCTAATACACACCCCAACTGGGACTTTTCTTATAAAAAAAAAAGAGAAGATAAGAAGCTATCTTTGAAGCAAATATACTGCCCAAATCTGGGGAACTGCCAAATTGTCTACCCAAACTGAGTGCAGATCTTGGCATCTTTAGCAACCCACTCCCTTTTTTTTTAATCCCCTTGGATACATATGTTTTATATGTGGATTTTCTTTATCCCTCCCTAATTCAAATACAAGGTTATCACATAATCACTCATCTGGAGAGGCATTTGGAATTGAAATGGGTAGAAAAATCCATAGGAGCCTCATTATAATTGCTGAAATGAAAAGCCCAAATTCAAGTTGTTTTAGTGACATTGAGCCTACCTTCCTCAGATCCACACTTCTTTGATTCACTGAATATTCATTATCTATATCAGCATGTATAAAACCCAGTTACATGAAAAATATAAGGAAATACAGAAACACCTATTTGAGGTAATACATCACCAAAGATGAGAAAAAACAAACTTTATGCATCTCACAACTATTCCCTACTCTCCACTCACTCAACCAACATATCCTGTTTAGACTCTCTCTTACCTGGACTGTGACAATAGCCTAACTGCAATCCCTAGTTCTAGTCTCTCCTTGACCAATCCCAATTTATTCTCCTCAGACTGCCAAAATAATTTTCTTAAGCCACAAATATGACCATGGATACTCCCAGATTTAAAACCTTCAACATCAAAATGTCTCTAGGATTAATCAATGAACAAATATTAAATTGCTCCAGGTGCTGTGGATATAAGCACAAAAGCAACAGTCCCTGCCATCAAGGAACTTACTAGGGGGGTTACAAGGTGTTCAGATAGGTATATATAACTTTTTAAAAAATTATTAAATATTATAAGGAAAATGCATAATTTTGATTGTGTCAAATTTTAAAAGGTTGTACCATTGCAACCAAGATTAGAAGGGAAATAGATAATTGTGGGTTTCTAGTGGTGGTGACAGGGTCAGAACTGGGCTTTAGTAAGATCACTTGGCAGCTGAGTGGAGGATGGGCTGGAGTGGGAGAGAACTATGTACCTGGAGAGAAAGGGACTTACATGAAAGATGTTATAAAAGTGGAAACCACAAGACTTGGCAACAGATTATATATGTTGGATGAATACAAGTGAGGAATGGAGGATGACACTGTGGTAACTGGGAAGATCATGGCACCCCAGACAGTAACAGGGAAAGTTATGAGAAGGGAAGACTTAGGAGGAAACATCAGAGGACTTTTGGACTTCAGTTTGAGATATCTATGGGACATCTAGTTTGAGATTTCCAATAAGTACCTGGTGATATGAGACTAGAGGTCAGAAGTTAAGGCTGGATAAATAGATCTGAGAGTCAGACACATAGAGATGTTGGGTTTTTTTTTCCCCTGATCACCTCAGTTTTCAGTGCTTTCTGCCTAATAAAATTACCTTTCATTTACTTCTCTGCACACTGTTGTAACTGTATCCTACCCCACCTGACCTGATAGAAAACAAGTTCCTAAAAGGGAATGATTTTTTTATTTCCTGGTAACCTTGGCACCTAAAAATGAACATTTTATTTTTTGTCTTCTTAAGTTCAGTAGTATCTATCCACTAACCTTTCACTTGGTAAATACTTAATAAATGGTAAAACAAATTGACTACAAGTGTGTGTCTATACATACATACATATATATATATATATATATATATATACATACACATATGCACACATACACAAACCTGCAATTTAAGAGAATCCCCAGAGAAAAAGGGTAAACTTTTTTTTCATCTCCTGGACCCTTTTATCTGCCTGGTAAAGTCTATGGATCTCTTCCCAGAATGCTTTAAAATGCATAAAATAAAATACATAGGATTTTAAAGTAAACCAATTACACTGAAATATGGTTACTGAAATACTTTTTAAAATAAATTCAAGGGGGGCACCTGGGCTCAGTGGATTGAGAGCCAGGTCTAGAGATAGGAGGTTCTGGGTTTAAATCTGGCCTCAGATACTTCCTAGCTGTGTGATCCTGGGCAAGTCACTTGACCCCCCATTGCCTAGCCTTTACCACTCTTCTACCTTGGAGCCAATACACACTATTGATTCTAAGATGTAAGGTAAGGGTTTAAAAAATAAGATAAAATAAATTCAAGGATCCAAATAAAAAACCTATTGAATCTTGAAGTAACAGCTTAACTTCTATTCTATGAGGAGTCATAAATTTTGCTGTTATGATTAGATTGAGATAGGTACAGAGAGAAAGTCTTTAGAGAACTGAATTCTTGATGAGAGACTTTCCTTGTTCTCTTGAACAATCATGGGATTATTTTACATAAATCAAGAGAAATTAAGAACTGTAGTGATAGTCAAAGACAACTTTGGCTGATCTTTCTCACAGTTTAAGCATTACAAATAAGTCTAAGAGATTAGGAGTTTTGATATAGAGATATGAGCAATTGTTTATGGAAAGAGGTTTCTCCAGTTTATTAAACACATATATTATATACATATATGTGACATAGAGTTAACTAAACCTAAAAAGCCCTTATAATAGGATTCAGGGCAAAAGAATATTTTGATGTATGTGTTATATGATTCTGATTTGTTAAATGTTGAAGGTTTCCAGTATTTTTGTTGAGGGTAATTATATTTTTAAATTATAAAACGAAACACAAAGGACAGCTAGGTGGCACAGTAGATAGAACATCAGGCTTGAAGTCAGGAGGGCCTAGATTCAAATCTGGCCTCAGACACTTCCTAGTTGTGTGATGCTGAGTAAGTCACTTAACCCCATTTGCCTGGCCCTTAGAGTTGTCACTAAGACAAAAAAGGAAGGATTCTAAAAATAAAATGAAACACAGTTACTCAATTCTGACTGGAATGAGTGGGGATTTCCTTAATCCATAGATAATTTGGAGATAATTCTTACTATACCATAGGCAGAACTTCTCCCTCCCCAGCTATCCTGCTGAGATCTGAGCATCTCCCATTTCTTTCCTCTTTCATCTCAACATCTGCATATGTTAGCCAGGAACCATCAAAGGTCATTTGTTTGAATTCTATATTTTTCCCTACCTGGTACTGTCTACCTCCTATCAGCTACTGCTTGCTTTGAACACATTAGGCAACTAATGTTTGTTATTGAATTGACTGGTGGGTGAGGTTCCAGGAGAACTAGGATAATGTGATAAGAAGCCCAAAACACAACCATTATCTTTTAATAGTATTATAGGCCATGAGTATTGCTACCAAAATTATCCTGTGTTCCCCCATCTTGTTCCTAGCCCTAATGCTAATAATCTGCCCATCAATTCAAAGTGAATTTTCCAATTTTTAAATAGTCCTCTGTCTTCCCTCTACTCCGACAAACTTGGATGGCTAGGAGGTTGCCCTGTGGTATTCCTATATGTCCTGTGCTAGTGGTGCCTTTGGCCCAGGTATATCACTACTTGGTTGTAGTTATGGGTAGAAAGAAGATAATAATACCAAAGAAAGTAGAACAGAAAAAATCATTAATGAAACACTTTTTTAAAGACAAGGGAGAAAATGCAAGGAAGTTCAGAAAGGGACACAAACAGGGCTCTGTTAGGACTTCTTCGTTAAATTTAATAGAAATTTAAAAGATTTCCAGCTTCATATATAAGCCTCTTTTTCTGTTCTTTGTATCAGGAAATAATATTTTTTAAAAAAACAACTTAATAATAAAATTTTAATCTAAATGTAAGTAGCTTTTTAAAGTTTGTAAGGCATTGTCCTCATAATCTCTGAGGTAAATATTATATTATGATCCTTGTTTTATAGATGAGGAAACAGTCTTAGAAGAGTTACCTGGTCCAAGACAAGTGTCAACTGGGACTGGAAGTCAGGTCTTTCCAAATTTCAAGTCCAATTTTCTTTTCACTGTACTATGCAGGTCCTCTGAAAATGTCTACTGAATCTATGATTTATGTCTTATCTACTGAATCTATGATTATGCTTTATTAATGCAATGAACAGATATAAATTAAATTACCTTGATGTATGGGGATTCACAACATTTTTAGATGTTAAAGCCAGTTTCTCATACTAGAAAAGCTTAGCAGGCAATATTCTAGATGGAAGAATTGGAGCTTCCCGTAACTTGAATAGTAGAGAACTAATGGAAGAATGTCAGAGTTAAGAGCAGTTATGCAATATGGCAGAGTAGCTATAGTGTTGGGCTCAGGCTCAGGTAGACCTGTTTCAACTTACCCTTCTGCTACTTATTGACAAAATGATTAGGGACAAGTCACTTAAAGTACTTTGCCAAAGTAACACTGACTAATTTTGGTGGCATTGCCAGGACTCAACCTAGATCTACTAGACCCAGGTACCTAGACAGGCAGAATGTCCAGATCATTAGAAAGAAGGAAAAAGGGAGGGATAGTGATGGAAATACAGTTCTCTTCACATTAACTTTGTTCCATTTTTATTATCGATTTTGTAAAATGATTAAAAATTACTAAGTTCACAGAGTTGGGAAGTAAACACGACTTGTTTGCTGAGTGAATAAATCAAAGTGTGAAAGTCCCAGGAACTATCTCAATTCCAGCCCAGAATTGATCTCTGGATCAAGGTTTGGAAGAAATCCACAGTGAAAAGACATAGAAAGGAAAGAGAGGGAAAGGAAGGAAAGGATATCAGAAACCAATTATTTCCAGGGACATAGTATCCTGCCACCCTCCCCTAATCCCAACCCAATGATATTTATTGAGTGGTCATAATCCTAGCACTGCCTCAGATGTAAACTACCACTAATATCTGTCTCAGAAAGATGTGAAGGAAGTGGACTAGTAGGGGACTGAATTTCTCATGCAGAGGGAATAAGAGGAAGGGCACCTTTAGAAAATAAAGGAAGCAACTGGGACTGACAAGAAGATTCAATCTTTCCCCCTTCTTTTTTCCCTAAAAGGAGGTATTGGATTCTAGACTCTGCCTTTGAGAGGAGCCTGAGGAAAAGCAGTTGAGGACCATGGGGCAGAGAAGTCAGAGGAAAGAAGGGAGAAAAAGTCTATGATCATAATTTCACTATTCCCCACCACTACTTGGCCACTTAACCTGCTACGGGATGATTACATCTAGGACCTAGTTTAGTGCCCTGCAAATGGAAGGTTTTTAATAAATGCTTGCTAATTAATTCATCTGCCAGTGGTAGAGGACAGATGACTTATGGAGAATCTTTTCCCAATTCTCTCTGAAAGTATAAACCTTCATACTGCAGAAATCCTTTGGCTCTAAGGATCATGGACCTCTTTAGGTTCTTTTCTCAGTCTCCAATCCTACTCCATCCCAACACCTCTGTGTTCTGTGCATATTCTGCTGTAAAGAACTGGTGAGAGTGTGGTAGTAGATGGGGAAATAACACAAGCTCTGAAGTCCTGGTCAGCTTAGGTGATGCAGTGGATAGAGCATCAGGCCTGGAATCAGAAAGATTCATCTTCCTGGGTTCAATTCCAGCCTCAGACCACTTTCTAGCTGTGTAACTCTAAACAAGTCACTTAATCCTGTTTGCCTTACTTTTCTTATCTGTAAAATGAGTTGATGAAGGAAATTACTAAACCACTCTAGTATCTCTGCCAAGAAAACCCCAAATGGGATCATCACAAAAAGCCAGACACAACTGAATAAGAACTGAAGTCCTGGAGCATCATTGTGGGCAGGAGGCTTCCCAATGGAAGGAATATCTTTGAGTCCTATTACTGGGTATCCCTTTATCCTCCTTTCAACAGAAGTAGGTAGATGTGGTCCCAGACATTGTGATGCTTGGGGATGAGAGCCAAATGCATACTTTGGAAGAAAGGATGAGGGAAGAAAGAGGATTAGAAGATAACCAATGACAGCAGCTTGAGACTGAAATATTTTTGTCAGACAAGGAGTTCAAAATGAGTATTCAGAAAACCCTAAAAGAGAACTGAGGGTCAAATGTGGTGACAAATTAAACAGGCAATGGTTGCTAACACGCACCTCAAATGTCGGGTGAGGAACACAGCTCTCTGGCCCCAAGACTGCAGTCAGCAGTGGCTGAGGCAATGAGGGAAGGATGTGGGGGCACTAACACTGATCCCACCCCAATCAGACCCGGGGGGGCCACCCTTGCCCACCTCTCTCTCCAAGGGTCAAGGCAAGGGGGAGGGGGAACCTCCCTTGAAACAGGAAGGCCGGCTCCCCAGGCTGTAGTGGTCACAGGTGCCTACATCTTCCCTCGGGGGTTCGACAGGGTCACGGGTCCGTTAGGAAGCCCAGTTCCTGCGGTAAGGCAAGGACAGAGACCGAAAGTTGGGAGAGAGAGGTGTCCAACCATAGCTCAAACTCGCGTGCCCAGGAACCAACTCCCTGATTGGGAAACTGGCAGAGAATGGGCAGGGTCCAGGGCAACCAAAGCTCTGTTTGGGAAACCGGCAGGGGGCGGACCTAGAGGACCAACGCCCCGACTGGGAAACCTGCAGAAAAGGGGTGGGCTCGGGACTAACATCTGGCATATCTGGGGAGAAAGATAGAGAAAGGTATGGTGTTCTGATTTGGAGGTTGGTGTGCGAGATGCACTTCTGGCAAGGCCTAAACCTTTCTTCTCCTTTTAAGAGTCAGTCCCACCTCTTTCTCCGTCAAGTCCCTTTCCTTCTCAAACTGCCCCGCGGATCCCCCAATACTCGCCCCTTTTCTCCCTCGTTGCCCCTCGTAGGAACTAGCTCGTGGCTTGACGTCAGTAATGCCTCTGTTTCTGGGAGATTCGGCACCGAGTCTTTAATTCTATTTACACGCTCAAATTTAGAGTCCTCAGAGCTTCTGCCAGCGTTGGGTTCAGGTTATCCGGCATTGGTTGTGTGCTCACCCGTGGGCGAAGATGCCGCCTATCAGCCTGAAGGCAGTCAATAGGCAATTTTCGCCCTACCCCACTTCGTCTGGTGCTTCCGCCAAAGACCTGTGCCGATTGGTTAATAGGAGATTCCGGCTGGTACGCCCCGCCTAAGAGCATTTTCATTGGCTCAAATACATGTACGTGGCAATTACTGGATTGTGAGCTCCTAGGCTGGGAACCCAGGGCTTGGACTGTCCAGCTAGGCTCGAGGGTGGGGCTCTGGTCGTGGCCATTCTTTCTGCCCACCCGACCGCTATGTGACCAAGACTTCCCGAGCTAGGACATTCTCACGGAGAGGGATGACTTGGCCTTCATTCCTTCTCCTCGAGGGCTCTCCTAACCGGTTCTTGCTGACTCCAGAACACTGTCTCCCTCCATCCAAGGCTTAGATCCAGCCCCTTAGATCTGGGCAGATCTCTCTGGGGGAGAAGGGATAGATATTGATCTTTTAGGAAGAGAAGCCCGTTTGGGAGACTTTTTTTTGGAGGCATGATGGTGGCTTTGTTTTTTTTAAAGTTTCAGTAAACCAAGAAGTCCTTGACATCTTCCCCAACTCCCAATTTCTATCTGGACAAACATGCTTATTTCTTATCAGAGTGAACTTTATTTGCATTTAATAAGAAAGCAAGGAAGAAATTAAGTAGTAGTGTAGTGCAGGTTATCTCAGGCTCCGGCTAGAGGCTGGGAAGGACACTTCTTTTTGCTCAGATTGGTGAGGATCTGGTCCTGGTTTGGCCGATATAGAACTACAAAACTGTTGGGCGGGAGGACTGCTCCTCCCTTTTCATCCACACTACCCATCAGCAGGTAACTAGCCCCTGTAGGAAGAATTGGAGGAATGAATCAAGCAAGAGAGAAACTTAAGTCTGTGTCTCTCTCCTCCCCTGCTCTATTTGTTCCTGGAATCCATAATGTGCACATGTCCACTCATACTTTACATTTCTCCTCCAGGTCTCTTACCTTTCTTTATTGGGGGACATTGCCGGCAGGGCACATACAACTTAAGTGGGGTTCCAACAGAAGTGGAAGACAGGGCAAGAGCCCCTGCCTTGTAAATACCCATGAGGGTGACAGTGACAGTGATCCCTTCTCTAGGACCCCGAACCATTGACTTCGCTGTCCCTGTCACCACTGTGAAGAAAACAAACACAAAAATATCAGGGAAGAAACTAGAGAGGACTCACTAGGAGTCCTATGTAATGAACAGAGTGACTAAGTTAGCTAAAGGTCACAAGAGAGGCCAAAGGTAATGAGACAGAACTTGGGTAGTGGAGAACCAGAGGTTGGAGAGAGAGAAAAAGAGAAGGGGAGTGAAGATATTGTGGAGGAAGGACTTTTTAAAAGTTCAGGAAGACAAAGTAGGTGCTTAATAAAGCTTGTTTAGACTGGTGCAAGGTGCAGGAGGAAGCTAGGAGTCCCACCAATCTATTGAGAGGAGGCATTAAGGAGCAGGATTCTTGGCATCCTTACCAAAGTCATTGGCACAAAAGTTGCTTTGCAGAGTGCCAGTTCTTCGGCATTGTTTTGGGCAGGGAGTACTAGGAACATCTATATAGAAGGAGATCTATTAATCTTATGAGGGATCTATACATATACAAGCATGCACACATGCACCCCACAACCTAGCTTCATCTTCCCAAACCTTCCAAGTTCTAAGCACTTAGGTGTCCTAGTTTCCAGGCCCCAGATCATTATTCTACTTATCTTCCCTGTCCCCAGCCCTTGCTACCCTCCCTGGACTCTGGTAGCTCATCTACCATGCTTACCAGAATCTGTTGGCAAGGTAGGTTTCAGGTTCTCCTGGGGTTTGTCAGGGAGTTTGACCTTAGGCCCTGGCTGTGGTTGTGGGGGTGCTGGGACTGCACCCTCCTTTCCACTACCCCGGGGCTGGGCTTTATAGGAGGCAGAGAATCCATCAGCAGTGACACTGAGATCTGAGACAAACTGGACTAAGAGTTCATTTCCTTCTGAGGTGATAGAGCTGAGGGGAAGGGAGTAAGTAGGGTCAGGATAAAGGAAGGGCCCAAACTGTGGTACCCTCTGATTTTCCTCCAAAGCTTCTGTTCCTATTCCTTCCTCTCTCTTTTTCCCCTCCTCTCCTTGCCCCCTCTGCTTCCTCTTTCATCGCCCCCCCCCTTTTAGATTGGGAACCTTGTTTTTAAATTGAGGTTCCTTCTATTTGATTCAATGCTTTCCCCTCTAACTTCATCCAGCCTCTAAAACTTCCCCATCTCCTAAAAGGTCCCACCTACTTACCTTGGGGCAGTATCCCCACAATACTTCCCCAATCTTTTTGAATCATCACTTTGAACTCCATTGAAAATGCTGACTGAGTCATATCGGCAGTAAGTGTCTGGCTCCAGGTCAAATTTCCCAAAGGTCAGAGAAATCACCTAGTGGAGAAGATGACACTTCTCTAGCTGGCTAACCAGATGCTTGTGTCTCTAGGGGGAAGTCCACCTGAAAGGCCAGATGCTTGAGTTCCTAGGAAAAGGCTGGGTTACCTGTTCTGGGGGAGCAATGATGAGCCAGGAACAGCTGACCCCAGGAGGATAATCAGATTCAGGCCAGTTGGGTGTGGTCAGGGTACCTTGGGGCTTCTCCAGCCGACCTCCACAGAACTGGTGTTCTGGATAAAGAGAGAGAAATGGGGTGGGGGCAGGAAGAGGGGAGACTAGTGTTCAAGGGCAGGAGAAAGAAAATTCAAATATTTGGATTCCTGAATGGAGGCGGGTTGGGGGAGGTAAGGAGAAGGGAAAGTTAGCAAAAAGAAAGAGTAAAGAAGAACGGGAATCTGGCTTTGGGCATAAAGGCACCCCCAAATTTCCCTCACTTCCCCAGCCTTGGAAAATGATAAGAATTAGCTGGAGGGTACCCCAGCCCACTCCCCAAACTCTCCCTCTCTCTCTGCTCTTCCTTATCCACACTTTTCCCCTTCCTAGGGAGATCTTATTCCCCCCCCCCCCAGACACACACACAATTTAACAGAAGTCTTTGTGTTTTTTGAGTCCTCTCACTTGGAAGTTTCCCAAATTTGAGGGCTCCTCAATCCAATGACCACCCATTTTGGGGTGCTCTTTTCCCTTCATATAGGGGAATGCCTCTTCTAATGCTGCCCCCCTTTGATCAAAGTACTCCTTACTTTTTAAAGGGGTATCTCTTCTGCTATTGGGAAGGGGTAATGGAACCACAGTCAGAATTCCAGGGCTAGGTTTTAGGGAGGAATGCAGGACTGGGGGAATATATGCTCCGCCCCCTTCATCTCAGTTCTCTCCCTCCTCCCCCCAGGCCGTGTGAGTTCTAACTGCAGGGGGCATGAAGGGCTAGGCAAATTACTCACCATCCCAGTAACCCCACGCCGCCCAGTCCACCCGCGGGTCTGCGCCCCATTTCCGCCTTGCACCTGGGGGGGTGCCTAGAAGAGGGGGTTTGGTGGGAGGGAGGGAAAGGAATGGTAGAAAAGATGGGGAGGTGGGACTGAAGGGGCAGTTAGTAAGGACAAAAAGGAGAGGGGAGGATGCAGGGTGGAGGATGGGGATTAAGGAGAATAATCTAGAGGAGATGCCTTCTTTGTAGGGGATATCGGGGCCACTAACTGGGCGGCAGGTCTGAGCCTCTTGGGAGAAGGGTTTGTGTCTCATGGAGAGGGACTTGTCTTTCACTTCAGATTTTGATGGGACACAACAAGTTAGGGGGTGGGAGGGTGTGTGCAAGTGAGGGGAGGGGTAATCTCACCATTGCCACTGGTAGCCCGCCCACTGTACCAGAGCAGGAAGCCCCGTCCTCCTGTCCCCTCATCAGCCCTCATCCTCAGTGTCACCTGGTTGCCAGGGGCAACCACAGGCCCTGGCCTGAAGGTCCCACAGAACTGTCCAAGACGCTGGCCTGATGTCCCTGCCCCAGCAAAAATCTCCAGAGAATCATAGCGGCAGGAGGTATCCAATTCCAAGTCAAAGACTCGGAAGGAGAGGGAAACAGTCTGACTCTCAGGGACCTAGGGGAGGAAAAGAAAGGGCAAAGGGACCAAGAGTTACACTTCAGGACTCAATTTCTTTCTAAACCTATATTCCTATATCATTGCCGGGGGTGGGAGGGGTTGAGGAAATATTATCAAAAGTTCTTTCCCTATCAGTTTATCAAAGTGAATGTGGGGATACCAGGGTTCAAGTTATGGAGAAGGGGTTCCCTAGAGAGACTTTTTTGGTAGGGATGAGGTGTGGCCTCACTCCCTTGGTCTTGTAACTCTTAGCAACATGGTATGGAGAAGCCAAAATGTGTTTTTCCTATAGTTAGTGTCAGAAAAGTACCAGGATCCTCCAGAGTGCTAAGGTCTGAGGGCTTAAAAGGACATAATATCAGAAAGCATCTCCTTTGGAGCTGGGTAGGGAGATGGCAGTAACTACAGCTAGTTTGATGGGTACTTTTGCTGGAAACTGGGGGGGAGAATTTTACAAGTCGTAGGGGAGCACTTGATCTTAAGGCAAACTGCTTTGGTACCAGGAGATGGGAAATGGATGAAATTGGCAGAGCAGAGGACACAGAGGGGACCACTCACCGTAATTGTCCAGATGCACTCTTTGTTGGGGGGATAGTGATTGGGGAAGCCCTCACTTGCCACGTAGCCTGATTCCCCCGTCACATCCCCTCCGCACAGGAACACAGGTCTAGGGGGTTGGCCAGACATATAAATGAAGGTGGTGGGTAATCAGTTTGGGTGAGGGGAGATAAGAGATGTGAACAGGGTATAGGATTGGGAAGTCAAGCTTTGGTAGGTTAGTATAGAGAAATGGAAATGGAACTGAGATGCAAGAGGAGAGGTGGAAGTGGTGCTGGAGTAGAGATGAGACTGGTAACAGACAGCTGAAGAAGTTACTGGAAATGAGCTAGGCTCAGCATTATAGCCAACTGGGGAGGGAGACCCAGGGATAGGGTTTAAAGGAGAAGAGACCAACTACTCCCAGCATCCTCTCTCCCATTCTTCAAGGTCTTTCACCCCTACCCCAGCTAGCAGACCGGAAGTCCCGAAATCCTTTCCCTTTACCCTGCCTGGCAGCTGGGACAGGAGCTGACTTAACTAGCACCAGATGTGGATACAGCCACAGGCCTGCTAAAAAAGGAGGGGGCAGGATAAGAGGGGAGAGGAAACAATGATATCTCAATGAATCCAGGCATCATCAGCTCCCCTTAACTCCCACACTTGCCTCAGCTTCTGCTGAAGCCTGGGGCTTGCTTGGACATCAGACTCTGTGACCCTCTAATTCTCCCAACCCCCTCTTGAACACAGATGTTCAGACCCCCTAAGATGAGATTGCTCCTTTCAGGTTACAGCAATCTGGTATAAGGGAATGAAGGACCGAGGAGAAGAGAGGCATGAGTCGGTAGAGAAAAGGATCTAGGAGATTCAAGTGAAGTCATGTGAGAAACAAAGGAGCTGGAGAGCAGAAACAAGACTGGGGAGCACTTAGCATGAGTAATAGCAAAGGAGGATGGGGATCAAAATGAGAAGGTTCTCAAGGGGAAAGAGAAAGGGAAAAAACCCAATAGTTTCCAACAATATATCCATAAAGCTGAGATTCCTTTATTGGATCCTTCAAAGGGTACAAGAAAGGTGGAAAAAAGACCTACCTGGTATAGTTGGGGGTCTGGACAGGAGCTTCCTGAGCCTGGACGAGGGACAGCAGGGCCAAGGAAGTAAAAAGGGGCCCCAGGACGCAGAGTGGAATAGGAGGCAGCATGGCTAGGGGGAAGAGGCACCGGGGTCCCTGAGACAGAGGCAGTGGCTGAGTCCGGCAGCAGCAACAGGATAATCAAAGCCAGATGGGTTGGCTTCGTTTGTGTGGGCGTGGGGACTGGACGAATTAGGGAGGGGAATGGAGGGAGGGGGAGGAAGAAGGGGGATTTGAAAAAAACAGAGCCAAGTCTGGGGGCCTCTCAGGCCCAGTACACACAAATATTGACTTAACCTAAGTGATTGGGGGGGGGGGGGGGGGGAGACAAAGCAGTGGAAGCATGATGGCTATTGGCCAAGATCCAAATACCCTATACTTTTATCACAACCTCATGCTCTTTTTTGGGGACCTATGTGTCCAGCTGACCCAGCTTCTAGGCTCTGTTTAGGACTCCCACTAGCCCAACTGCTGGGTCTGATCTCATCTCCCTCTTTCTACCTCACCCTTAATTCTGCTTACCCAGGGTTCCTGCTGCCCCCTTCCCTGCCCCCATTTCTATGGCATCTGGCCCTCTAGACCAAGTCAGAAAAGGGAAGGATTTGGAGGTGTCAGGATGTATCTGGAGGGGTGGGGAAATAGCTCTACCTCTGCCAGACAAGTTGGAGAGGTAATGGGAGATAGGGGATTGCATAAGAGTAGAGGAAAGCACATAAAGTTTGAGCCCTAGCAAAAAGTTAAGGACAGTCCAAGTATCTGGAAGTAGAACCTTCGGGAGAATGTGTGTGGAGGGTGGATCTCAAAAGAAAAGGGAACAAACAGAAGGGAGACTAGAGGCAAAAAGATGAAAGATCTAATGGGGGAAACAAAAGATGAATGTTGTGGAATGTGGAGCTAAAGCCCCAAAGAGATGACCCTTTCCCTGCGGGTCCCTGAGGATCAAAAAGATTTCTGTCTTAAGGAACTGTTTGCTGTGGCTAGGGTAGAATTAAGGGAAGAGAGAAATATTCCCCTCCTTTGAACTTGGTGTCTCTAATGACCAGGCCCCTCCACCTTCTTTCCCTTAGCTCCTCTCTTCCTAAGCTTCCAGCATTCTGCTCTTCTCAGGCTCCCTGCCTTCTCTTTGAGCCCTTATTTCCCAAGAGCAGCCAAGAAAACTGTCATTCCTCTTCCCTTGCTAGGACCCAAGTAGCCAGGGCTCTGCTGCAGCTTCTTTTATTGTATCCATCCGTCAAATTTCTTTTGTCCATGATGCCCTGGTTGGGGGCCCCTCCTGGGAAGTCCCCCCACCATTTTACAAAACAACCCCTGTCCCAGTGCGTGTCTCCTGTTCCCTCCCCCCATCCCCAAATCTCTCACATATATATAGTACACGCTTCAGCTCTCCTGTGTCCTGGCCCCTGGCCAGTCTTTCCCCATCCTTTTGGGGGAATGAGGGGGGGTCAGCTTTCAGGGGGTGTGGGTCCTGGGCCACCTCCCCCAGCAGCCCTCTGCAGCATATCCAATGCTTCCCAGAAGAAATCCTTCTGTGCAGCAAGCAGAGGCATCCAGCCCACGATCTCCTTCATCTTCTCCATGCGGTCCTGCAGGGTAGGGCAGTTGTGAATCTGGCTCAGATACTCCTCACAGGCTCGGGCTGCCCCCCCAGGATCCTGGGTTGTCCCAGTCCCCACACTGGCCTCTGAAGTCCCTGTGGCCCTGCTGGCTGGTAGGTCCCGGTAAGCAGGACGGCGTTCAATGTCATGGCTGGACAGCATGTAGAGGCATTCTCTTGTGGAGCAAAGGGAGCAGGCACAAAGAGGGACCTGCTCAGAGAGAACATGGCAGGCATCTGAGGTCAGGGGAGGTGATGATGGGGGAATTGGGGTGGGATAGGGGGTTTAAAGCTAGAGATTTGGAAGGGAAGGAGGCCTGGGCTTTGGGAAGTCTGCTTCTTTTCCCTATAAATTCAACTGATAAGCAAAATCTGAGTGTGGGCCTGGGGTCAGGCAAGAGCCTGAGGAGTACTGGGTAGGGTACACATCCCATGACAAGTGGCTTACACCAGGAAAGGGACCCAAATGGAGAGAGTGATGAATAGTTGTATGTTTGTGTGTACATATGTCACCCCTTGATGGGGCATGGAAGGTGGAAGGGTACAGGTCAGAAGAGCCTACTTTCTTGTTATCTATCTGGGATCTTCTTTCAATTCCCCTCTGCTTTCCCCACCATAATCCTGACCTTGACATGGAGTTTGACAAAGGAGGCACTCCCCTTGGGCCAGCCAGGGAGCCGACCACCAGCTCCACAGCCACAGCCCAGCAGCTCCTTGCTGAAATCCGAGCTCTGGCTCAACACGAGGGAGTGATTCAGGCCACACCAGAGGGCAATGGGGCGCTGCAGGTAATGTACCTGGGGACAAGATGTCAGGATCCCTGAGGTGAGGAAAGACACCAAGGATTCTTGGGTTGGGGGACAGGGAGGCTGGGGGGGGGGCAGGAAAGAAGCAGCTTTTAGCTAGAATCCCACACCTCCTTCCTTACTAGCCCCATTTCCCAATTTTCAAAAACTTAGATTGCACCACAGATTGGTCTAAGACCTTCTATCATTCTCTAGTTTCATCTTATGTGTAATTTTTCTCCTCATCTAGATTGTAAGTAAAGGAACCTTGTCTTCTACTTCCACTTTCCCCCAAATCCCTTCAATACATTTCAGTCTTCTAAAAAGAGGGGTTTTCTCTCTGTTGTTAAGGCTTACCACACCACACAGCAGTACCATTCTTTTCAGTAGGATTATGTACATAGCCTCCCTCTTAAGAACCATCTATCTTTTCCTTTTCCACTAGCTCCTTCCCTGCTTTAACACAAACAAATCTTTTATTCTGCTGCTGCTGCCTTTATTAGAGACAGCCAAAGTAAAGTGGGGAAAACCCTGGATTTGGGGTCAGAATATTTGAATCCTGCCTGTATGATTTATCTGTTACGTTATGTTGGGCTTTATACCTCTCTGGGGGTCGGTTTCCTCATCTTGGAAGATGAGGTTTGAGACCAGAGGGAGAATTTCTAGGGTTTCTCGGCATGTAAGCCCTCTGGTGGTCTTATCTAAGTGCTAACACACTGCCCTACTGCAGCCTTCAATTCTTCACCTCTCAGCCTGTCCTTGGGCTCTGTCTTTATCACAATGCTATGAAGTGGGTCCACCGTTTAAGGTTCAGGATTGTCGTAAATGACCATTCTGGTGACATTTTTGCCATCCTCATTCTCCTGGAACTTAGTTGCACATCACAATACTAACTACCCTATTCTAATTATACTTTCTGTGATAATACACACCATCCTGATTTTTCTCTTTTTATCATGTCCCTCTTCATTCAGCTTCTTATGGAAAAGTAAGGTAAGGTAGTTTAAAAAGCTAACATAGTTTACCATCTGCTCAATAGCTGAAAGACCTCTGGCTATTTATAGCCTCCCCAAACTTAAGATCTCTCATTTGTAAGAAATAGTTTAGCAATACTTTCACTGTCTAATTGCTATTAGGTTGTTATTAAGATTAAATAATATATGTGAGTGTATATAACTGTCAAACACTCTCTAACCAAACGTAGATGATTTTAAGGCTATTTTGGATGAATCCTTAATTTAGTTTTCTAACCCTGCCTTTTCACCCAATCTGCAGACGGTATCTCTAGCTACCTTCTAAAACATTTGAAGTTTTCATTGTTACCTTCACAAGTCCAAAATGCAGCTCATTATCTTTCCCCCCAAACCAGTTCTTCCTTCCAATACAAGGAGGCAAAATTTGATCTTGTGGGTATTGTTGAGACTTAGTAGGATAAAACTCTTTCTGGAATATGACTGGAAGAGTATATATTTCATTTACGATCTCTCTGAGCCTCCGTTTTTTCATGTGTAAATGAGGGGATCAGATTAGATGGTGTTTAAAAGTTCTTCTAATTCTGAATCTGTTATCCTTTGGGATAAGTAAAAGGACAGGGATCTGGGTCTAATAACATTGTATATATTAAGAAGATAAGTTTAGATGAAGAGATCCAGGAACCAGAGGCAGAGAAAGAAACAATATTGTTACTGAAATATACTACAGACCACCCTGGAAAGACAGAGAAAAGAGATGGAAGGGGAAAAGATATGAAGGCATGATACAGCAGTGCCAAGAACCCTGGCATCTAGACCATCTCAAGGTGAATGAACTTTTAGACCTAAAAAGACAAAAATAAAATGGCAAATAGGGAGTTGGTCGTTCTCTAAAGTGGAGAGTTAGAGAACATTTAGCTGATCAAGACATCAAGCTTAGATGAACTACGTCATTGGGTAATGAAAGAAATGGTGGCTAAGACTACTGATTCACTCAGTGATCTTTGAAAATGGGGGAGAATAAGAAGTACCACAGGACTGAAAGATCTATTTATGTCCTAACCTTTTGAAAATGGAAAAACGGAAATCTACAGACCATAGACCAGAGAGTTTGACTTTGACTTTTGGCAAAATGCTAGAGTTTTGCATTTAAAAGATATGGATAATGGATAAAAGGAAGCGACAATTATAAAGCCTAACAGTTTCATCAAGAACAGGCTATACCAGACTAAAATAATTCTTTTTTGTGCTAGTGTTACTAGGCTGATAGATCAGAGGAATGCTGTAGATATAGTTTACCTAGATTTTAGTGAAACATTTTATAAAGTTTCTATGGGTTACACTATAGTGCAGTCATGTAGTAGTTGAATGGCCAGTACTCAAAGAGTACTCATTAATGGTTCCAGCTTGGAAGGAGGTCAACTTGGCCTTGTGCTTATTTCATTCATTCATTCAACAAGGATTTATTTAACATTTATTATGTGGCAGACAGATAATTAGGCACCAGAGGTACAAAGATTTAGTTAATTCTTATTAAATTTAACCTTCATTTCTATTGAGGTGACTCCCACATCTATATTTCCAACCCAAGTTTCCTGAGAGCTCCAGCCTTGCATCACCAACTATTGAATATTTCCAACATAAATGTTAGAATTGAGTTATATCATAGACATCTTAAACTGAATATATGAACATGTCTAAAAAATAACTTATCTGTTCCCAACCTCTTTCCTAATTTCCTTATTTCTGTTGAAATTCTTCCAGTCACCCTGGTTTTCAACCTCAGAGTCCTCTTGGATTCTGCAATCAGTTATCAAGTCTTGTCAGTTCTACACCTCAGTGACATCTCAAACCCATCCCCTTCTCTAAACTCACAAGGTGATTATCATTGTAGTTCACAGTCACAGGCTTTCCTTACCTTATTATAATAGCCTTTTTAAAAATAACCCTTAATCTGTCTTACTTCTGTCTTAGAATCAGTACTAAATATTGGTTCCAAGGCAAAAGAATGGTTAAGGACTAGGTAATTAGGGTAAAATGACTTGCTTGGGATCTCACAGTTAAGAAGTATCTGAGGCCAAATTTGAACCTAAGATCTTCTGTCTCCAGGCTTGATAGAGTTAGCTATTTAGCTGCCCTTATACTAGTCTTCTAATGGGTCTCCAAGCTGCCTCAAGTTATTTTTCTTTTCCAAATCATCCTTCATACAGTTGCCAAACTGATATTCAAAAAGCACAGGTCTGATTGCACCACTTCTCTGCACTAGTGGCTTCCAGGCAACTTGAGACCAAGTACAGACTCCTCTGGCATTTAAAGCCCATCATAGACAGTGTAGCTCCAGTCTTCCTTCTCAGGCTAATTGCACATTTCTCCCTCTTCAGGAATTCTGCCTTCTAGCCAAAATGACCTATGCCATTGCTGTTCCACAAATATGCTCCACTGCCCATCTTTGTGCCTTTCTATTCGATATCCCTTGCATTAATAATGCCTACCCTTCTGAATGAACTCCTTACAATCCCTAGTTTCAGGAGCAGCTAAGTGGCTTAGTAGAAAACCAACACTGGATATGGGAAGACCCGAGTTCAAATCTGTACTCAAATACTTCCTAGTTGTGTGATTCTGAGCAAATCATTTAACTCCAATTGCCTAGCCTTTAATGCTCTTTTGCCTTGGAACCCATATAGGTAAGGGTTAAGAAAAAAAAAATCCCTGGTTTTCCTCAAAGTTCAGCACAGGTTCTTCATCTTATGGGGGGGTTATTCTGAACCCCTTAGTCCTAACCCACTTCCCAAAAATTGCTTTATATTTATTTTTTTACATACATGTTGTTTTCCCTCAGTATATGTAGCAGTCCACCCCTAGCTATGGGCAAGGGGAACAGTTGGTATGTACAGATTGCCTTAGAAGAGAGCTTGCTCAGTCTTGAGCATGCTCAGTATTGCACATGGCTGGGAAAGCCTCTGACCCTTGACCCCAGCTTCCCCCAGGTTAGGCGGGAACACAGGTTTCTTTGTGCTCACCTGGTTAAGAGAAACTACACCTATACCTTGTCATTAACCAATGAGAATCATCCCTATGTACTGTGTATATTTGCATATCAAAGACTATATTTAGCCTAGCAAGCTCCGCCTCTCGCTCTCTCTCTTTCAGGCTAGCTGATGGCTGTCCTGGCAGGAGCTTGGCCTCTGGCCAAGCTCCATTTTAAAATCTTCTCTATCTCTCTTTCATCTCTCCGACCTGTGTGGTATTAAATGTGGATCTCTGGACTGGTAAAAGCCTTCGAAAGGATCCTTTGATCAAAGCTTGGCTGTGGTTTATGGATAATTAATAAAGACTCATTCCTGCCACCTCATATCTCTAATTTGACTCCTTCATCCCCCTTGTGGTACTTAAAACTTCTATCCTGTCTCTATCTTCCTACCTTAAAGCTTCTCTCCCCTCTGAGGAAGCTTTAGTATAGAAACTCTATATAAATAGTATATACTAGCTTTTTGTATCTCTGGCACCTAATTATGTCTTGTGTATAAGAGGTACTTAATACTTGATAAAGATTGTTGTTCAGTTGTTTCAGTCATGTCTGACTCTTTACAACCCCAACTCCATAGACCATACACATCAGTACTGTCCATAAGATTTTCTTGGCAAAGATACTGGAATAGTTATTTTGCCATTTTCTTTTCCAGTGGATTAAGGCAAACAGAGAGGTTAAGTGACTTGCCCAAGGTCACAAAGCAAGGACATATCTGAAGCCAAATTTGAACTCAGGTCTTCCTAACACCAGGCCTACTACTCTATCTACTAAGCCATCTATAGTTGCTTCCAAGGCAAGCAGGTTAAATGCCTTGCCTAGGGTCAGATAGCTAGGAAGTATCTAAGGTCATTGTTGAATTCAAGTCTTCCTGATTCCAGGCCTAGCACTCTTATCATCCACTAAGCCATCTAGCTACCTCTTTCATATAGATACCCAGTGATTAAAGAATGCCTAATCCAGTGTTTAGCACGGTGCCTGGCACATATTAAACATTTAATAAATATTTGTTGACTTAATCAACATGGATATAATGGAGTATTGCTACACTAAAGAAATGATGCATTTGATGAATTCAGAAAAGCATGGGAAGATGTATGAACTGATTTAGTGAACAGAACCAGGAAAATAATATATATCACTACCACAATGTAACTTGAAAGAAGAAAATGGAACTGAACAACATTTTAATTATAATAACCAAGTTTGGCCCCAGAGATGAGAAAATGCACCTCCCTACCTTCTGTGCAGATGTGAGGGATTGTGGCTGTGGAACACTGCATGTGCTGTCAGATATGCTGGCTAGCTTTGTTGAACTGCTTTTTTCCCTCTTTATTCTTTGTTACAAGGAATAGCTTGATGGGTAGGGGAGGGAGGAGAGATATATTGATAAATGAAGGTGATATGAAAACAAGAGATATCAATACAATTTAAAAAAATTTTAAATGCTTGTTGGGTGAGTGAAAGACAAAAAACAAAAGCATCCCTAACTTCAAAGATCCTTACATTCTACTGTGGTGAAAACACATAAAGAGACACAAACCAGAAATACACATCATAATTGTGTGTTGGAGGTGAGCGCTATTTTACATTTTCATTAGTGGCTTGAATAGAGGCCTAAATGTCATGCATCTCAAATTTAGCAGGAACTAGGAAGGAGAGATGACAGGATCAGAATCGTGAAAACCTTGGCACAGACAAGACCATAGAAATAAGAGACAGCATAAGTTGGACTTGAGAGGAAGGCCTTTTTAATTTCTTTTTATGGATAGGGGTAATAGGTAAATGGCATGGTAGGTAGAGGCACTGAGCACGGGCTTAGGAAAAGTTCACATAAAACTTCACTTGTTTACTAAGCTATATAATCTTGGTCAAGTAATTTAATCTGTTTGCCTCAGTTTCCTCATCTTGTAAAATGAAGATAATACCTACCTCCTGGGGTTGTTGTGAGGATCAAACAATTATTATAAACCACCACTTGGCACATAGAAGGTACTCTGTATTAGCTATTATTGTTAAATATTGTCTCTGTCTGGCACATATCAGGTGCTTAATAAATATTTATTGACTGACTGATTAGTTGTGTTACCCTTCGGTAGCATTGGCAAAGTATTGGCAGTGATGCCCAGCCAGCACTTGGGAAGCTGCTCTGTTCCCCCTCTTCCCAGCACCTGAGGACATTTTTGCATGCCCTGCCATTCTGCCCAGCCACCCAATATGAGCACTTTTCTCTCTCTCTCTTTCTCTCTCTCTCCCTCTCTTTTTCCCTTCCTTCCCTCTCATTCTCCCTCTCCCCCTTCCCCCTTATCTCCCCCTTTCCCCTCCCCCTCTCCTCTCCACTCCCTCCCTCCCTCTCTCTCCCCCCTCCCTCCCTCTCTCTCTCTTCTCCTTCCCTCCCTCTCTCTCTCTCTGTCTCCCTCTTTCTGTCTCTTCCTCCTTCTCTCTGTCTCTCTGTCTCTGTCTGTCTCTCTGTGTCTGTCTGTCTGTCTCCCTCCCCCCCTCCCTCTTTCTGTCTCTTCCTCCCTCTCTCTGTCTGTCTGTCTCTGTCTGTCTCTGGGGGGAGGCTCTCAGACAGCTTGAATTTGCCCTCTGGGCACCTGAACTCAAAAACCTTTACCAATGCTGCCCTAGGACAAGTTATTTAACAATCTTCCTTCTCAAGTCTCCTAAGTACTCTTTTAGCTCCAAATCTTAGGATTCTCTGACCTAGTAAGATGAAATTTCAAAGCAGTGTGTCAAATCTTATGCTTGTTTAAAAAATCAATGTTCAAAATGAAAGCTGGTGGAGATATGACTAGAATGGAGCTTACTTGAAAAAGCTTCCTAGTTAACTGGATTACAAACTCAATGTGTGTGAATAGCATAATGCAACAGCCTCCAAAGTTCATTGTATCTTAGGTTGTATTGAGAGGCAGATTGTTCAAAATTCGGAAGGTGAGACTCCTGCTATACTTTGCCATGGCTGGTCCATCTGTGTCTAGTTCTGAATGCTAACTGGTAGGATGGATATTGATAAATGGGACAACACTCAAAGAAGGGCCAGCCATCAGCCTGGAGAAAGGCTCATGTGAACATCATTTGGAAGAACTGAGGACATTTAACCTAAAGAAGGAAAGGGTCATAAAGATGTTCTTTGCACGGTCTGAGGTCAAAATTTTAAAAAGGCAACTTGACATAAGGAATAATGTCCTATCTCTTAGAACTATCTAAAAATGAAATGGGCTGTTTCAGGAAGTAATGGTTTCCTTTTCTCCCTGGTCTCTAGCAAAGATAACCACTTCTTAGAAGTGTCTAAGGATTTTTGTTCAGGTAATGGTTGGTTTAGATAATTTCTAGCATCCCCTCCAATTTGTAGATTCCCTGCCTCTGTTGGAAGGTTGTTAAGTAACTTGTAACATTCTGAAAACTTTATTCATCCATACATTCATCTCCTTTGCCATAAAAATCAACTAAATTAGACATTTTAAAAATATGTTTCTCAATACTTCACTTCCATTCCAAACCCTAGTTAGTCCAAGTTCTTATCACTTCATGGCTGGATTACTTTCATGGTCTACTAGATCCAGTATGGAATGTCACTTCTGAGTTCAAATCCATCATCAGACCTACTCTTGTGTGACCCTGGGCAAATTATTCTAACCATCTGCCTCAGTTTTCCCATTTGTAAAATGAGGAAAATATATAGCATCCAATAAATAGCTCCCAGGATAAAATGAAAGGATAAAATGAGATCTCTGTAAAAAGCGCTTCAAAAACTTTAACATGCTCCATAAATGCTGTTATTACCATTATCAGTTCAAAAAACTAACTTTTTTCAGGGTGGGAGAGCTTTCTTTGCATCCCTAGCACTTAAGTGCATTGCCTGAGCACATAGGGGATGTTTAATTCAAGTAGTTGACTAGACTTTCTGAGCACCCCTGCCCTCCCTACAGTGATGAGAATATTCTTTCCCTCCTCTGAATTCCTTTAGTGTTTAATTGGTACAAAAGAATCTTGTTGGCCATTTAGTTCTACAAATGAGGAAACTGAATAAAGCCCAGAAAGGCTAACTGACTTACCCAAGGTCAAACAGGGAGTAAGCAAGAGTCAGGATTCAGACTTTATTATATCCTATATTAAAATTGTTTGTCCATGTTTTATCTCACCTCCTAGAATACATATTTCTTAATGGCAGGGAATGTTTTAATCATCTTGTATCTGACACAAAGCCCAGGGGAATAGACATGAAATATTTAACATTAAGACTGTAGAATGATAGGGACCCTAAAAATCACAAGTTCATGGAATGAATGGCCTCCCTGACTCTTTTTCTCTCTCGGGTAGTCCATCTTTCACACATATGCTAGATATTCTCTCTCTTTTGGTGTTATTTAAAGTTTTTTATTGATATGTCACCTCTTACATCACCTTAATTTCCAGCTATATCCCTTCCCTCTCCAGGGAGCCACCTTCATATCCAAAAAACAAACAAACAAAACAGGAAAGGGGGGGGGGGGGAAGCAGTTCAGTAAAACAAACCAACACATGGATCACAGATAATTCTTTCATAAAAAGACAGTGTGGTAGAGAGAGCATGCTTATGAATCAGGAAACATGTAGGTTCAAGTCCCAGCAGACATTAGCCTGGAACAAGTCATAATTTCTTTGAACCTGAGTGCCCTTATTTGTGAAAAGGGGAAAATACTTGCTTCTGATTAACACACAAAGCTGGAAGGAAAAGCATTTTGAAAATCAGAGGGCAATTAGAACATGGACAGTTATGAACCACCACTTTCATCCTGTGGTCATACTTAAAAACTTCTGATGGGCTAGGCACCACAATGAATAGAGAGCCAGGCCTGGAGTCAAAAGGTCCTAGATTCAAATATGACCCACACACTTCCTAGCTGTGTGACCCTGGGCAAATCACTTAACGCCAATTGCCTAGTGCTTTCTGTTTTAAAGAGTTGTCACTAGAACAGAGAATAAGGGTTAAACTTAAAAAAAACCCAAACTAAAAAAAAAAACCCAAAACAACCTCTAATGGCCACTTTATGCCATATCGACTTTACATCTCTCTTCTTAGCCCTTCATAATTTTGTCCATTCCTTGCTGATCCAATCTTATTTTTCCAGTGGGAATAGACTTGAACTTGGGGAGTAGACTTTTGGTTCAATTCCCACCTCTGCTTCTTTTTAAAGATACTTGTATGACCTTGGCTAAGTCACTTACCTCTCTGGGCCTCAGTTTCCTCAATTGTAAAATGAGAGTATGAATAGTTAAATGGTTTCTGAGAGCCCTTTAACCCTACAAATCACTGTTTCCATCATTTTTATGAAAGTGCCATATCTTATTGCAAATTATTGTTATTTGGGTTATAACCTTTTATTTTACTTGGCTATTAAGCTCTATGTGGGCAGGGAGCCTGACTGATTTGTCTCCCTCAGAGTTTAGCACAAAGCTCTTAGGCAAATAACAGAGACATACATATATATTAAGTACTAAATGTCTGTTGATTATCTTATTGTTTGTTGAGTTGAATTATTGTGTTTTCCAGTTGGTTCAAATGTTAGTCACATCTGTGATCTTTTTAAAGACAAAGACCACATATTCTTTTCCTGCTCTTTAAACACAAGGTTTCAGTAAATGTCTTCATAGATTGACTAATGCTGCTATGCAGATGGAGCAGCAAACTATTGCTCCTTTACACATGCTGAATCAGTATTTCTTGATTTGACTGAGGACTAGGGACTCAATGCTGAGGGCGTCGACATAGAGGGGCAGGAAACCTATGTCCAATGAGAAGAGTCAGTATGAGAGCAAGAAGGTGTACATCAGGACACCTGGGTCAGAGGGCCCCAAAATTTTGGTTATGCGTCTCACCTGAGTGGGTTCCCCACGGTCCATCTTGTCCCCTGTCCCCAGCTGTCCGTAACGGTTGTTTCCCTGCATGAAGATTCGTCCAAATTCATCCACCAAACCAAGGTGATTGTAGCCAAGTGCACAGAATAGTATCTGAGGGAGGAGAGTGAAGAAGAAGGGGCCATAGTAAGGCTAGGGTATTAAGCTCCTTCTGAACATAACCCCCAAGACCAAAGACCTACAAACATTTTCTTTTCTTTTTAAAAAAAACTTTTACCTTCTGCTTTAGAATCAATACTATGTATTGGTTCCAAGACAGAAGAGCAATAAGAGCTAGGCAATGGGGATTAAGTGACTTGCCCAGAGTTAGAAAGTGTCTGGGGTCAGATTTAAACCCAGGACTCTCCCATCTCTAGGCCTGCCTTTCAATCTACTGAGTCACTGTTACTGCTCCTCCCCATTTTTTTTCAAGTCAACACCTCCCTGATGACTCTCCCCATTTTTTGCTCAAATCTCTTCCCTTTTCAGCCAATTTCCCCAATTTCTGCTTCTTTACCCCTAAAACCATTCCCCGCCCCCAGTCTCCCACCTTAGCAGGTAGTGAGAGGGCAAGTGGCATCTGCTGGTCCAGAGGATCAAAGGCATGAAGGGTCCCAAAGAGATCACGATATACTCCAGGAGTATGTACCTCAAAATACACTCCCCCCTGGTCTGGGGGGCCGGGAGTTCTCAGCATTGAGGCTCCTAAAAAACCTATAGGTCCCAAGGAACAAGACTCCCACCCCTGGATGAAAGTTATTCTCTAGTTAAGAGGGAGGTGGGGATGGAGGATAGGATTAAGGGCTGGGTACAGCTAGGGTCTTCTGGGGATGATTAGGAACTAGAACACCAGAGTCTATACTGATCCCTGGTGCTGGAATGTTCAGTACAAATTTTAATGATTCTCATAGTAATGATGAACTCATTTAGAATTAGGTATCTAAGTCATGGGAGAGGGGAAGGAGGAGGGTTTGAATTAGGAGAAAATTATGATGAAGTTGTAGGGCAATGTAAGATAGATCCCAGAGTGGGGCCCTGGGAGATGTACCCGTGATGTAGAGCGTGCTGCTTTGATTGGAGGCCATTCGGGCCACTCGGAGATGGGGCAGACAGCGAGATACCTTCCTCAGTGCCAGTTGCACTGTGTATGACCGAGGCTGGTCTAGCTGTGTTTCATTCACCACCAGGGAGTAAATCTTTCCTTCCTCTGGAAAATGTAGGGGATGGGCCAGGAAGAGGTTGTTAGGGATTGCCAGGGAGTAGGAGACACCCCACTTCCTCACCATTCAAACTAACCCTCAAAATTAAGGAACAATCTTCCTTTCCTATGAGATTTCCCTTCATCAAGTACATCAGATTCCTTGAGTCCCCAATCTAATATGTCTTCTCAAATTCAGTTGAGTGGTAAGGTTGGGGGAAGGGATAATTAAGAGGATGTTAAATTATCAAGACCCATGTATGTATTGAAGGAATTTGAGGCAGAATTGGGATAATATTTAGACAAGAGTTAGTGATCTTTTTAATCAATCCATTGGCAAATATTTATTAAGCATCTACTATGGCCAGGTACTCTGCTAGGCATAATCAATATAAAAGTAAGATAATTCCTTTACTTAAGGAGCTTAATGCATTTTTCTTTATTACATGCATAAAAGCACTTTAGTTTTTCCTTTTTCTTTTATTTCTTTTGTTACATTTTGAATTCCAAGTTGTCTCTTTTCTAACACATTAGAGGAGACCAATATTTGATATATACTACATGGAAGTTTTTTACATTTCTAAGGTACTTATTATCTGTGCTTCTGTTTTCTCCAATACCTAGCACTGATTTGTAAGAAGTAGGGGCTTAATAGATGTTTATTTTAATGGAATTAGGGGAAAGGGAGGTCAGCATGGCCTCTGAAAAGCCCTTGGACCAGCTATCTGAACTTCTAGTTCAGGGTGTGTGACCTTGGGCAAATAATTTCCTTTCAGTTTTCTCATCTTTTTGTAAAATTAGGGGGGGGAATAGATTGGAAGAATTCCTAAGGCCTCTTCTGACTGACTCTGTATCTTTCAATTTGGGACATAATGTCAGGCTCCTACCCGTAAGTAGTAACAGAGCCCGCTGAGTCTCCTGACCAACCAGCACAATCTGCTTGAATCGCATGGAGTGGTGGAATGTCATTTTGAAGACACGCTGCCCACTGGACTGCAGATAAACCTCCACACAGTCGCAGGCCCGTCCACCAGGCCCCCCCACCCCTCCTGGCTGTTCCCTCGTGGCCAACACATACAGGTATTTTCGATAGACAGTGTCACTTCGTGGATCTGAGGCAAACTGCAAGGAAGACAGGAATGCTGGGCTTCAGGGGCTACTTGGCAATAGGGAAGGGGAAATTAGGATATCTCAGTCCCAGAAATGGTGAAAATGACTAGTTCCAAGGTCTGAGGGCTGGAATGCAGTGGGTTGGAGCTAAATTCCCAGATGCCTAGGGCTAAGGAGACCCCAGGAGTGATGGTAAGGGGGTTAAGGGTCTTGAGAATGAGGAGGGGGTTTGGCTGAGGGTCTCTAGGGTCCCAGGCCCTCACATCCTTGGCTCCCCGGCACAGCACAACATAGCGGCATGCCCGCTTCCATTGGATCTGGCCAAGAGTGGAAGACACCAGTGCATTCTTGAGGAAGAAGAGAGTCCCAGCATAATCAAGAATGAAGACGTGGTCCTTGGTTGGCAGAAAGCGTCGGTATCCATGAGCAAGCAGGGGGGCCACACTCTTACTGAGGCAGCGGCGGCGGCCCCCAAACGCCTGGAAGTATAGGCCTTTGGTGTCTGGGGGAGGGGGAAATTATATATGGCAGGGGGCAGCGGTTAAGAGTTTGGGACAAACTGGATTCTGCAACTCCATGGTTCTTAGCTCCCTACCCCTCCCTTTTATAGGATTGGGAATCATTTTAAAAATCCATACCCACATTTTAGAACTCCTAGGTCATAGGCCTTCTTTCCCTTTGACTCAAGCCAAAATTCTGCCTCCCCACCTCCTCAACCCCAAAACATGTATTTAGCTATAAAGTCTAATAGATATCAGAGATATCAGGAAAGATACTGGGAGACAGACAGGAATATGAACAAAACAAATTTACAGGGATGGCAGGGGAAACAGAATGCCTGTCCCATCACCTTCTCCCAAATTGAACCTAGAGGTAGAAATCCAGAACCCAGGCCCCTCCCCAGATTCCCTCAGAGAGAAGAGGGTTAGGGAAGCAAAAGTAGGGGTTTGCAGAGTAATCTTCAGGGCAGCTTTGGGGGGGGGGGAAATCTTGGACAAAAGTTGGGAAATTATATTTGTGAAGAGTTTAGGATTAAAGATCTTTAGGTTTCTCTGGGAGAATGCTACATCTCTGTATTAAAGGCTGTTTTGGGAGAAAGGGCAAGAAAGAAGCAGGGGAGATACATCATTGAACTGAGTATATAAAAATGGGGGTTAGTATAGTATCCAAGAATCTGTAGGCTAGGTGATTTTCTTGGGGAGCTACTAAGGGGTTAAGCCTAGGATTCCAACAATCTAAAGGGCTAAAGGGAGTGGGGTGGGCATACAGCTGAAGTTTAGTAAATCTCTTCCAAGGAGTCTCCAAGGTCTTGGAATACTAAGATTGCTGGAGTAGGAAAAAGAGCTTAGGGCCCAGTGACCACTTCTTGTGGGGAAGGGAAAGTTAGGGCTGGGGAATCCCACACCATTGAGGCATACAGTTTAGGATAGCAGCTCTTTTCCAGGGCCGGGCACCAGCACCCTGCTCTCGGAGTCTGGGGCTGAGCCGGCGACAGATTCTCCTCCACACACCCTCAGCATCACATACTTCCTGGAAGTAGCGGCAGGTCTGGCCCAGGGCAACAATATCCCGAACTGGGAGGAATGAGATAATGTGTTCCACCTAGAGGAATCAGGGGAAGAAAGAGATCACTTGGGACATATGTGTCTGGCCCCAACTCTCAGCAATCCTTAGGGTCAGACCTCTTAAGTCTCAGGTTCCTAGAACCTACCAGCTCAGGGGGGAACAGCTGAACAGACACAGGGTTCCCTCTGCCCTTCTTCCCACCACTCCCAGGCTCTGGTCCACATGGGGGGCAGCTCCGCTTTACCTATCCCAAAAGAAAAATGGCAAGATTGTTTAGAGTCAAGTTGCCACTGTTTTTCTCCCCTCTTCTCTTTCTGTAACTCTCTCCTGTCTCCTTCCTTGTACATCTTTCCTCTCTCTAGTTTCACAGCTGCATTCCCTCCCACTGTCTATCTGTCCTTCAGGCTTGTTTCTGTGCAAGACATAGTTATTCCCCCTCTACCCTTACACTACATCTTCTATCTCTTATCCCATGCCCTGCCCCTGTCCCCCTCACCCTGAGCCCCTCCTCCCGACCGCACAGCCTGGTGAATCTCTGTAGCCTCCTTCTTCGGCTCCTCCTCACCATCCTGACCCCCCTCCCCCCCCCCTGCTCCTTCCCTTCCTTGGCCACCTGGGCCCCCCCCTGCCCCCTTCACTCAGCTCCTGGGCCCCACCAGTGCTGCCCTTCCCACACCATGCCCTCTGCCTGGGCTTGGGGGCCCTTTGAGGCCCCTCCCCCTCTGCAGCCCCTCCCCCACATGGAGCACCAGGCAAACAGACTTCTCTGTGACCTCACCATCCAGCCACTGTGACCTGTATACCCAACCTTGCCTAGGACTTCATCTCTTAGCAAGCCCCTGGGTCTCTGGCCAATCTCTTACCCTATAGCCTCAAAGGACTCACAGCATGATTCTTCAATAAAAGGACACCTCTCCCTTCTCCCAGGATTTATTCAGGAGCAGTAGCTGCGATCTTCCTACTTCACAACTCCAAAACTTCAACTTCATATTCAATAATGACAATGACTATATATCATAATAGTCCTGGGGGAGCTAATCTACCTTTCCTGCCAACTTTTACCCTTCAGGGCCATGTGAAAGGCCTGGATTCTGGAATATGGACTCTTTTGTGTGCCTGTGTGTCAGGGATGTAATGAAAGGTTTTCTTCCTAATATAGAAACATCCTAAATGTTTAGTATTTGCTCCCTATTAGTTGGCTTCCCAATTCCGTGGCCACTGACTATAGGTCTAACTCTAGCTCAGCTATCTTTGTAGCTCTTGGTCTCAAGGGAAACCATTAGTCAGGTTAGCAAGTCTCACCAGTATTACCACTAGAGGAAAAAAAAAAGCAATGCAGGATTTTGACCCAGCAAAAAGAACACGTTCATACCTGATGTGCAACTGATTGGGGGGGGGGGGTGTAGTATGGGAGATAATTTTCCCCCTGAATCTCTAATTCAATCCTACACTTCTTTGCTCCCAGCTCTTTCCAGGCCTCCTCCTGGAAGCCTTTAGGGACATGGAGCCCCAGGGTCTCATTGGGAGTTCATTCTTAATAGAAAGAAAACCACCAGAGCAGAGATAGGGATTTGTATACACATACACACACATATGGATAAGATAGTGTTCTGGAGTTGGGAAGCAGAGAAGTTTGGGGGAGGAGAGTTCACTTGCCTCCCCTACTTTCCAATGACTGACAGCGGCAGCTCCCCTTTCCAAGCATCCCCCGGCTGTTGCATCCGTGCACACCCCGTGCCATTCTCAACAACTGGACCTTCACTCTCCCCGCCCCCTGGGGTTCTAGGTCTCTGATACTTTCCTGGAACACACCCGTATGCTTCCTCTACGCCCTTCAGACTGGCACGCTCACCTCCCTTGCACCCTTAGGTGTTCACTGCCTGAGGAGTCCATCCGACCTTTGCACGCTCGCCCTGCCACACTCGTGCCTCTTCCTTATCTGCCGCCAGTCTCGAGCACTTCTCACCTGCACTTGCACCTGCACCTGCCCCTTATGTCCCCCCTGCTCCTCCTCGTTCTCTGTTCGCACACATCTAGCCCCTCCCTACATGCTCTCAGCTTTCTCTCACTCTGTCATCTTGCCCCCTAGCGGTACTATCCAACCCTTCCCTCACACTTGTCCTCTCCCAGATTAGCGGAACCTCAACCTCCACCCAGCTCAACCCTGGCACCGCCCCATTCTATTGCTATTGGCAGGCAAAAAAACGTTCCTCAGAGCAGAGGCCACGCCCTCAACTCACGCCTCTAGTGCCTTCCTGAGGGTCTTCTGATTGGTCTGTTTGGCAGCCACTCGCCCGTTGCTAGCCTGTGATTGGTTGCCGCGAGGAGCGGGCACGGCCTACTCTGTTCGCGTCGCTTGACGTTCCCTTTTACCCCAGTGCCGGAGTCCCCGCCTTCTCGCTGGACCTGATTAGCTCCGTATCCAGCTTCGGGCACTATGATTGGATACGGCGTCAAGGGGTGTGACAGCCTCCAGACACGGCCGTTGGCGAGCACTCCATTCTATCCCTCCTCCCCTTCTCGCTCCCTCACTGAAGGGGCAGAGTCCTCTTCCCCGTAGCCAGTCCTGATTGGCTGGCCGCACCCGTCCCGCGACGGCGATTGCTCCGCGAGGTTTCTGACCCCTCTCCCTCCTCCTGGAGAGACTACGGCGGCTCCGAGGAGGGGGAGGGAGGGGAAGGCCGCTCCCGTCAGTCAGACGGCTGTGGGAATCGCCGGGAGCGGATGGCGGCTGCTATAGTAGCCCCACCCGCCGTCGGGGGCGAGGAGACTGCGGCAGCAGCCCGGGTTCCGGGATCTACGGGGTTGCCGGGGAGCCGTAGCGCCGAGCGGGCTCTAGAGGAGGCCGTAGCCACTGGGACACTGAACCTGTCGAACCGGCGTCTGAAGCAATTCCCCAGGGGCACGGCCAGTGGCTACGACCTGTCGGATATCACCCAAGCTGGTGAGTGCACCCTTGCGCCAGGCCTGGGACTCGAGGGTCCTCATTTGCATAGCCACGCCTCCTGTATGTTTCCCTTGTGAGCTTCTGACCGCGCCTTCTCTTTTGCATAGCTACGCCCCTCCGGCCTGGCCCGGGCCGTATCTGAGCTCCCTCTGCATAAACTACCACCTTCCTTCCGTACCTGGCCGGTCGGCCTTTGCATTCGCTGATCTTTTGCAAAGCTATGCCCCAACTGGCTAAATTCTAGTTGGAACTTTTCTGACCGCGCCTCTTCATTTGCATAACTTGGCGTCCACTGCGTTGCACCGAAGCTGGCCCCCTCACCTAGAGCCGGAAGAAATCGTAACTACCATCTAGCCCAACCTCCTCATTTTATATATGAGGAAACTGAGCAGCCCCCGAGAGCTTTAAGTGACTTACACTTTTTTTGGGGTCCCTGCCCCTGGTTCTGAGTATGTCTCCTCATTTCGAAGTTCTGACTCTAATGACTTCTGACTACTTTCTTCCTCCCTTCTTCATCTCAAGTCTCACCTGAACCCACTGCCTTCTCCAAGGGCTACCCACTTTGGAACTGATAGTTCTTGTTTTCTTACTGTAATCTTCTCACCACACCTCCTCCCTCTCTGCTCTCCCCTTCCCCCCCACCCCAACCCAACCAATCGGTGAGCCTAGGGGAAGAACCTTGTGAATTGAAGCCACCTTACCTAGGCTTACTGCCCTATCGTATCCCTGGTTTCTTATTTGAGGCTTCTCCTGTCCTCTGTCCATGAGGTCACTGAGAGGAGCCTGTGACCTCATAGGGACCCTAGAGTTCACATCTTAGTTTCTGCTCCCCCCCCCCCCAAGAAGGAAAGACCATCTGTAGTTAGGTGGAGAAATCAGTTCCCCCAGAAGCGAATGGAGAAAAGTGCTACAATCCCTTTTTCTCTCCTGACACCCTTTCTTCCCCGTTAAAGATTCTAATATTTCACAACTGGGAGAAACTTAAAAGAGATCCTGTTATCCATCCTCTTTATTTTACAAATGAAGAAACAATTAGAGAAGGAAAGTAACCTTACCTATGAACACACATGTGTAAACTTTCACAAATTACTAACTGGGATTAGAACCCATATTTCTTAATTACTAAATCAGTATACTTTCCACTGTAACACTTTATATGAACTATCTTCTCCATAACTTAATATTTGAGGAATAGATAGTAATACCTCCTAACTGATATCTACTGGGAAGATTGTCAGGGGAACTCAAATTCAGCTGCTTCTTTAAGGCTATCTAGGATCTAGAGCTGGCAGCTGTTAGAAAAGTGCATTCCTGAAGCCCAACCCTGGCCCAGCCTATGGTGTGAAAAATCAAGCTATCCCTCTTCTCGTTTGGTTTTAAACTGGGGTATCCTATACTCACTGAGAATTCTCCTTAACACCAAACTCAAGGAGTCCTTTCCTCTCTGGAGTAAGTATTTGTGCTTGTCCCTTTCCCATTTCTGTTCTAGACCCAGTGCCCCTTTTCTTCAGTTCTCTTAGGTTACATTATTGAGTGGCTAGCAAGCCCTTCTGCTTAAATTAGCTTAGGGTTGTCTGTATTTTTTCACTCCCTACGAAATCTCCTAAGACTTATCTCATTTCCTTTGTACCTCTTCTGCCTATATAATAGCTTTGTGAAAGACTAAATGCCACCCAGGGGTTTTAGTGTTTTTTTGACAAGAGGCACTAGAGGTGGAGAAAGAAGGAAGAGCCACTTAGAACAACCCCTCACTTCCCTCTCCCCACATGTACTCATCTTCCTTTTCTTTTATCTGACACTTTTGAAGTGTTTATCCACAGTTATATGCCAGATAGAGAGGATGGGAAAATCCTAGTTCTCTTTATCTTCAAACTCCAACCCCCTTTTCTCCCTCCACAATTCCTTCTAGCAGATCCTGTAAGGACTAGATTGCTTCTGCTCTTGACCAGGGTCCCTTTTCTATGGTAGGCCTGGGTGGAAAAGGGAAACGTCTGAAGCACTGGGCTCCTTAAAGGGTGGGTATTGTTGTATTTTAGGATCATGGACTTAGAGAGGGAAGGGACCTTCTAAGTCATCTAGCCTAACTCCTTCATTTTATAGAAGTCCTTTGGAAATTTTAAGGAATTTTGGGTTTGTTTACTTTTCATCAAGCACTTGCCAGATCCAAGTTTCTAACCCTGGCTTTGTGATTCCAAACTCATTCTGCCTCTAATCTACCACCTTCTTTTAGTTCTTTTCCCTTGGTTCTGACCTCCTAATTTCTGCTTTACAGCCAAGTTCTTCAGGCTCAAGGGAGAAATTGAGGTCACTGTGTTCTTCACTAGGAACCCTGAGTACTTACCACCCTTCCTCCCTCTTTCCACCTGCTACTATCTTCATCTTCACAGGGAACTTTACTCCATCCTCCCCAGAGATTCCCTCTTCAGGGTTTCCCTCCCTCCCCACACCATGATAACACAGTAGACTTCTTTTTCCTTCACTGTTCTTCATTCTGCCTTTTTGACTTGAAAGCTAGAATCTCATTTTTCTTCCTTCCCTCAACTCTTTCTGAACTGGGAGAAATTATTTCTTCTTCCTTCCCAAGCTTATCCATCTTAGTACTTCCTCTATATAGGAGAGATGCCCTGTATCCCCTCATTCCAGTGAACTCTATTTTGGGGGGCCTAAAACAGGGATGAATCTGAGGTGGGGTTCAGGGAACAGTTCTAGCAAAAGAGAAGTGCTGGCAGCCCTGCTGTTGACCACATCCTGTCTCTCTTTTGCCCCTCCACGCCCAGGCTGGGCTTCTTTTCCCCTTCCTACCTTAGGGTCCTTACCCACAACCCCATATCAGCCTGTCTGTGGACTCCTCCCCACCAAGGTGGTGATGAATGCCAATAGGAGTCCTAGATATTTCCAGAAATGTATTTTCATATGATATAAAGTTCTCTATAGGTTGGAGAAAACCTAAAGCAGAACCTTCTGAGGCTTTTCTCCTCTGCCTGGCCTGTGAAATTTTCAGGCAGTTGGTGCTGGAATAGGAGAGATTGTTTTCCATTTCACTTCCTATCATGAGGCCAGTCTCCTTGGGGAAAGTTTTTCTTGGGGGCCAGTTCCCCCCACCTTGGGAAAACTCTTCCTACAGCACTGGAGAATAGGGGTGGGATATAATCCTAAGATTTATCCAAGCTTTCTACTCTACATCCTGTAGTACCTACTTCTGTAGGTTGACCAGTAGGGAAAAAACCAGTAGGGTTTCTAGGATTTTTGGGAAGGAAAGAGGCAGTGTCCGGTTTAGGTGAATTATTTATCTACTTGAGGTAGGCAGACTTAAGTACTGCTGGGTCTCTCCTCCCACTGTTCCATACTGGGAAGTTGGGGGAGAAAGATTATTTTACAGAAGGCTGAGCTTCACACAGCAGGGTCAGGTGGAGAGGAAGTGAAACTGGTTATGCAATCTGGCCCAAGGAGGAGGGCCTGAGTGGGGAATGGGGGTTGTTGGGGAGCAGCCAAATGGTAGCTCCTCTGGGCAAACAGCCATCTGGGGCCAGTCTGGAGGGAATTGGTTTAGAGGAAGGGTGCTTTTTTTGGTTTGTTTGTTTGTTTTTTAAACCCTTACTTTCTGTCTTATGCCAGATTTAGTCTTAGAATCAACATTAATTATTGGTTTGACTCCCTAAGGCAGAAGGACTAGGCAGTTAGGGTTATGATTTGCCCAGGGACAGACAGGTAAGGAAGAATCTGAGCCCAGATTTGAACCCAGGTTCTCCCATTTTTAGGCCTGACTTTCCATCTTCTAAGACACCTAGCTGCCCCAAGAGGAAGGTTTTTTAAAATACCTTCATCTCAAGCTCATCACTACTTAGAGAAGGGTTTGTCTTTCAACCTGATCAGTTGGACCCAGGACATAGGGAATCTTGTTTTCCCCAAGACAGGCTTATCCAGCTCAGGATGAGGTGAAGAATATGTAGGGAGATGGGGAACTCTTCCTTTTCCCTATTTCAGGCTCTTCCTATGTTCTTTCTGCCCACACCCTCAACATGTTCTGTGTTTGCCTTTGTTCTCTCTCATCCTCTTGCCTTTATGGAGCCTAAGCCATGTTATCCTTAAGGGGCTACCCCTCTATCATAGTAGGAAATGGGGATGCCTATGCACCAGCTCTGGGTAAGGCAGGGACTCTGTCATATAGAGACTGAGCTTTCCCATAGCTGTCCCATACTCTACCTGATCCCTAGACCTATCCAGGAACCGGTTCCCTGAGGTGCCAGAGGCAGCATGCCAGCTGATGTCCCTAGAGGGTCTGAGCCTCTATCACAACTGTCTTCGGTGCCTGAACCCAGCGCTGGGGAACCTCACAGCCCTTACTTACCTCAACCTAAGGTACAGTGGTTGGAGGAGTGGGGAAGTTTCAGCATTAGAAGTGAAGGGGAATGAGGATATCTTTCCCCACTCTTGAGTTACATGTATGGATGTTAAACCCTGGGATTGAACCTGGACTGTCAAACTTTACAGAATCTTCTAAGGAGGGAGGTGTTCTCTGGGCCATCTAGGTCTGAACTGTGAACCTACTTTTTTTTCCCTCCCACTACAGCCGGAACCAACTGTTGTCGCTGCCCCCCTATATCTGCCAGCTGCCCCTTCGTGTGCTCATTGTCAGCAACAACAAACTGGGAGCTCTGCCTCCTGACATTGGGGCCTTGGGAAGCCTAAGACAGCTTGTGAGAATGGGACAGCTAAGGAATGGGAAGAACCTTGGGTTCTTTGGAGGGAAAGTTGAGGAGAAACAATTGCTGGGAGTGGGTTGAATGGGGAGGGATGGGGACACACAGGTGATGATGCCAAAGAATTAAATCAATGGGGGTTAGAGGGATTCATGGCCTGACCCTTGTCTAAAGCCCCAACTTCCTCCCTAACTTCAGGATGTAAGCAGCAATGAGCTTCAGTCCCTTCCCCTCCAGTTGGGTAACCTCCACTCCTTGAGGGACCTTAATGTTCGGAGAAACCAGCTCAGCACTCTGCCTGATGGTGAGGGAGGTCAGGGCCTGGGTGGGGAATCCTTAGTGATCTTCAGGAAGCCTCCCACCACCCCCTTCTCTCAAATTAAGCAGTCATTTAACATGTATGGTCCCTGCCTTCATAGATCTAATTGAAGAAGCCAGATTAATAGATATGAGAGACAGCAAAAAATACAAGCCAGTTTGTAAGTTAAATGCTAAATTGTGTGCTTCTGATTATAAGTACACTAGGAGATTAGAGAAAGGAGAGACCAGTATGGGCTAGAAGAGCCAGGGAAAGCTTCATGGAAGAGGTGAAACTTGACTTGAGTCTTGAAGGGTAGTAGGATTTGAATGGAGGAGAGCATTCCAAGTGAGGGTAACATGATAGAAGGCACAGGCAGGAATGAACATAGTGTGTGGACCAGTAGAGAGGAGACCAGCTTGTCAGGAATGGAAGGTGTGTGGGGTGGGGGAGCAGTGAGAAATAGGGTTGGATAGGTAAGGGTGGCACTGACCCTCCATTCCACCATCCAACCCAAAATCATTATTTGCTCTCCAGAACTGGGAGACCTTCCTCTTGTTCGTTTGGACTTCTCCTGTAATCATGTGTCTCGAATCCCAAGCTCTTTCCGCCGCCTCAGGCACCTCCAGGTCATTCTGCTAGATAGCAACCCCCTTCAGAGCCCTCCTGCACAGGTGAGGTACCCTGGATCTGGAAGGGCAGATGGGCAGGATTCAGTATATCTTTAGAGCCATTTTCCAAAGTTGGGAAGAAGTGAGGCCTGAGGAGGAATACCCCTTGTGGTTCTCCAAATTTTCCCATTTTTTCTCCTGACTCTCAGATCTGCCTGAAGGGAAAGCTTCATATCTTCAAGTATCTTTCTTCAGAGGCTGGAGAACGGGGAGTCTCTGGATTTGGGGACCTGCCACCCTCTCACCCATCAGGTTTCAGTCCCTGGTGAGTCACAGGTTATGGAGGAGTTACCTAGTTAATGAGATCCCGTTATAGCTTTATGGACCACAGTATTCAAGGTAGTTTGAGATTGGGCTCTTTCTCAAATAATGGAGAATTTAAGGATATGGATGTGGTGGTGGGTCGGGGTTGCCATTGGGGAGGTAGAGATGTTAGGACTATCTTGTTGACATTTGACCATGCCTTCCTCCAATTCTAGCCCTGTGGAGGATTTGTTCCCTGGTCGCCGGTATGATGGTGGGCTGGACTCTGGTTTCCACAGTGTTGACAGTGGAAGTAAGAGGTGGTCTGGAAATGAGGTAGGGGCCTTCCCAAGTTGGACATTTCTTTCCCAGTCCTATGAGAGAACCTCTAGGAAAGAAGTGTCTTCTTTCCAGACAAAGAAATCCACTGCCCCTACTATACCAGAAAAATAGGACATGGGGATGTGGTCAAGGAGCTTTATCTTTGAAGGGGCTTTTTTAATTGGATCCAAGGGGCTGCCCACTTCCCATTGAAGGGATTGAGAGTACCATCAGGAGGGTGTGGCACCCTATTCTCTCCCCAACCTCTCTCTCTCTCCTCCTACTCTCTCATCACATGCTGTCTAATTGTGATGTTGGGAATTGGTCTCAGAGGCCTCATTCTCCCTCTCCATAGCTGACAGATGAATTTTCGGAACTATCTTTCCGTATCTCAGAATTGACCCAAGAACCTCGGGGGCCTAGGGAACAGAGAGAGGATCGAAATGGTGAGTGGGGCTGGGGTGGCAGAGAATGGAGAAAAGATGGGCTATTATTAGTGATTCTGGAATGGGGAAGGTGGAGTTGGAGGCTTAGATGTTTCCATGACTTTCTCTTGGCCTCCTCAGGTGATGGGGACCCTGAACAAATTGACTTCATAGACAGCAGTGTACCTGGGGAGGAAGAGGACAGAGATGCTGTTGAGGTGAGGATGACCTAGCTTCCATAATGCTCGGGGAGATGGGAGGACTAGATGGACCCTTGAGGAAAATGTAACATAACAAGGGGTGGATATGGGTATGACCATGTGAAATCTTTCAGCATGACTGTTGTGTGCCTTCTTTTCCCAATCCTGTACTCTGTGTAGGAGCAGCAGCCAGAAGAGCACAAGACCTCAGAAATAGTAGAAAGACCCCCTAGTGCCAGGTATTACTGTCTCAGTTCCATTATCAGCCCACTGCCCTATTATCACCCCATTCCATGTTGTGAGTCACTTCATTCTATCCCATTGGTACCTTTTTTCTTTTCCTTTGAATTTGATGGATACCTTTTATCCTTAGTTCTCTCTCCCTTTGAACCCCATAGATGGATGCCCAATTATTGACTTCCCTGTGACCTTTCAGGTTGGTGGAGCCAGCAGGGGAAGAACGTCGTCGGCCAGACACTCTGCAGCTGTGGCAGGATCGAGAGAGGAGGCAACAGCAAAAGGAGAGGTATGATAAACAGACATGGGTGAGATTGGTTCAGATGGGGAGCATTGGGATGATATTGGACTTAGTGTTTGTCCATGTTTGGTTGGTGAAGGAGTGGGAGTAGATTTATAAGAAGTTACTGCTCTGATGGTTCCTCCTTTCCCCACTATGTCAAAGGCTGTCTTTGATCTGTTCCTGATGTCTCCCACCTTGGCCCACTTCCCACTCTGTATGAATATTCTTCTAATGTGTGTCTTCCATTTTCTGTCTTTTTGGTCTCTTTGTAAAAGTTTCCTGAAACTGGCAAACAAGGGTAGTGGGGGAAGTGCTACCAACATAGCCTCCAACAAGTAAGTCTTTTCTTCTCATCTCCAGCATCCAATTACCCTTTGTCCCCTCCCAGTATATCCTCCCTTAGCTAACTATCTCCTTTTAGCAATTCCTCCAAGCGAAGTGGTCCCCAGCCTGGAGTTCCTGTACCCAGCTCTACTTCCCCAGACCTCCACATAGTCTGTCCAGGTGAGTTGGAGCCCCTAAGGAGGCTAGGAAAGGGCATCTCTTAGATGGTGGTGGGATCTTTAGGAGAACTATGGACAGTGGTGGGATGGAGTACTACTTTTAACTTTCTCAGGTTTCACTTTTTCCTCCTTTTCCTCCTACACCCTCCCTAGCCACAGGCCCTTCTCCCCAGCCACTTGGCCCCACCCAAAGACCAAACAGTTTCCTGTTCCGTTCATCTTCTCAGAGCAGCTCAGGTGAGTTGTAGTTGCAGATGAGCAGCTTTCTATGTCCCTCTGCTAGTGCCAGTGCCTGTCACTCCCCCAACCCCCTTACAAATTTCTACCATTTGGGATTTCATCTGACACTTGTGTATTCTCTAGTATCCCTGTTTCCTTTTTCAAGAGGTGTTTTGGATCCAGATAGCTGGATCTTAGTTGGTATTGAGGGAAAATGTGGCAAAGGGGTGTATGGTATAGAGGAGAAATTATTTTGTCAACTTTGTCTATAGCTTCCTCTCCAGGCCCATTTTCATCAGAACCTGTTCTGAGACCACGACAGTCCCCCCAGACAATTGAGAATAAGGAAGAGTTAATGGCTCAACTCCGACAGGTAGGGTTTCCTCAGCTTCATCACATTTATATTCTCAAGCACAGAAGAAATAGGTTTGTGTTCTCTTCAGGGACCCAGGAATCCTGTTCCAGACTCTTTTTCCTATCTAGATATGTAAGAAATCTGTTGCTTTTCCCAGAAAGAGGATGAAAAGAAAGATAGCTGGTGCTCTCATCTTTATGTCTCCTCAGGTCCTCGAATCTTGCCTACAGCAGCCCCTGCCTGAGGATTTAAGTGATACTCTGGCTAATGGAGTTATCCTATGTCAGTTAGTCAATCACCTCCGCCCACGATCTGTGCCCTTCATCCATGTTCCTTCACCTGCTGTGGTTAGTGTACAGAGTTTGATAGGGTGGAAGAAAGAGGAAGGGTCATTTATTGCCTCTTATATTTCACCTCTAACTTCCTCGTCCCCATCTCAGCCAAAACTTAGTGCTCTCAAGGCTCGAAAGAATGTGGAGAGTTTCTTAGAGGCCTGCCGAAAGATGGGAGTCCCTGAGGTATGCTATAGCAGCTTATAAAGGTGGAGTGGGTGCATGCTGTGGAGGGAAGAGAGGTGCATGGGAGAGGGAGGGTGGGCATGTTATGCATAAAGGAAAGGGAAGAGGTCCTAGGCCTTACCAGAAGAATGTCAATATGGGAGAAGCTTAGCCTATGGGTTACTACCAATATAATATCCTCAGCATGTGAGGGAGATTTGGGAGGGGAAAGTTATGCTGCTGCTGATGTCTGTCTGTTCTGCTTCCCTGCCTTCCTGACCTACCACAGGCTGACCTGTGCCTGCCCTCAGACCTCCTCCAGGGTACCACACAGGGGCTACGTACCACGATGGAGGCTGTGAAGTGTGGTGGTGGGGAGGGCCCCCTCCCCCTTGGGCTCTCTCCCAGCCTGGGGGGCTTCGCCTTCTTCTACGTGGTCCTCATGTTCCTGCTCTATGTCACCTACGCTCGGCTCCTAGGCTCCTAGGACCTTGGAGCCTGAACGTCCCCCAACCTCATGTGCCTATTTATGACAATTCCTTCCCCCTATTGCCCACCCCCTCAGGAAGTCTCACTGTGGGGACTTGACTCAGTTACCCCTCTTTTCTCTCTGACCAATGATGCCTTCTGCCCTCACCAAAGCTGTACCTCTTCCCTTTCCATAAACATATGACTTCAGAAGCCCCACATTACCTGGTCTCCCTCACAATGGACCCCCAGCCTCTGTACTCATTTCCATAGGCCCTCATTGTGGGTCTTCCACCTTTTTATTCTCTCTGGCCCTTGATTCTTCAGAGAGACTCCCTCCTCTGTCTCTCCCTGCCCTCCTTCCCCCTAGTCCTCCCTTGTTAAATTATCTTTATTTTGTAGAGAGATCACTATATTTTTAGGGGATGATAGGGCCCTTGCCCAAGTTCTCCTTTGTTTATAAATTGTATAGAACTTGACTTCAGCCTCTGTGTGTGTTTGTTATGTGTATTTTGTTTCTGCTTTGTGTCACTCCTGCCATCTTCCTTCTTGGCCCCCTTTTCTACATAATAAAGAGGAAGTCTCCTGAGCTGTGTTGCCCCACTCCAAGGCCCTTTAATAGTACACTTTGAAGTGCCTCCCTCCAAATCTGCTTCAGAGCTTCCTTTCCTCAGAACCTGTTAGCTTAGAGTTCTAACCCAATCCAGCAATTGATAATTGAGCACTTTGCCAAGTACTTTTCCCATCTCATCCCTCTAAGGCTTCTCTCATCTTGCCAATCTGTGCAGTGTCTGTATGCAGGGCTGGATCCAGGTGACAGTGTTGGCTAGCTACAGAAAGTGAGAGGGCAGGATCTAAGGCCTTGTTTTCACTTTGGGGATCCCTGCCTATCTCCCTTCCATTCATCCTGTGTCCCTCATTTACTGACTAGGGTGGGGGAAGTAATCAAGACTGAGTGAAAAGTGGACCCTCATGCCATGCTGGGGTCTCCAGCTTGCCTCTCCAGGAAGGGGTGGGCTAGAGAAGTTAGTTCATGAAGACTAACCTAGGCTCCTTCCTCATTTCCCCTCCCCCCCCCAGGAGTCCCTGTGCCAGCCCCACCACATCTTAGAAGAGGAGGGAACCCCTGAAAAGGGCCTCCCCAACATCATCACTGCTGTCCATGCCTTGCTGGAGCAGGCAGGGTCACGTGGGCATCCTTAGGAGAGGGGATGGGGAGATACAAGACATCCAGGAACCCAGTGGCTACCCTTCTCCCTGCACCAGCAAAAATGGATGGATGTCTTTAGGTTACTGCCATCCACAAATTCAGTTTAAGGTGGGATGGGGCAGAGACCTCCAGTCCATATTCCTGCCGCTGGACTCTTAGGTGGGTGGGAAGACCTTGGCCTTGGCTGGTACTGTTTCCAGACTCTTCCTGGTGTAGGGGGCAGTGTTTCCTACTGAGATGCTGGGGCCAACGGAAGAGATGGTTAATGACTGGATTCTGGGGGGAGAGGCAAGGGAAGAGGGCTGTGATGGAAGCAAGAAGGTATCTGGACTAAATCTCTCCACATCTCAAGCTGTGTCAGGTCCCCCAATAAAGAATAGCCAGGAGCCTCCTTGGTTCACTTGGTTAGACTGCCTGGGAATGAATACCTGCCTGTGAAACGTTTTTTAATGCCTGGAGGGCGTCAGAGAGGAGGCTTCCAGTTCTGGCCGCTCTGGTGTATCTTTTCCTCCGACTATGTAATTCCTTCACATCTCTTAATTTCGGTCTTTCTCCATAATTCCATCTGCCAGCCTCCCTTTTTCTCGTCTTTTTCTCACCTCCCCTGCCCCATCTGTGATGTATAACGATTCCCCTGGGGGTTCCCAGAAGGTAAAGGGTCAAGCCCTTGGGCCTGACCTCCAACCTTTGGTCTTCCCGCCTACTTTGCGGCCCTCCAAGCGCCATTTTCTCAGATTTCCCCACCCAAATGGGCGGGTTCCCGTTAGGGGCGTCACGCCCCCCTGCTGAATTAGCACCTTTTTAGTACTTGCGTAC
The DNA here is from genome assembly GCF_027887165.1 of Monodelphis domestica. Classification (NCBI taxonomy): domain Eukaryota; kingdom Metazoa; phylum Chordata; class Mammalia; order Didelphimorphia; family Didelphidae; genus Monodelphis; species Monodelphis domestica. The sequence continues at coordinate 261,048,234 of NC_077228.1, forward strand.
CTGGGATGCTGCGGTGGGTGGAGGAGGGACCTCCGGACCGTGTCCTTTCCTAGGTAAGAAGGGTCTGGGGGACCTCTGGACCCGGAAGGGACCTACCTCATGGGATTCAAGGCAAGCCAAGGAGGGAAGGGGATTGTTGGCTCCAGGTCATGGTCTTAGTTAAGTGTGGCAGAAGGGGAGCCAGAAGCAGGATCTCTAGTCTGAGGGTTACAGTGGGAGCAGGGTGCCCAGAATGCTGGAGGAAAGAAAGGTCGGGGGGACATAAGATGCCCAGGTAGAGGAAGAATTATTAAGCAGGACTTCCATATGACTGAAATGGTGAAGAGGAGGTAGTGTGTGTCCGCTCCCCCAGCATGATCCCCTCCCTTCCCCTTGGGGAAGGAGAGGAAGGTCTGGAGAAAGACTCCCAGGATGGACAAGAGGACAATGGCTTTGGAGAAGAGAATCCAGGGAATGCCCCCCAACCAGACAGGTGAGTGGTGGTGGGGGTCCAGCTTGGGGGAATAAATGGGAGACAAGAGGTGAGTCTTCTTAATGGTTCTCTTGACTTTCAGCCCCCAGCCTGGGTCCCCTGTGGCCTCTCAGCCAAATGGCAGGCTTCACTTCTGTGAGTAGCTTGTGGGGGACCCATCTCGTTTGAATTTTGACCTTCATTGGCAACCCTCCTTATCCCCAACTTTGCCTTTTCCCTTCTGGTTTTTGGCCCATTTTGACTTTAAATTCCCTTTCTTTCTAGCCCAGCTTCCCACCCGGAGCCTCAAAGAGAAGAGTCAGCCAGCTCCTTGGGAGCCAGATTATAAGAAAGAAACAGTATTTGAAAGGGTGAAGGGGAGGGGGGGGAGGGCTGAAAGGGGCTTAAGGGTGGAGTGAAATTTGTTGGGTGATTGGAGGGAGGGAGAGGTCGATGTTGAACTGTGTGATTAAAAAAAAAGAAATCTTTTCCCAACCCTAGGCAGGAAGTTGTGGATCTAGTAACTCAGTCTCCTACAGAACCATCTGGCATCCATCTTTCTATGCCCTGTATGATGCCCAGGGTCATGACCCCCAAACACTAGTTCCATCTGAAATAGAAGGGAATCAAGACTACTCCCAGAGGGATGAAGGTACTAAATTTCGAGGTTTAAGAGGCTGAGGATGAGTTCTCCTATGTTGATGAATTGAGGAACTTTAAGGTTCCTGCTTGGGAACCCCCTTGTTATTTCCCTCTTCAAATCTTGTACTGTGCTTGTCCTTGTACTCTGGGGTTCCAAAGAAAGCACCTACTTTTGGAGCATCAGGGAAGGCTTTTTTTCCTCCAGGAGTTGGCAGCTCAGCTGACTCCAATGGAAACTAGGTTGTTCTAAAGGAAGGAGCGAGATGATACTGGCCAAGAGTCAGAACTAAGGAATGCAATGACAGCAAGTAGGACAGTTTCATTGCACTCTATAGAGTGAATGAGACTGGGGGAAGACTTGTTTCTTGTAGGTCTTAAAATTCCAAACAGGAGTTTGCATTTGCTCCTAGGAGAGAATCACTGTAGTTTCTTGAGCTGGGAGTCACTTGGTCAAACCTTTCCTTTAAAAACATCTGATTTGCTACCAGTTTGGCCTGAGGGAAGTGCAAATTTTTCTGGCTAATTAAGAAAAACTAAGACGTGGTGGTAGTTTAAAAGGAAAGGGCAATTTATTCCAGGTTTAGTGAACCCTGATGGGACGTTAGCATGTAAATGGAGCATAAAGCTGGAAAAATAGGATTGGAGCCAGACTGTGGAGGGCCTCTTGTGTGAGGTTAGGGTTAGGTCCCCATGGACTAGGTCCCCATCCAGCTTTAGGGTAATTTGGTTATTGTCTACAGAGGGGTGAGACTGCTAGAGGCAATTAAACCATTACCATAGTCCTCTCTGAGAGTGTGGAGGCCCTGAATTAAGGTTGTGGCTGTGATTGGATGGAAAGAGTCCAATGTTTAGTTAATCTGTGGAATTAGCCTTCTGATTGGATTTGGTTGGATGAAAGAAGAGTCAAGGATGACTTTAAGGTTAGGAAATTATAATCACTCCCTACCCCTGGGGGTTGCCACTAGAAGGAAGTGCTTTGTGAAACTTAAAGCATTTGTTAATTATTATCCCTAGGTTTTCCTGATCTTGGCTCTGAAGATTTCTTTTTCTCAGACCCTCTTTTGCCTTCCATTGCTCGGATTCCCCTTAATCTGTCCCAACCTCCCCAACAGGTAAGAAATCCTCCCTTTCCATCAGGGTCGCTGGGGTGGACTTGAATGGGGCCCTTAAGAAGACTCAAGACTGTCCTCCAAGCTAACCTAAGTATTATTCTATTTCTTCAGGTACTGAGGAGATGTAGACGGCTTCTTACCCCACCTCCTATAATGTCAGTCTGGCCACAGCCTATCTTGACCTGGCAGAGCGGTCCAGAGATAACAGCCATTACCAGCCTACTTGAGATGAGCCAAGGGGACACTGAATCAGCCCCCCCCACTTCAGAGGCCAGCTAGCCTAGGGTGGCTCTTTGCCCTGCCCTACTCCCTGCTATACTCCCTAGAGGCACCCTTTACTCTGGGAGTTCAGTAGAGTAAAGATACATACACCCACCCCCCCAGGCTCATCTGTTGCTCTAGTAGAGTACTGGGAGGGAACTGAAGGCTTCTTTCAGCTCCGGATGCCACTCCCCAGGGCACCCGCAACCTTTCCTATGTATGTATGTATGTATGTATGTATGGCTGTGTTGGGCTGAATAAAGAGGGTAATGTGTATTCGAGTGTCCCACAATAGAAAAGTATTTAATTCATCATTCCCAGCACGAATAGCTAAGTACTGGGGATACAAATATGAAGAATCCTACTCTAGCTGTGTATAGTCTAAATACTATTTGTGACAGAGGCTCTAGTATGACATTAGCAGTCTGATTATTGGGGATGACAAGTCATCCAGATCTTCCCCCTTTCCTCTAGCAATGAATGTTCTACTGGCTGCTATCATCATCCACCCCATAGCTAGGGGATTATGAGCTAGAATATGAGAAAATCACTGGAGTAGGTGCAGAAGGGGCTGGACCCAGTGCCATGAATTAGTGCAGTCTAAGAGGTGGGTTCTATCATTTGCCAGGGCTACATTGCCTCTAATAACTAAGACTAATAAGAGCTCTTCGTGTTTCTGGGGGGCCCCCATGGGAGCAGAGGTGTGGGGGAAAGGAAGTTCCCAGAGGTTAATGGGGCTACACCCAAAATTACAGGGTGATTTTCTCTGAGGGCCTTACTAGCTACCAAGGGAGAGCTGCTCTTAAGATTCCTCCAGGCTCAAGGAAATTTGTTCAGGAGTAATGCAGGAGCAGAGGGGCTCATCTACGTAGATGCTACAACATTCATCTTTACGGACAGGGTTGCAGATCTGGTTGTTGGAGAGTACTAATACTCCAGGAATTCAAAACACCAATATGGAAGGGGTAAGGAAGAAAGAAGCACCTCAGGGAAGTTGCCACAGGGGAATTCCCCTCGTTCCTGTAGTCAGGACTCTAGAGAGAAATAAACAGGAAAAAAAAAGTCAAGAAGATATATATATACATATATATATATGGGCAGGTTTTTTGAAATGCCATTTATCAAAATTGAAATACTGGGGTTTGTGTGTGCATTTTCTTGGTCTGTCCATCTCTTTAAGATGTCTGAAAGAGGGGGGAGGGCAGGGAGTGAGGTTAACCCCTCAATGACTTTACTGGGGAAAGGTTTTAGCCTGAAGGGCAGTTGGTTCCTAAGGGTTGGCAGTATGGACACCTAGGAGGACTAGGGCCTGGGCTTTCCACAATCTCCCCTCCCCCCATTCCAATTAAATCCTACTGCAGTCCAACAACAGGAAGAAGATAGTTGCCTCTTTTTCGACATTCATCACCCTTGTTAGAAAGGGAGGAAGGGTTGACTAAGGGCACCCTGGCTTGCACACTCACCCTCTTCCCCTAGCCTCCCGAACTTGATCTTGGCATAGCTATGGGGTCGGGCCCCACGGGTAGGGTCCGGAGGACGAGCCTGAGCCTGGGCCTGATTGCTTTGTCCTTCCTGCCCAGAAAGATCCAGGTCGACGTAGTTGAGGATGCTCTCCCGGTTGGCAGTGGGAGTCTCCTCTGCACTGCCGGCCTCCATGGCTATGTAGTCTGGACCTTCAATGCATACGTATTCCCCTGAAGGCTCCGGAGCCCGGCGTGTCGTCAGTATATTGGCATCCTGGTGATCACAGTTGCCGCTTCGGCTATCTTTGCAAGTCGGCGGATTGCCAGGGGGAAGCAGCTTTATTACCCTGTGCTGCCGCTCTGAGTACTGGGGCAGTGAGCTGGAGGAGTTCCTTGGAGACTCCGGGAAAGACCGATCCATGGTCATATATTCCGAGCCACCCCAGTCTCCGAATGGCCGACTCAGGGATGTAGTATTAGGAAGCGATGTGTACGTCGAGGGCAACTCCATCACCATGTATTCGTTGGCCTCGGTGCCTCCCACGGACACATAATCGCCCTCGGCCTCCGTAGCTAAGTAGTTCCCCCGACCACTGGGCTCCAGCCCCACCTCTGCCTTGAGGACATAGCTACCCGGGTGGTTCTCTTCTCGAGCCACACCCCAGGCCCGCGGGGGGCTCATCTGGATATAATCATGGCCCTGGTAGGCTCGAGCAGCCGGTATGGTTGGAGGCTCGGGTCGGGCCAGGGCCGAGGACATAGGGGCAGCGGGAGAGGGTCCCCGAAGTTGCTGTTCGGTGCCCAGCCTGGTCCCATCAAGCCGTTTCATTGCGTCCAGCACTTTCTCATGGATATTCCAGGCCACCAGTGCGTCGGGAGCCTGCAGCCACAGCTCCCCCGGCCCCGTGGGCGCCGATCTGCCGAGCTCCAGGAAAAAGAAGGCGTCGGTATGGCCACAACGCCGCGCACTGAGTAGGGGCAGCGAGAGGGTAGGGGGCGGCAAGAGAGGGACACGGCGAGGGCTTCCGGATTCCGAGACCTCTCCGACTTCCCTGGGCTTCCGCATGAGCCCAAGCGCCCCGGAGCTCAGGCACAGCCGGTAACAGCCGCAGCCCAGGCTACGAGTCTGCAGCCCGAGCCCCTAGGGCCGCAGGGTCATTGGCCACACCTCCTGGCATGCAGCGGGGTCTCGGGCCCCGGAATCCTGGTCGGGGCTCGAGCCTGCAGGGAAGGGAGAAAGGGCGACGGGGAATCAGCGGACAAACATGGGGGGTTATTTCTGGAATGAGTGCCCCCAAGGGAAAGGCGGGATCCCGATAAAAGGAACCCACCGATAAACGGAAACCATTTGCCAGGCTCCCCACTAGGAACCTCTCCACAGGTCTAGACTTCTCCCCCTGGTGGACAACCCAGACCATCGTCCGGGACTCCCAGGACCGCTTTTATCTTCCTTCTAGACCTGAGGCCCTCACCTGTGCTTGCGTCCCCGGCGGCCACGGCGGTAGCTGCGGCCGTCGCGCGGAGCTCGAGTATGGCGCCGTACCAGGTCTGCTGCTCATCTTCACTGGCAATCGCTAAGTCCAGACTGCCGTAGTGAGTATAGAATAAGATAAGGTGGCCCAGACGCGCATCGGCGCTCTTGGTGATGGTGCACGCGCCCACCAAACTCACGCTCCACTTAGGGCGCACGGCCGCGCCATCTTGCAGCCCGCGTACTTTCTCGGCACAGCTAGCGCGGAATTTCTTCTCACTCTTGTAGCATTCTAATCGCGGAGGCTCTGCGCGGAGCACGAAGAAACGAAACCGCTGCGACTTTTGCTTCCGCAGATGACCAAAGAGCCATACATCAGTGGGATATAGGACCAGGGCAGAGACAGGGTCCGCGGGTCCGCGGAGGAGTGGGACACCGGCTGCCACCAACCCTAGTACCACATGCCCCCGACTCCATCTTTGGGCCCAGGGGTCGAAGAATTGACCTAGGCTTGAAAGCAACTAGGGAAAGAGAGGGAGGGGGAGTTGTGGACGTGAGTTCTGAGTGATGAATGAAACGTGCATGCATTCTGCGAGGTAGGGCAGTGTCCTAAGTGGGGCTAGGTCTTCAGGGTTGCTTGCACCCTGCTGTCTCCCCAGCGCTGGTTAAGTGAGAGGAGAGGCCTCGCCTAAGTCCGCTGCTATCTCCTAGTTCCGACTTCCCCGGGGGTAAGGGGAGAAAGTGGCACAGCGAGCCCAGATTCAGTTGGTCAGCGCTGTCTGGCTTCCCTGTGAGTTCCTTAGGAGGCTGGGGTACACGCAACAACTCCAGCTCCTTTGGCAGTCCCCGGGGACTGCAACCTAGACAGCTCTCGGAGTCCCACTCTTCTAGGGATTTAACCCCCTACGAACCAGAGGGAAAACAGGGCCGGGGACGCTAGGATTTTGCCTAGTAAGGGAAGAATTAACCGGAAACTTGAGACTCGGCATTCGCCACCGCGCGGCGCTGTAGCGAGTTGCCAGGAGTCGCTTGTGAGGGGAGAATCTCGGGCCTGAGGAGGAGGGGAAGGATTGTGTCTCCCGGTGTCTAGCTCGTGGGGTGGTGTTTGAAGCGTTGGCCAATCAGAGTCCCTTTGGACAAACCGGCCAAGTTCTGGCCAATAGGCGTTGACCGCCAGTTACCTCCTCGCCCCGCCCTCCCGCTCCTGGCGGCGTTCCGGCGATTCGACCTCAGCTCCAAACTACCCCACCCCCAATCCCTACCGAATCCCCTCCCCGCTGTAACCGCGAAGGCGAAGGCGAAGGCGAAGGCTGAGGCTTTATCAGCTGTATTGGTTGCTTGTAGTTGGGTCGGAGTAGGAAGAGTTTAGCAGTTTAGCGTAGTTTTTTATTTCCAGTCGCCGGAAGATTTTGAGAAGGCCTGCAGCGGCCCCCAGCGGAAAGCCAGGCCCACCAGGACCCCGGCCAAGTGTCCGCTGAAGGAGACCCTGGGGAGGAGAAAGAGACTATTGGGAGCGGCAGTTCGATGCTTCTGCCCCTGGGCTGGTCTTGAGCCGAAGCCAAATAGGCTCCTGGGACTTTTTCGTTAGAGCTGTGTGGACGTTAATCGAATTCCCTATGTGGACATTTGCGTAACAGCAGTTTGAAGAGGGGCGTTATCTGAGGTCACTGAGCTCCTGAAGAGCGAGGTGCCCCAGTGGAGGGACAAGTAAACAGATGATGCAGAAACTTAAGACGCCACGTGGCAAAAGCCCGGGGAATCGGGATCAGGAAATCTTAGTTGTGGCCAAAGTTGCACCTTGTAATTCTTAGCAAGTCAGGTCCGCCCTCGCATACACGCATAGTCTATGAATCCTGGTGAAGGTTTATGCTTGTCCCCAGCCCAACCCAAGGACCCCACTCACTTGGGGGCGATTACGCTGACCACCAAAGATTCTGCCAGGCACAACAATAGGTTCCCCACAAGGTTGCTGTCGGAGCTGGACATCACCTGCATGGCAAACAGGACACCTTGGGGGTGGAGGGGAAGAGGACTCCATGGGTTTACTACCCTCCAGGAGCCCCATATTCTCTTCCCACCCCCTTTCCTTTCCAAAAGAATAATGAGAACTCCCAGCTACACCATATAGCTTCATCCTTGGGAGAAACATAACTAACATAGCTTAGGGCAAAAGCAATTTGGATATTATCAGACTGGATTATCCAGAATTTAGACCTGAAGCAATTGAAGACTGATTTTTTCCCCAAGATACCACCCTATCCCCCCACCCCTGGGGGGTTTTCTTTCTCTTTGATTGAAATAGGGTTTTCCTGTCCCTCCTTGTACCCGAGAAGCCAAGCGCACAACCAGCACGGTAACCAGGATCTCGGAATGGCACCTCCATGGCCAAGTTGAGGACAAGGTGAAGGAAACCTGTGAACAGCGCAGCTGAGAACATCAGGATTAGCATTCGACCTGTACCCACAGACAATTCCAGATGACGTCCAGTCAGCCACAGCCCCACCACATTGCAGGCAAGATGCCAGGGGTTCTCATGGTGCACGGGGGCCAGCAGCAGCAAAAGCCACCAGCGATTGGCTGTAGCCAGTGAAAGGCAGGAATTGTTGGGGTCCAAGAGTGGCCATAGGAACAGGCTTATAATAAAGGATATGGTCCCCACTGTGGCTTGGGGCCAGGGTACTGGCCCCCCTTTTATTGCTATCACCATAGGTTGAGGGAGGGAGGACAGAAATTAGGGAACTCCGAGCATTTCCCCCACTTCAGGTAGGCCTTAACTTTCAGCTTTCACTTTGCAGCTGGAACCCAGGTGGTCTTATCCTCCCTAGCCCAGATCTTCCCAAAGGGACCCAGGTGCCCATTCCAAGCCCCTATTCTCAATCTGGTCTGATTTGAACCCACTTATGGGGGGTTGAGGGGAACTTCAGCCCCTCCTCCAGACCTCTATTCAGTCTGGTCCTTTGTGACAGCAACTATGATTTCACAGAGATTAAAACCCTACCCTTGGGTCTGGACCCCTCTAAGCAAATAGCAAGGTGATCAAAAGGGGCACTAGGTAAACTAGGGGAAGGGACCAGAACTAAATGTTGGCGGTGGGGAAGATTTACTAAGTAATCCAATACCTTTCTGGGCGGTGAGGGTGACCCAAAACAACAAAAATAGAGAAAAACAACATTCAGTTGCTTGCTAATTCACTCAGATATGATATGCTACTGTCATAGTAACTTAAGGAGCTTGCCTGAAGTAACTGACTAGGACTGGTAGGTAGGGGTAGCTTAAGAGCAAAGTAGGAGTAGGAAAAATATTGTTTCCAGTTTATAAAGCACCTCATATATTCTCCTTGAATCCTCTTATTAGTCCTATAGATGAGTCCTATTGCATTGATGAAGTAAGCATAGAACATGAAAATAATGTGTAACTGATTTATCTCAGGTCTGCCTGACCATTCTGGTAATTCAGAGAGAAACTCTTCTGGAAAGTTGGAAGAGGGACACCTAGTGTTATTGCCATTCATATATGGTTTCCAATTTAGTTTCTTGAATTTTAACCAAATCCAGGGAAAGGTATCAAGATAATTCCCAATTGCTGACTCCCTACGTTATTTTCTTACCTAAGAAGCATGGTAGAACTGAACAAAGAAATAAGTAGTTTTAATGAATGCTAAGGTTTATTTTTTGTCTGTGATTCATGGGTCCTGGAGAGAACATGAATGAACACACACATACCTCTCATGGATTTACTTGCTGACACTAGGGGATGTGTCTGGTAGAATCCAGGAAAATCAAGCAGATAACTAGTAGGGAATGATACCTCACCATTGTATATCATTCGATTATTTTAAAAATATTTTTGTCATCTGATTAAAAGAATTTATGACTCAAACTTCTGGCCAAGATGCTTCCAGGGTGACTTCATCTCAGAACTGCACAAAGTCAGAAGCTCACAATCTATTTAGAAAAGGGGGTCTCTCCAAAAAAGGTTAATGCCAGGGACTAAACAAGATGGAAGCCTCCCAGCTCAACCAGAGAACACCTATAGCCAGCAACTCTTTGTATCCCGAGGCAGCAAGAGCAGAGACAGCTCCAGGATTGTTGGAAACACAGTATGGAGCTTTGGAAAGGCCTTGGAGCAAAGGCACCTAGACTAGGTTGTGCAGCGCAGGCTAGACAAATCCTCAGGCTTTAAAGTCTCTTACCCTCCCGAGAAGCCAAAGAAGAATAAATTGTTTAGAATGTAGGAAATGGTAAGCTTTACTCAAGTAATGAACTCCCTGAAAATTAGGCCAAAAACAAAAACTACGGGACAAGAAAAGAATGAAATCAAAAGAAGACTTTTGGGGGAAGCTAGGTGATACAGTGGATAGAGCATTAGGCTTGGAGTCAGGAGGACCTAGGTTCATATTAGCTTCAGATATTTCCTAGCTAGCTCTGTTTGCCTAGCACTTGTTCTTAAGAGTTGTTACTAAGAAAGGAAGGGTTTTTTAAAAAGAGAAGACCTTTAATAATATGAGAAAAGTTATCCATTTTCATTTAAGAAGCATTCTGGACTCTGAAAAAACATTTTTTTTTAACAGTCTGAACACTATTTCAAACAATAATAAGTGAAAAAGTGCTCAGATCTTTAGAACCAAAAGGCAAAGTGAAAACTGAAAGAAATCTCAAAAGGAAAAATCCCATGAATGTCATAGCCAAAATCAGAGCTTCTAGATCAAATTAAATTTTTATTTCAAACAGCTGAAAAGCAAGAGTTCTGAGTAACCAAAGTCAGGGTCATATAAGGCTTGGCAACTTCTCTTTAAGAGATCTTGGGAGTACAATTTTCCAAGTTTTACTTAATTCATTCTGCAAAACTAAGTGTAAATCTACAAAGAAAAAAACCCAGAAATTTAATGACATTCCTGATGAAAAACCAGAATTGAGTAGGAACTCTGAAATGTAAGCACAAGGGAAATCTAGGAAAGATCAATTTATATGAGCATTTTAAAGGAGCTACACCATGATTTAGTGCTAACATTCTGATAAGGGGAGGAAATGGAAAAACTGAGGGTGGCCTGATTATGTTATATGGATGGTAAGAGGAAAAAGAAAAGGGAGTAAAGAGATAAAGTGTAGAAAGAAGATGGTGATGGAACTTACCTTCAGAGCTGGGATGCCACAAAATATATACACATGAAGGAAACCTAAGGTCCATTTTACAGGTGAGGAACTGAAGCAAACATAGTTAAGTAACTTGCCCTGAACCTAGTGTGTGAAGACCAGATTTGAATTGAGGAAGACGGCACTATCCACTTTGCCATCTAGCTGCTCCTGTGAGGAAGTAATGGCAATCAAAACAGCTTTAGAGGGTAGATCTTGAAAGGGAAAAAAGCTTGAAACGCACGCGTGTGTGCATGCGTGCATGTGTGTGTGTGGTAATCCAACTAGAGAATGACTAAACATGTGGCATATGAATTGCCACAGTAATGGCATATTACTGTGCTATGAGAAATGAACTAATTCAAGGTGAACAATTTAGATAAGGACAACACTGTAAAGAAAAACAACTTTGAGAGACCTAAAAATTCTAATTTCCAAATGAATTATTATGAAGGATTTATATACCTCCTGCAAAGCTGGTGAACTTGGTGTACAAAAAGACATGTTTTTGGACATGTCCACTGTGTGAACTTGTTTTGCTTGATTATAGACATACTATGAGTTTGCTTTTGATGGGGGTGATATGCAGTTATGACGACAAAGGAAAAATAGTGGTCACAGAAATACTTTTTTAAAAATAACAAATAAATAAATTTAAATAAAAAAATAAGATTTGAAAGTAATGCAAATTTATTATATACATTTTTAAAAAGCAAGCAGTATGGATAGATTCATAGTTTCATATGCAAAATCCTTACATATACAGAGATCCTTTTTTTTTTGGTGTTAAATTCAAAATAAAAAAAAAAAACAAATCTCCAGGTTCCACACCTAGAGCTGCCCCTCTCATCCTAGGTCAGTGACAGGATCAGAAACAGTGTTCCCACTGGAGAGATAAGGAATGAGGCTAGGAATGGAGAGGGTTGATTGGAAGCATTTGAGGTCCTTGGTTTCACTCTTCCTAAAGCAACTTTAATTTTCCTGCCTTGGGATCTGTGGCTGACTTAGCCCTTTCACCTATGACTATCTGTCCTGAAATAGCTAAGGGTCCTGGAAACAGAATGGAGAAAAGATGACCACAGAGTTGGCTGAATACTGGCCAGGGTTTTCTCTGTTGGAGTTGTTGGAGGGGGCCACTGAACATAGGGCACTAAGCACCAGGGAAAGAATCTGACAAAGGCATCTCAAGATCTCTAAATTAGTTCCAACCAGAAGTGATTTTTGGAGGATTTTCCTTGGTAATAGAAGAATGGGGGAGGAAAAGGTAGCATTCAAGTTATGGGAAAACAAGTCTATGAGAGGATAGTTCTCACCACACAGCAATGCCAACCAGGTTCTTGGCTCCCTTACTACCTCAAAAGCACCCAAACAAGGCCAGTGAGAGGAGAAAAAAAAGGGAAAAAGTACAGGAACATGAGAAGAGATGGGAAGAAAAAAGCCAAAATGGGAGAGAATATCAAGATCAATTTTCAAACCAACATTGATGGTGTGAGGTGTCCTTAATACTCCCGTAGGTTTTCTCCCTAAAGGAGAAATTCATTGGGCTTGGGCAAAGTAGCCCTCAATTCATTTTCCACTTTTGCCTGGGAGCTAGCTATGGGAATGGAGGACGGGCCTCAGGCCCGGGTGTACGCCTAATTTGCTTCCCAGTCTGGGTCTTTAGGGAGAAGTCCCAGCTTGACTAGGCATAGCTGCCCATACTGGCAAGTAGATCTTTACAAAAAGGGGAGGGTGGGAAGAGAGGTATGAGGAGTATGACTTCTGGGTCCCAGGAAGACATAAGTTTCTCAGTGGTTAGATTTCCCATTTCCTCCCTATCAAAACCAGTTTTAATGGGTATGGTCAGGAGCTGGGGATAGAGGAAAGTTAGAAATGTTAGAAATTTAAGAGGACAACAGAATCTGGTTTCTGCTTTTCAACAAGGATAAAGTGAGATTGACCTAGCTAGGTAAAATTACACTCAACTAAAAGCATTTCCCCAGAAAACTTCCCCAAACTTTAGTAGGTAATCTTAGTAGATAATCTCCTAAACCTCTAGTGCTACTGACAGTCAAAGACCCAACTATACCCACAAATAAAGAGAAGGGAAACTAAGTAGCAAATCCTCTCATCTCATCACATTATTGTCCCAAATAGCAAGGTCATAACTGTTTCAGTCTGAGTAGAAAGTTTACCCTAAGCAGATATCCATGTCCCCATACAAACAGCTCAGCCTCCAGAGCTGTTGATATAACACAACAGACTAGAAAGTATAAGCAGCTGTGCTTGCCTGAGTTGGTTGTCAGGGATGTTATGGGAATGCCTTGGTAGTCTGGTTAGGTATGAGCTAATTCAACACTAAAGCAATGAATGACAGTCCTCATTCCTGCCTATCTTTCCCCCAGTATAGGAGAAACAACCATACCAAGTCCTACCCTCCATTCCGTCTCAACTCTCTCTTTGGAGTCACCTTGCCAGGAAGGCCTGTGCTAGTTCATAGATGATGCTATTGTCTGGACAAAAAAAAAAAACTAATTTAAGCTAATCAGGCAAGTTTGCTGGTATGTGAAACCAAGGGCCCCAAAAAGCCAGACCATAAGCAGCAATAGCAATTTTTTCTTTTTCTTTCAAATCAAAGTTCTTTTCCAACAATGCCTTTGATGAACTTTAGTGCAAGAATCAAAGTCAGGGCAGAACAGGAAGTATGAAAAAACAAAGCAGCAACTGCACAAAAATCTCTCCCCTGTGGAAGTCCAGGAGGTAAGGCTGGGAGTGACCATGAATTCCCATCACAGCTGAGGGAGGGATGGTCAGAGTAGATAAGGAATTCCTTCACTACCCATAAATATCAGTTACCTGGTGACTCTTGGGGACAAAGTGTACAGAAGGGTGGTTGTATAGATTATAGGTATCATATATATGCATGTATATATATGTGTGTATATATATATATATATATAATAGGCTATATTAGAAAACTCTGAGTGTGTTTACAAAACACTGGTATCCAAACATTGAAACTAACAGTTGTTAACTAAAGTGCCTGACATGAGTTTTGGGAGGAGAGGGGAAGAGGCTAAAGGGTTAAATTGATAAAATGCTTTTGCAAACAAAACTGAAAAGGAGAAAAGCAGCTTTGATATGAGGGACAGGAACCTTCCCTCATTGCTTGTAGACAGGGTGACTGGTTTAGGGGTTTGTGCAAGAGAGAAGGCGGCTTTCTTTGGGGATGTGGAAGTTGAGAGGAGGATTGCTAAAGTGCCCAGCTATGCAGAAAGAAGCTAGGGGATGAAGGTGCTTCAACTCTAGTGCCATTCAATGCTTATCCCATGTGCTTGCCATGCCTGGTTTCAGCAGCCATGGCTGTTTGGGCTGGGAATAGGACCTCTTGGCATGATGGGAAAGATCCACATATGGGTTCAGCTATTCTTACTTAGCCTCCCAGCAGTTATACTGGAGCACTAAGAGGAAGAAATTTGTATCAGCCTGCACCTATAACTCTCTCCACAGGAGACGGCTTTAGGAACAGGGAGAACCATGTATATAGGGGAGAAGGGAGATGAGAAAAGGAAACATTTTAGAATAATAAAACACACCAGGGCCAACCACTTCTAGTAACCATTCCCACTGTTCTCATTGCTCTGGGAGAGGGCTACTGGCCATGGAACTCTTGTTTTATCTTCAAGCCCAGAGCAAAGCATTAACATTTTCATTATCTCCATGATTCCCACCACCCAGAGAAAGGCAAGTTCTGCCCCATTGTGGGCTGAGATCACAGTAATGCCAACAAACAAAGGTGGCCACCAGGGTTTTAGGGAACAGAGGGATACTTGGGGGTAGAGGGAGCAGGAAGGATGTTGTCCCTCTGGGCACTGTGCTACAAGAAGGGATTCGTAGGAGGAGGTTTGGAGGCAAATGGGCTTGATGAGGATCCAGTCTGAAGAGAAAAGAAAAAGAACAAAATAAACAATAATAATCAGATTAAGGAAGAGGAAATGGAAAATTCTAGTGTCATTCCTATCCCCAAACTGTGTCAGGAAGAAGTGAGATAAGGAAACAAGACCTAAAGAGAGAAAATAGATTCAAAGAAACAAATAGAAAAAGGACTAGATTAGAGGCCCTTGAATCAGACCTGACCTAGACAGAAGCCAGCACTTCCTAATTATATCCACTGACACAGGCCCCTATTTCCAACACACCCACATGAGTATAAGGTCTCCCCATGCCCTCTAGATTTCTTCAAGGGTCATTCTCTTCTTGCCTTACCATGAAGGGGTTGGTAGAGATCCCTGCTGGATGGCTCACAGGCCTTTGCCCCAGTTTGGCTGCTCCTAACCCCACGAAGCCAGAGCCTGAAAAGACAAAAAAAAATAAACAATTAACACAATTTAATGTCAACAAATAGTAGCATTCATCAGAAATTAACCAAACTTATCAGAGAAAGGTAATATGAACCTGGACAATCTTTTTTCCCCAGATAGTAAGCATATTCCATATTCCCAGCAGGGACTGGGGCAAGAGGAAAGATGATACTCCCAAGTTTTGGGGATGTGTATTCTTAAGGCTCCTCACATGAGGATACACAGGTTTTATTCCTTCCTTACTCCTCTATGCCTATATAAGAAAATGAATAGTTCTCTTAATTCTGCTGTCAAACAGAATTAGAGTCCTTTACCATTCTGCTGTTGAACCAGCAACGTTTGTGGAGGGAAGAGACTGGGAGAGAAAGTTCCAGGGAAGCCACCTGGGGTTGGTGCAGAAGAGAAGCTAGGAACCACAGTGTTCATCCCCAAACCAAGTCCTGTGGAAACAAAGCAGATGAACTGGAACTGAGCCTCTTCAAAATAGGATTTAGGTCAATTTTATCAAGACCATACTTGATGAGAGGAACAGGTTTCTCCAGACCAAAAATCGATTCATTAAGTTGTCCTGAATAGAATTCTAAAACCTTCAGCTTCTAGATCAACCCTGAGTCCACTGCTACCCACACTAAAAGGCAGAGGGGCTCTGGGATTCAGAGTCCCAAAGAGAGAACTAAATTCATTTTGTTCCTTCATATAGTTGGTTGTACCCTTCCAAATGAATTTTTAAGGGTTCTTTAATTTCTTTGAGAATTTGGGAGAGGGCGAGCTAAGACCACTGATGTTGGGAAAGTTAAAAATGAGGAATATAATGGTAGACGACTACAAGGTGAGACAGCATGGATAATATGGCCCTGGATGACAAGTTCCAAAAGGAGAATGAAAACAGAAAAGACAGTTTCATAATAACTAAAACAGGGGGGTGTTGGTAAGGGAAGGAAAGAGACCACCTATTATGAAGCATCACTGAAAATTACTTCAGAAGTAGCAAAGAGATACAAGTATAAGGACTCCAACATCTTAAATTAACCCACAGTGATATGGCAGAATTTGGCTCATGGTGATTATGAATAAAAGTTGGAAGGATAGTGATCAAAAACTAAAACAACAATCTGATATGCCTATAGCTTCCAGTGATGATCTGAAAAAGGGAGAAAAAAATACTTCCTAAAAAAGATGCTTGGAAATCTGGAGACGAGAGAAAAGAAAAAAGAAACTTACCTGAGGCCAGGCCATTGGATTGGAACGGGTTGGTGGAAGGCAACTGTGGGTGAGGAGCCGGTGCAATGAAAGGGTTGGTGAAAGCTAAATGTTGAGGAAGTGTAGGGGAAGGCACAATTAGCATTTTCTTACTAACAAATATTTTTCAATCTTCCTTGGCCTATTTTTGACCCTCTTTCTCCTTCTTTTCCAGTATCCCTATACTCTGTTGCCTTTGCTGATTTTCACTTACTAGATTTCCACATAACCCTAGCTCCCTAAAAGTGGAACTCACCCCCAAATCCAAGTCCAGTACCACTGCTGTTATTACTGCCAGTAGCAGCAGTGTGGAGTCCAGAGACATGGCTGACAGTCCCAAAGGCTCTGTGAGAGAAGAGAGAAACTCTATTACTAGTATCAGGGAAATAAGAATCCTTCACTATAAACTAAGAATTACTGGATGTCCATACAAACAAATCTTGGTTCTTACCTTCAAAGGTATTATTAAATAGAAGGTATTGAGAGGGGAAAAAAAGAAAGCTAGGGACTGCATGGAACAGAGTGTCAGGGTCAAAAAAACAAATCTAAGCTTTTTACTTCTCTTTCTTATGGATGGGGAATCCACAATCTCAAACTACCTGCTGGGAACGCTACCAGCTGACATTCCAGTTCCCAAGACATTGCTCATATCTGAAAGGGCACTTGGCTGGCTGGCAGGAACAAGAGGAGAGGCACCAAATGGGGTCACCTGGCTGCTGCCTGTGAAAAGAAATGAGACAGGTATAGTCATGAGAGAGAAAGGTGGAGGAAGAGAGGGAAAAGGTAGACTACCCTTTGTAAAAAATAGACTCGAATACAGGACTACAATCCCCATGAGCCTTTGCTCCACTTCCCCAGAATGCCTTGTAATCTCACCTGGGCCGAGATCGAGAAGGTATTTAAGCCGATTCAAAGGCTTTGAAAGGGGGCTTGGCTTTTTTTGGACTTCCGTTTTGGAGCAGGTGGTCTCTTGCGTGATGTGAGGTTATTTTGTCTAGGCCTCTGGCCTAGACACATGTTTCTTACTTGTATATTCTTTAATCTTTAACCTTAATAAACCTCTAAAAAATAATATTCCTTGCTGAGAGAAACTAATTTCTACCTGCCTCAGTCTCCCCATATTCCTAAATTCTAATCATTACACCTTTAGTTTAAGAGGAGATATTCCTCCCCTAATCCATCCCCAACCCGTAATAAAAAGTGGGAGTGGGGCAGAGTTAGGGCTATATTGTACTAATATTTCTAGAGATCCAGAAATCTAAACCTCCTTCACTACTCCAATGTCCAGGAGCTTTTACCCCTTAAAGTGTTTTGTTTTGTTTTTCCCTTATCTCTTTCCTTGTTCTCATTCCAGCCACATTTTTCTGATTTCTGACTTCAAAAGATGAGAAAGGCTGTCCTTGCCCAACATCCTAATAGTGTCCTATCTTGCCAAAATCAGATCATTTAAAGGGGCAGAAATAAAGGAGGTGAGTAGGAGTGAGTCAATAATTTTTTTTTTGCTTGTTCTCCTTTACCACCTGCTATGGAATCAGTTCCACCTAAGAAGTCAATCAGCTACAATCTGACCAGTTTGATTGTTCCTCATTAATAACAACAACTATCATTTATATATCACTTTAAAGTCTGCAAAACCCTGTATTTCATTTGGGTCTCCCAATCACCCGGTTAGACAGAAACTACAGTTATTTTCTAATAAAAATCTATGAACAGGGCTCAATGGATGGAGAGTCAGAAAGGAGGTACTGTGTTCAAAACTGCCCAAGACAAAACTTCCTAGCTATGTGACCCCAAGGAGATCATTAAACCTTCAAAGCCTAGTCTTTATTATTCTCTTTTGTCTTGGAGCCAATACACTGTATTGATTCTAAGACCACAGATAAGGGTTTAAAAAAAAATCTGATCAGATTAAAGTAAACCAAATATTATCTGGGTTTTTCATCATCTAAAGCAGAGGTTCTTAACCTTTTGTGTCACAGGAGACAGATGACGTCTATAGGCACTTTCTCAGAATAACATTTTTAAAAGAATATATCAAAAACATAGGATTATAAAGGAAGCCAATTATATCATCATAGTTATCAAAATATTAAAAACAAAGTTCATGTTTCCCAGGATGAAAAAACCCAGATAAAACGTGTCACATTGAATGGGGACTGGTTTTGGGGACAGGAAGGAGACATAAGAGGGCTCTGAGGTATCTGAAAATCATATGCCCACTAAATAGTAATCCTTAGAATCCAAGAGCTCTGGTCTTGCACAGGGAAGAAGCTGTCTCCTATGGGACAAAATGGGACAAATCATCAGACATGTATGCTTTTTTCCATTCTCTACAGAGGAAACCCCTTCTATCCACATGTGTTCTAACCATTCCTCTTGGGTAAAGAAAGCACACTCCATCCTTCTCTTTACGCTACCAGGACGAAAACCCAGAGAATGAGTCATGTCAAAGGGGTCCCATCTTTATCCTTGAGATCCAATGCTTCTTTGAATTCTAAACACTGTAGCCTTGTGAAAAGTTTTAGGTGCTTGCATTTGCCTATGGCAAATCACCTAATCTCTGGGCTAAAATCATTTATCTTATACAAATATCAAGACAGTCCACAGACAATACTCTGATCAATTAAAAGCATCATAAAAGTTGGATTGAATACTGTGCTAATTATTGATACAAAGTAGTTAACAGCAATCCTTTCAACTTCACAAAACCAATTGCCTTATCTATAAGCTGAAAGTGTTGGACTAGATTACAGATTTAGGGCCAGAAGGGATTTAAAGAGAGTCTCATTTTATGAATGAATTGAGGTCTCAAGGTAGGTGAACTGACTTGATCAGATCAATCAAATAAAATGCAGGTCCTCTGACTCAATTCTCCTAATGTGTCATGCTGCATTTTTGGTAACCCTTTTCTTCCCTTTTAGAATCAATACTGGGTAAGGATTCCAGGGCAGAAGAGTGGTAAGGCCTAGGCAATGAGGTCATACAGCCCAGGGACACACAACCAGAAAGTATCTGAAGCCATATTTGAACATAGGACCTCCTCTCAATCCACTGAGCCACCTAGTTGCCTCCAATCCTGCATGTTAAGGTCAATTCCAGTTCTAAATTTATGAAAAGGATCACAAAGCAAGATTCAAACCCTGACCTTTTGACATGATCATGCCAGGATGCCTTTCTCATTTCCCTTACTAAAGCAATAAGCTTCTTAAGGGCAAAAAAATTTGCTGTTCCAGTTAGCACCCCTCTTCAATAAATCCTTAATAACATACATGAGGCATCAATGGGGCATGGAACCAAGAACCAGGAAAATGTCTCTCTGACGTCATTCTGGCTGTGGAGCACTGGTCAAGTTATTTAACCTCTCAGTGATTTAGGCAATTCTCTAAGATTATAAATTGAAGAAAAAGTACTGACCAGTAAGAGCAATGAATTTCCTTACCCTATTGCAGTGAAATTAGAGAAGAAAGAAATAAGTATTTATTAAGTGCCTACATTTGAAGTATCATCCACATTTTATAGCTGGTGAAACTGAGGCAAATACAAGATAAGTGATATAGCTATTAAAGTAATTCATATAGCTATTAAGTGTCTTGGGTCTTTCTGGCTTCAAGCTATAGCTTTATTCACTGGACCATCTTGCTGTCTCAAGCTGACCCAGACTATGATCTTATAATTTCAACCTTGATGATTCATGCTGCAGGTAAAGTTTGAATTAGGAATTTGGGTTGGCAAACTTTTGTTGTAAAAAAGAGCCTGTCATTTTAAGCTTTGCAGATCATGGGGCAAAAATTGAGGATATTCACGGGGGGTGGGAGGGAGGAAAAGAAAATGATCTTTGTCTTTAATGAAAAATGCATGGAAATGATCAAATAAAATACTATAAAATTAAAAAAAAAAAGACCAAGCATGAGCTAGAAAAAAATAAAAAAATGTAAAATCAATAATTTTGATTACATCAAATTAAAAAGTTTTTGTACAAACAAAACTAATGCATCCAAAATGAGAAGGGAAGCAACAAATTGGGAAACAATCTTCATAACAAAAACCTCGGACAAAGGTCTAATTACTCAAATTTATAAAAAACTAAACTAATTGTACAAAAAAAAAATCAAGCCATTCTCCAATTGATAAATGGTCAGGGGACATGAATAGGCAATTTTCAGTTAAAGAAATCAAAACTATTAATAAGCACACAAAAAAGTGTTCTAAATCTCTTATAATCAGAGAAATGCAAAACAAAACAACTCTGAGGTATCGCCCCACACCTAGCACCTTGGCTAACATGACAGCAAAGGGAAGTAATGAATGCTGGAGGGGATGTGGCAAAGTTGGGACATTAATGCATTGCTGGTGGAGTTGTGAATTGATTCAACCATTTTAGAGGGCAATTTGGAACTATGCCCAAAGGGCAATAAAAGACTTTGATCCAGTCATAGCACTGCTGGGTTTGAACCCCAAAGAGATAATAAGGAAAAAGACATGTACAAAAATATTCATAGCTGCACTCTTTGTGGTGGCCAAAAACTGGAAAATGAAGGGATGCCCTTTATTTGGGGAATGGCTGAACAAATTGTGGTATATGTTGGTGATGGAATACTATTGTGCTCAAAGGAATAATAAAGTGGAGGAATTCCATGGGAACTGGAATGACCTCCAGGAATTGATGCAGAGTGAGAGGAGCAGAACCAGGAGAACATTGTACACAGATACTGATACTCCGTAGTACAATCAAATGTAATGGACTTTTCCATTAGTGGCAATGCAATGATCCTGAACAACTTGGAGGAATTTACAAGAAAAACCACTATCCACATTCAGAGGAAAAATTGGGAGTAGAAACACAGAAGAAAAACAACTGCTTGAATACATGGGTCAAGGGGATATGGCTTGGGAAGTAGACTCTAAACGAACATCCTAATGCAAACACCAACAACATGGAAATAGGTTTGGATCAAGGACACATGTAATACCCAATGAAATTGCGCGTTGACTGCGGGAAGGGTGGGTTGAGAGGAAGGAGGGAAATAATGTGATTATTGTAACCAAGGAATAATGTTCTAAATTGACTAAATAAATTAATTCAAAAAATAAAAAAAAATTGAGGATATTATATACTTGTAACTACAGAAAAAATGGATTTCTACAATTTTTTAGTGAAAATAAAAATAAAATCATAATAGAAAAACCTTTCTGAATGAGAATAGAATTCTTTTCTGGGTGATAGATAACATTTCACTTTAATAGGGCTTCAAAGTTAATATTCCTTTTCATTGAAACTGACTACAAATGTTCATCTTAATGCTAATCTCTAATGAGATTTTAGAGATTTCATCTTTAAAAATGTTTTTTTCACAAACAGAGGTATTGCCAAATATTGTTATCAATCCATGAGCAAATAATTTTAACTGAGTATATTCATCTCTTGAAAGGCACAAAAAGAAAGTCTTCTATTTAGCATGTCAAATTGCAGAGAAATCATTTCCATCTGAAGGGTTAGATGGAAACTTCTCAAATGCATAATTAAATGGATTTTGAAATGTAGAAATATTGAAAACTTTGCACTTGTATCAAGGTCTGAAAAACACTGCTTGAAATGCATTTTGAGCTCAGAAAATATATTCACTACAAATTTGTGAGGAAGACGATCTTGCTCCTTGTTTTAACTTATAATAGCATGGAAAGTTTATTAAAAACAGCCTGGCATTACCTGTGATTCTGATGTTAGTTGAGTTGATTTTGCCACAGTATAAGTTTTGCAAATAAGCACAATTTTGCCTTCTAGGTTGAATTCATTAAGAAATATTATCAAGTAGCTCAGTGGATTGAGAACCAGGCTTAGAGACGGGAGGTCCTAGGTTCAAATCTGGCCTCAGCCACTTCCTAGCTGTGTGACCCTGGGCAAGTCACTTGACCCCCATTGCCTAGCCCTTACCACTCTTCTGCCTTGGAACCAATACACAGTATTGACTCCAAGACGGAAGGTAAGGGTTTAAAAAAAAAAGAAATATTATCAAGTCTGCAGCAAAAGCTAATTTCAAAAGCCATTTAAAGGTTAATAATAGTGGCCAAGAACAATTCTTATTTTGAAAAATTTCAATCTCAGCCCAAAGCTCAAAAAAATTATAAGATATTTTTCTCTCTTTTCTTGTTTTGATAATGATGGGTATACCACTGGTAATTTTTAAAAAATTAAATGTCAAAATAGGATGACATGCAAGACATCCAAAATTCTTGTCAAATTTTGTAGTGAGTGCCCTGAGCAGGAGTGTAAGGCGGTAAGGGTACCACATCCCATATCTGATGCAACTACTAACCTTTGTCATTATAGCATAAAACAGTTTCAGATAAAAAGTAAACAAAGGATTGTGGCTGTGTTCCAATAAAACTTATTATAGATAATAATTATAGATACTGAATTTTCATTATACTGAAATTTGAATTCCAAATAATTTTAAGGTGCACAAAATATTATTATTTTGATTTTTTTCAACCATTCAAAAATGTAAAAATCATTTTCCATGCATGTACTGCACAAAAATGGAGCAAGATTTGGCCAGCTTGCCCATTCCTAAATTAAATGATCCTTAAGACTTCTCTCAGTCTGGGACCAAAAAAAACAAGTAAAAGTAAAAATGAATTGAGAGCAGGTAGAATTCTTCATAGCTTTGTGAAGATCAATATTGATAAAAATAGTATTTATATTGAATCTGAGAACAGAGTAATACAATCAAGTGTCCAGATAAAAAAGGAGCGTCAAGTTCAATGTGAAAAGTCTTTTTCTAATTCCTCTGTCCCAGATCAGAGAAGCAGGCTAGTTAGGGGATGTCAAGAGGCTGTGGGCCCCACCTAGTGGTAAAACTTCAATGGACATTAAATTAAATCCACCAAACTGAAAAGAATCCAACAGGATTGGAGTTCAATTAGATGAGAAAGGGGGGCTGAGGATGGTAGATTTTGAGCTGGAAGGGGCCTTAGAGGTCAAATCCAATGTCCTCATTTTAAAAATACTGGAAAAATAAAAGAAAAAGAAAAAAGAAAAAATACAGAAACTGAGGCCCAGAGAGTTTACATAAATTTACCAGGGTCACAGCTAATAAGTTTCTAAGGCAGGATTTGAATCTACATTTTCTAGACTCCAAGTCTATTGCTCAATCTACTATATATTGATGCCATCACTCAAAACAAAACTGAAAAGGTTTTAGTACTGAACACCTGGGCTTGGAGGGATATTATGGGGTTTGAATAAGCTTCTCGGTAAGGTAGACATTTAAGGCTTACTTTTTCCCAGGTGGTTTCCCTATTTTCTGGAACTCCATGCAGAAAAAAGGGAAAACAAGGTCACTGAAAAGAGAAAGGGCGTGGATTTTGATCAACAAGTATTTCTTAGCTGGCTATTATCTATATGGCACAGTGCTATTTATCAATCAAAGTTAAACAATGTTTTTTTTCCAGGAGACAAAAGTTATTTGTGGCTAATAGTGGGACAAGAGGTTCAAACAAATATCTGGGCCCGAAAAAGCTGGAGAAACTTTAAGAATCCTCTCATCAATCTTTAACTGATAACAAAACCTTTCCAGCTAAAAGATACAAGCTTTCCCTGATATACACTGTCAGAAAGTCAAAGGACACATCAAGCAAGAGTAGAAAATATCTTTGACAAATTCCAACTATCCCAGCTACCTCAATGCACTTCAGAAGGCACACTGAAGGAGAGAGAGGTAAGTTTGGGCTGGATCTGACTCAAGCCAGGCTACAGAGTTTATGTTCAATAGTAGAATAAAATGAGACACTTAAAGGAGATTCAACAGTTAATAAAAGAAGACTTACTTAGCCATAGCAGAAGAATATACACTTAGGAACCCTTGAGTTACCCATCATGGTCTCCCAAGCACTAGACAGTACCTAGAACTAGCTCCCTGTGCCTGTTTTGCCCTCTATAAGTCAATCCAGAATGTATAAGTATTTGTAAAATAGTCTTAAAATCTTTTAAGGAAAAACTAGCCTGACTTGCATTGAAGCAAGGGGTTAGGCTACTCCTAACAAACATGGTATGTTAAAACAAAGTTATATTTGGAGTCTGATTGCTACTGGTCAGCTTTGTGACCTTGGGTCACCATAGAACCTCAATGTCTTGAAGTTTCCTCACTTGTAATGAAGGAATAATAACAACTATACTGCCTATCTTGGGCTAAATTAGGCAACATATGTGAGCATATAGTCACTCCCCTCCATTACCATTACCATTACACCCCTCCCACCCCCCCACCCCCCGTCCCCAGGGTAAATATGGTATTTGAAAAAATATTCCCACTCTTGGCTTCAGCTCCAAATCTAGTCTTGTCTTGGTATAATAAAAACTCATATTTCTAAAAGGCTTAGATGTACCTAGATGTCCCTCTCACAGATATGTATAGAGAATTATTCTTTAATAGGGAACTAGAGTTTACTGTTAATTGCAATGGGGCAAATCAAACACTCTGAGGATTTTTATTGATGTGGCTGAAGATACGGACTTCAGACAAGACTGGAACAAGAGAAAGAAAATAGGTTGAGCCCCAAAAGTGGGGGAGGTACTCAAATCTCCATTCCCTCCACCTCACTGGTCCCCAAATTCCCCACCCTTGAATTTTGTATGTGTTTTACTAGGTATGACATAAGCTCTTGACCTTTCTTTAAAGTCTGAGGGCTGCCTCCTTCTTCAGGGGCCATGATGGGTCACACAGAGAAGCCCTTCTCAACAAACTCCTTTCAAGAGTTAACTTCCAGCATGAGGAAATTTAAGGGTGTCCCTCCTACTCAAGATCACATATACATTGCATGCCTCTAATCTACCCTATTCCCTCCCATCCCCTCTATATTTTAAAGAAAAGCCTCTCATCTATGCCAGCCATAAACTCCTGAAACACAGGTATTGGTTCTGTCACCTTCCATATCCATGTCTGCTTCTTTTCTTTTTTTTTTTAAACCCATATCTTCTGTATTAGAATCAATACTGTGTACTGGTTCTAAGGCAAAAGAATAGTAAGGGCTAGGCAATGGGGGTCAAGTGACTTGCCCAGGGACACACAGCTAAGAAGTGTCTGAGGCCAGATTTGAACCCAGCACTTCCCATTTCTGGGCCCGACTCCCAATCCACTGAGCCAACTAGCTGCCCCCTCTGCTTCTCTTTCTTACAGAAATTTCAACATATCTTGGTGAGCTGCATTTGGCCCTAGGTCTCTGGCCTTTTCTGACTTTCGGGGGAGCAATCTTACTCATCTCCCTATGGCAGCTGTTCATATAGCCATAAGAAACTTAAGAGCTATACTGGAAACAAGGAAAAATCTGCTAAACTCTCTCATTTAAATGCCTCTTCCTGGATATACCTGACATTCTGTGATGAAAAGATAAATTTGCCACTAAACGTTTATCACATCCATTCTACTATTTATGTGCTTTTAGCAATCAATTATTCCATTCAGGTATTTCCCCCCATGGTAAGCCAGAGTACTAACAGCTCATTCACTTGACTGGTCAAGGCTGCCCTAATAAAGATTTTCCAGAAGCATGACAACTGTATAGCATCTGGCAGAAGCAATTAGGCATTGCTAGTGCCATTAGGTAAATCAGAAGAACTTAACTCTAAGAGACCACAGTGAAACCAATCAGCCAAACACTACCAGTCTACTACAGCTGGCTACACAGAAAGTATGCTGCTGTGTCTAAAGATGGAAGAGAGGGAAGGAAGAAGAGAGAGGGGTATGTCTACACTCTCTTATTCCTTCTCAAAAATACGAAAATAAAATTGGGTCTTTCAGAACACAAAACAAAACTTTTCTCTCTCTCCCCATCCCAGTTTTAATCATGCCCACTTGGAAATCACTTCCTGTCCCCTGCTCCACCCCTAACACATCCTACTTTTCAGTTTCCGACCTTGACCCTGGAGCCTGATACTTCTGTTCTCAGAGTAGTGGAAAGAGTTGGTATGAGGAGATTTAGTTTTTAATCCTGGCTCTTCCATTAAACTTCACTGTCATCAATTAATCCTTTCTTGACTTTAATTTCCTCTAAAGATGAGAAAGGCTATTTCTGCCCTTCAAGACTCAGAGAAATAAAACTTACCAAAGCTGTAACTTCCAGTAAGCATCTGACTGGCTACCAATAGAGAGCGAAAGAAAATCAGAAGAGAAAAGCAGTCAGACTATCATTGTTCCCCATCCAACAAGAGCCTTGACAATTCTGGGGCTCCATCCTTAAATGCCTTGAGGTGGCCACTACACCAGGAGAGAGGGAGGGACAGGGCAGACACGTCTGAGGTCAAATGTCAGGCCTGCCTTTCAATACCTACAGATGATCCTGGACGAGACTATGGGTCTCTGTTTCCTCACCCTCAAAATGAGGAAATGGACTGAATGACACAAGAGTGCCTTTATTCTGAATCTGATACCCACTCTCTCTAGGGGTAAGGCTTCCTCTGGGCTGACTCCCTTCCTTCCATCCTCCCTACCCAGACACAATGTAGATCTCTAGAGAAATAAACTAGGTTTAAGGCTTGCTCTCAAGCTGCCTGGTCATCCTAGTCAGAAATGGAGTGAAAGCTGACTGAATTTAGTTTTTATCCCTTCTACTACTGTGTGGGTCTTTCCCTTTGGTCTTTGGTGGAAAAAGAAAATAGTGGAGTCTTCTTCCTTTGAGAAGGCAAGCCATAACCAATCACCCTAGCCTCTTCTCCATGTTACCCTCAATACTGTCTTCAACCCAGGTCTTAGGGACAGTAATGAAAGGAGAATGGGGGAATTGGGAAGGAGGAGAGGAGAGAAAAAGTGAGCCCCAGTTACCTATGGGTATTGGCTGTGTCTGGAACAAAGCCTGGCCAGCTGGAGGGATACCTCCCATTGTAGAGGAGAAAGGGCTGCTCCCAAAGGCATCAAAGTTGGCAAAGCCTCCATGAGAAGGCCCCGGGCCTGTAAGAAGAGCAAACAGGGAGGTTACACACAAGCAGCACAAGAGCCAGAAAGTAATGCCTAGAGGATTTCTGCTTCACCACACTGCTCTCTTCTTTGGGCTTTGCTTTTCACAACTGAAAAATAAGATTGGAGAGTGGCTAGGTGAGCCCAGTGGATTGAGACAAAGTGGATAGAAGTTTCTGGGTTCAAATGTAGCCTCAAGACTCTCTCCAGCTGTGTGACCCTGGGCAAGTCACTTAACCCCCACTCCTAGATCTTACTGCTCTTCTGCTTTAGAACCAATACACAGTATTGATTTTAAGAGGGAAATTAAGGGTTAAAAAAAAAAGGAAACTGAAATAAATTATCTCAAATCTGAGACAGGCATATGCAGACAGGAAGGGTCACTTTAGAGCAGTGGTTCTAAACCTTTCTAATGCCGTGACCCTGCAATACAGTTCCTCATGTTGCGGTGACCCCAAACCAAAAAATTATTTTGGCGGCTACTTTCAAAACTGTAATTTTGCTACAGTTATGATTCGGAATGTAAATACCTGATATGCGTTATGTATTCTTATTACTACAAATTGAGAGGTTGGGAACCGCTGCTTTAGAGGGTCACAATTCTAGTGAATTCCACACCTAGTGCCTTTTCACAGAATCACAAAGTTTCAGAGGTAAAAGGAGCCTTAGAGGCCACAGTCTCATCCCTGCCTAATGTAGAACCTCCAACAACCTCCAAACCTAGTCATCCAGCCTTGTTTGAAAACCTCCAGTGAGAGGTATGGATGTACATAATGCTGCCCCCCCCCCCTTTTTCCCAGTTTTTCTAGAAATGGGAAGAAAGAAATATTTTTCTAATTAAAAAAATTTTTTTTTTCCAGATCTCATCTTTTATGGTGGGTTAAATCAAGAATAAAAGACAACTTTCTTAAGGATAGATTAAGAAGGGAAACCAAATTCTGAAAGCTTTGAAGTCAATGATCTGCGAATCACTGAGAAAAGTAACCTTTTTCCACAAAGAATAATGGATTCTGGGGCTCAGTGGATAGAGAGCCAGACCTGGAGACAGGAAGTCCTGGATTAAAATCTAGCCTCAGACACTTATTAACTGTGTGACCCTGGGCAAGTCACCTAATGCTGTTTACCTCACTTTCTTCATCTGTAAAATGAGCTGGAGAAAGAAATGGCCAAAGAAAACTCCAAATAGGGTCACAAACAGTCAGCCACAATTGAAAATAACTGAACAACAAAAGTGGCACTAAATGAAAGTTTAATAGAATTCTCCTATAATTCATCAGAATGAGTTTTTCCTTTTAGTAGTTCTTCAGAGCTAGTTCTAATTCCTTTTCTGATTATTTAAGGTTTCTAACTAGTGTATTAGTTTGGGTATTTTTATATGTATATGTATACACATACACACACATATGAATTGTTTTTTTAAACCCTTACCTTCCATCTTAGAATCAATACCACGTATTGGTTCTACATCAGAAGAGCAGTAAGGGCTAGGCAATGGGGGTTAAACCCAGGGTCGCATAGCTAGGAAGTGTCTGAGGCCAGATCTGAATCTAGGACTTCCTGTCTCTAAATCCATTTAATCGACTAGCTTCCCCTGGAATTTTATATTTTTGGAAGTATTCCTCTATTCTGTGTTCTTAATTTTACGAGAATAAAACTAGCTGTAAATGTAGATTCTGACTTTTTTTCTGGTTTTGTTATAATTTCATCTTATTTGCTAAATTGTTCATTGGCTTTTCTTCCTTCTTTAATCAGATTAGCTAAATGTTTCTTAACTTTGGTTTCCGGTTTTATCTATTGCTCCTCTAACTTTTAATACCTCATCTTTTGCATTTATTTTATGTTTGCTGGCTTTCTAATTTAATTTAGAAATCCCCATATTTAGTTCATTAATCCTATCTTTTTCTATGTTGCAAATATATTTCTGTAGGAATATATTTTCTCCAAAACTGTTTTAGCTGCATCCTAGGAATTTTGGCATGCTGTTTCATCAATATCATCTTCTTTCTTATAATTATTGGTCCTATGATTTATTCTTTGACACATTCATTATTTAGAATTTCACTGTTATCAAATAATAGAGAACATTAAAAGATGTAAAATGAATAATTTTTATTATATTAAATTTAAAAAGGGTTTGTACAAACAAAACCAATGCAACCAAGATTAGAAGGGAAGTGACAAACTGAGGGAAAATTTATTGTAACAAATTTATCTGATAAAGGTCTCATTTTTCAAATATATAAAAAACTAAATCAAATTTATAAGAATCCAAGTCATTCCCCAATTGATAAATGGTCAGAGGATATGAATAGGTAGTTTTTCAGATGAGGAAATCAAAGCTACCAATAATCATAAGAAAGCATTTTAAATCCCTCTTGATTAAAACAACTCTGAGGTACCACCTCATACCTATCAGATTGGCCAATCTGACAGTAAAGGAAAATGACAAATGTTGGAGTGGATACAGCAGAATTGGAACACTAATGCATTGCTGGTGGAGTTATAAACTGGTCCAACTATTCTGGAGGGCAATTTGGAATTATGCCCAAAGGGCTATAAAAGAATGCTTACCCTTTGATCCAGTAATACCACTACTAGGCCTACTGTGAATTTTAGATTTACTCCACCCTGCTTAGTCTTTAGAATTTTAGCAACCAAGGAATGTATTCACCCCCATTTAAGGATTAAGGGTAGGGGAGGATGGCCTATGATCCACATGTGCTAGCAAGTGACAAATCAGAAACAACTGACTGACCCCCTGGGCTGTCCTAAGCCAAGGTTAAGCCATGTATGTACCAGTACATCTCACATGAAGTGATGTAAAGAACTGCCTATATATTTCGCATCACTTCCTGTGATTGAGTTGGGAGCTTTTGGTGGAGTTTGGTGTGTTTGGCAGACTTTGGCAGTGGTGGTCATTGGAAGTAGCTCTGTAGCTTGGTTTATGTGAGGCGTTTTCCCTGAATCAGCCTTGGTGAGTGATTAAGGCAGACTCCCTCTTCCCTTTACCTCCTGAAGGCACTATACTCCGAGGAGGCCCCTCATCTTGGAGGCCTCGTGGCTGGAAGCCCAGCTAGATTTAATCTTCTGAGAAGGCCCCTTGGCTGAAGCCTCTGAACTGCCCTTGGCTTATCCAGGCTGGAGAAAATCTTATACCCTTCCCTTCTTTTCCTTCTTCTTAATTTCTTCCCTCTATTGTAATTAAACTACCATAAAATCCCAAACTGACTTGAGTATTTTATTGGGATTGAATTTTAATCCCTGGTGACCACTAATATAATATATTTAGTCAACAACCCTAAATTTACCACTAACACTATATCCCAAAGAGATTTTAAAAAATGGGAAAGGGCCTGTTTGTACAAAAATATTTATAGCTGCTCTTTTTGTAGTGGCAAAGAATTGGAAAATAAAGGGATGTTCCTCAATTGGGGAATGGCTGACCAAATTGTGGTATATGACAGTGATGGAATACTACTGTGCTTATAAGGAATGGTGAACAAGATGATTTCAGAAAAAACTGGAAGACCTACACAAACTCATGAAGAATGAAATAAGCAGAACCAGGAAAACACTGTACACAGCAACAGCAATATTGGGGAATGATCAAAATATGACAAACTTTGCTACTAACACAATACAATAATCCAGAACAATTCTGAGGGACTTGCTATCCACCTCCAGAGAAAGAACTGTTGGAGTAAGAATGTAGATCAGTGGTTCTCAATCTTTCTAATGCCGTGACCCCGCAATACTCATGTTGCAGTGACCCCAAACCAAAAAATTATTTTGGTGGCTACTTCAAAACTGTAATTTTGCTACAGTTATGATTAGGAATGTAAATACCTGATATGCATTATGTATTCTCATTGCTACAAACTGAGAGGTTGAGAACCGCTGATGTAGATGGAAGCATATGATTTATCACTTATTTGGGCATATGTTTTAGGGTTTTGGTTTTATAAGATTATTCACAAACAAAAATGAATAATGTGAAACATTTTGCATGATAATATACATATAACTCAGACTGAATTGCTAGCCAGTTCTAGGAGTGGGGAGAAAAGAAGAGAGGGAGACAATTTAGATTATATAACTTCAGAAAACTCATATGGAAATTTGTTATTTAAAAAAAAATAACTTCTCCAGAGGAAAAAAAGAATTTCACCATTAAGTTTCCATTTGTGCCTTTGTTTTTTGTGCTCTCTGAACTATTTTTATTATGTTCTATTAAAAAAATGTTAACTATTTTTGTCTTTTTGACACCTGTTAGCAATTTCTCTGTGCCCTAATACATAAATTAATTTCTCTAAAAGTTCCATGGGGTATTAAATCTATTCTTAGGGGCAGTTAGGTGACTTAATGGATAGAGAGCCAATCCTGGAGATGGGAGGTCTTGGGTTCCAATGTGGCCTCCATGACCCTGGGCAACTCATTTAACCCCAATTGCATAGTCCTTTCTACTCTTCTGCCTTGGAACCAACATTATAAAGAGCTAAACTAATTGTACAAAAAAATCAAGCCATTCTCCAGTTGATAAATGGGCAAGGGCCATGAATAGGCAATTTTCAGTGAAAGAAATCAAAACTATTAATAAGCACATGAAAAAGTGTTCTAAATTTCTTATAATCAGAGATGCAAATCAAAACAACTCTGAGGTACCACCTCACACCTAGCTGACTGGCTAACATGACAGCAATGGAACGTAATGAATGCTAGAGGGGATATGGCAAAGTCAGGACATTAATGCATTACTAGTGGAGTTATGAATTGATCCAACCATTCTGGAGGGCAATTTGGAACTATGCCTAAAAGGTACTAAAAGACTGTCTGCCCTTTGATCCAGCCATAGCACTGCTGGGTTTGTACCCCAAAGAGATAATAAGGAAAAAGACTTGTACAAGAATATTCATAGCTGCGCTCTTTGTGGTGGCAAAAAATTGGAAAATATGGGGCAGCCCTTCAATTGGGGAATGGCTGAAGAAATTGTGGTGTATGTTGGTGATGGAATACTATTGTGCTCCAAGAAATAATAAAGTGGAGGAATTCCATGGGAACTGGACAACCTACACGAAGTGATGCAGAGCGAAAGGAGCAAAACCAGGAGAACATTATACACAGAGACTGATACACTGTGGTACAATCGAATGTAATGGACTCCTCCATTAGTGGCAATATAGTGTTCCTGATCAACTTGGAGGAAACTAAGAGAAAAAATGTTATCCATATTCAGAGGTAAAACTGGGAGTAGAAACACAGAAGAAAAACAACTGCTTGATTACATGGGTTCGAGAGGATATGGCTGAGGATGTAGACTCTAAATGAACATCCTGATGCAAACACCAACAACATGGAAATAGGTTCTGATCAAGGACACATGTAATACCCAGTGGAATTGCATGTGGGCTATGGGAAGGGTGGGGGGAGGGGAGGGAGGGATAGAATACGATTCTTGTAACTAAGGAATAATGTTCTAAATTGACTAAATAAAAAAAAAAGATAAGGGTTTAAAAAATATATCTAAAATGTTGAAGGGGATGTGGCAAAAATTGGAACACTAATACACTGCTGCTGGAGTTGTGAATTGGTCCAACCATTCTGGAGGGCAATTTGAAATTATGTCCAAAGGGCTTTAAATGACTGTCTGTCCTTTGACCCAGCCATACCACTGCTAGGTTCGTACCCCAAAGAGATAATAAGGAAAAAAATACTTGTACAAAAATATTTATAGCTACACTCTTTGTGGTGGCAAAAAAATTGGAAAATGAGGGGGTGTCCATCAAATTGTAGTATCTGATAGTGATGGAATACTATTGTGCTAAAAGGAATGATGAACTGGAGGATTTCCAAGTGAACTAGAAAGACCTCCAGGAACTGATGCAGAGCGAAATGAGTAGAAACAGAACGTTGTACACAGACACTGATACACTGTGGTACAATCAAATGTAATAGACTTTTCTTCTAGGAGCAATGTGATGATCCAGGGACAATCCAGAGGAACTTATGAGAAAGAATGCTATCCACATCCAGAGAAAGAACTGTGGGAGCAGAAATGCAGAAGAAAAACATGACTGATCACGTGGTTCAACAGGGATATGATTAGGGTTTTGGTATTAAAAGATCACTCTATTGCAAGTATGAATAACATGGAAATAGGTTTTGAACATTAACACATGTATAACCCAGTGGGATTGTTTGTCAGCTCTGGGAGGGGGAGGGAAAACGGGTGGGAAAAATCATGAATCATATAACTATGGAAAAATATTCTAAATAAATAAAAAATTTAAATATATGTTCTTAAGCAGTCTCATACAGAAGATACCATGAGTTTTTCAGCTCTAGATTTCCCAGAAATTTAATTCTCTATTTTCCCTTCTGTTTATCTTTGTTAAATTTGTCCAAAATGAGACAAACACTAAAATCTCTTACCATTACTATATTACTCTCAGTCTTCTTGGAGTTCAGTTTATTTTTTCTATGCTAAAGCATTTAAAGTATACAAGTTTAATATAACATATTGGTTTGTTATTTATGGTTCCTTTCATTGTAATTA
This sequence comes from Monodelphis domestica, assembly GCF_027887165.1. NCBI lineage: Eukaryota > Metazoa > Chordata > Mammalia > Didelphimorphia > Didelphidae > Monodelphis > Monodelphis domestica. The sequence goes on from NC_077228.1 coordinate 261,081,847, forward strand.
GTTTCTGTGCTTATCCCTTTTTATGTTAACTATAATAATTGACAGAAGGTTTGCAAAGCACTTTACATATATTATTTCACTTGAACCTTACAATTCTGTGAGATAGGCACTATTTTATAAACAAGGAAACTAAAGCTCAGAGAAGATAAGCAATTTGCCCATAGTTGTTACACCAAAAATTGTCAATAAGAAGGGACCTACACAGTTTCCTGCATTCCTGTAGTCTTTCCACTGCATTACTGCTTTCCTTTTTTCATAAAGGCCTTTCAAATCCTTGAAAATTGCTATTTTTTAATATGATATATGACATATTACAGTCATCTCTCATTTGAGCTAATCATTCCCAATATGGTCATGTAGTTTTCTAAGCTTCCTCTCTACCCTAACAACCTTCCTATAATGTAGTGCCAAGAACTGAACACAGATTATGGTTTGACCTTGGAATACAATCAAACTATAAATCAATCAACGAACTTTTATAAGTGGGTTCTTAACTTGGGATCTGAGAATTTGTTTTCTTAAATATTTTATTAACTGTATTTTACCAGATTGTCTAAGCAAATGGTCAAGAATCTCTGATCCTTACTTCTCTGAAGGTGCTTATACTCCAGAAGGGGACACAATAAGTTTGAATAAATACAGGCTATAAACACAACAAAGAGAGAGGAGGGGATCCTATAACTATGAAAGTCAGGAAAAACCTCTTATAAAAGATGGCACCTGAGATAAGCTTGAAGGGAGATAAGCATTCAAAGAGATAGAGATGAGAAGGGAGAGCATGTCAGATATGGGGGACAAAAAGGTTTGCAAAGGAAGTGGGAAATGGAATCTTTTGCATAGGGAATAGCAAGTAAGCCAGTTTGACAAGAGAATAGAGAACAGGTAGGGGAGTAAAGTATAATAAGTCTAAAAAGACAGGAAGGTTGGAGGAATTTATTAAATGTCAAACAGAATTTGTGAAAGGGAAGTTAATCAATAATGAACTTAAAGTATCCCTACTTAACACTTAGTAAGTCACAAAGAAAGTTCACATCCTAAAAGGTCCACTAGCACTGCCCAGCAAATTGAAAGGCTGTGATTGATTCCTGAGATGTGACTGAGGAGAGCTGATGGGTTTAGAAAACTGTATGTATGTGGAGCCTGAGAGAGATTTGGGCATTCTTGGCTTCACTGTTGGATTCTTGGCAGACAATGAGCTCTAGTGGACTTCTTGCCGGCCTTTAGTCTAGGGAGCCTGAGCTCTGCTGGATTCTCGGCAGTCTTGACCTCATGTCCACTGAAGGCTCTTGGCTGTTTTTCAGCTTCTCTGGATCTCTGGATTTCGGCTTCCTGATCCAAACTTTTGATTCTGGTGACATTCGCATTCATGGTCTAGAGGCACTAGGATTAGGACTTCGGGTATTTTTAGCTAGGTGATATTTTCTACCCTCCTTCCTATATTTCCCACTTTATTTTCTTTCTTTCTTTTAATTAATTTATTTAGAATATTTTTCCATGGTTACATGATTCATGATTTTTCCACCCCTCTTTCCTCTCCCCTCCTGGAGCTGACAAGCAATTCCACTGGGTTATACATGTATCATTGTTGAAAACCTATTTCTTTATTATTCATATTTGCATTAGAATGTTTTTTTTTAACATCAAAACCCTAATTATATCTGCATCAAAGCACATGATTGATCATATGTTTTTCTTCTGCACCCACAGTTCTGCAGTATTCTCTGGATGTGGACAACATTCTTGCTCATAATATCCTCTGGATTGTCCTGGATCATTGCTACTAATAGAAAAGTCTATTACATTCTATTGTGCCACAGTGTATCAATCTTTGTATAATGTTCTCCTGGTTCTGCTCCTTTCGCTCTGCATCACTTCCTAGAGGTCTAAATTCCTCCAGTTCATTATTCATTTAGCACAATAGTAATCCATCACCATCATATACCACAATTTGTTCAGCCATTTCCCAGTTGAAGGGCATCCCCTCTTTTTCCAAATTTTTGCCACCACAAAGAACACAACTATTAATATTCTTGAACAGGTCTTTTTCCTTATTATCCCTTTGGGGTACAAACCTAGCAGTGTCATGGCTAGATCAAAGAGCAGGCAGTCTTTTAAAGCCCTTTGAGCATAATTCCAAATTACCCTCCAGAAACGGCTGGACCAAAGACTTGTTCTTTCTAACTATTTTGGTAGTTCTGTGTTTTTCAAGATTGACATTCCTAACTCTTCACTCATAAGAACTTGTTATAGAATCTTGGGTGGTTCATTTCTAACTCCATGCTATAAATACTCTAGTATTTAGGACTCTGGATTCTTGTCCCCTACATCTCAATCCTTCTAGCCTACTTAAATGTTGCTCTTTTACATATCATTAAGCCTTTATCAGATGTTTAAGCACTTATTTGTAAAATGAGGAAATCAGCCAGTTAGTATTTATTAAGCCTTTACTAACTGCCAAGCAGTGCTAAGTACTGGGAATAAAAAAAAGTCCCTACCCTCAAGAAACTTATATTCTAATAAGGAAGGACAATACACAAGGAAGTAGGAAAGGAGATACCTATATTTCCCACTTTAATATCTCTACCTTGCTGTAAATAAAGCTACTAACAGACTACTGACTCAAAAAACTTTAACTTTTATAAACGGTAACCACAACAATTTTTTTAACCATTATTATCTTTGACAAACAAAAATTTTAACTATTACATTTGGCAACCAATTTTAATTATCATACTTCCTGAGCACAGAAGCATCATGTTTATCTATATAGGAATATCATGATATATAGAATTATATAGGGGGCAGCAGGGTAGCTCAGTGGATTGAGAGCCAGGCCTAGAGACGGGAGGTCCTAGGTTCAAATCTGGCCTCAGAGACACTTCCCAGCTGTGTGACCCTGGGCAAGTCACTTGACCCTCATTGCCAAGCTCTTACCACTCTTCTGCCTTGGAGCCAATACACACTATTGACTCCAAGACGGAAGGTAAGGGTTTAAAAAAAAAAAGAATTATATATAAAATTATATAGAGAATTATCACTATAGGAATAAATTTTGGTGCCTGTGTGGAAGATGCATTATAGGAAAGAGTCTTAAAGCAGAAAGATCCATTAGGAAACTACTGTCCAAGCAAGATGAAGGCCTGGAATAGAGTAGTTGTGAATAAGCTGAGGAAAAAGGAACTGCTGCAAGAAATGATGAAGAAGCAGGATTGGCTTGGCCACCGATGGAACATGGAATTGAGGAAGGGTGAAAGAGCTAAAGTTGACTTCAAAGCTGCAAACCTTAGTAGCTCTGAAGAGAGATGAGGAATAGATGTACAGTCATCTCTCACTATATCACAGTTCACTTATTGAGGCCTCACTGTACTGTGTTTTGTTTTTTAATGTATCTAATTCTGTATTGCAGAGTTTTCTCTCTATCATGGGGTTTTGCAGATGAATATTGTACTGTACACAATGGAAATAATACAGTACACCACTACTGCTTGTGCACATTTGCCGACATGAGATTATACATGGCACACTATTGGCTGGTGATTGGCTCAGTGACTGTAGCATCGGTCTGTTTGCTCTCCTGCTACTTTGCAGAGTTTTACCTATCATGGGGATTTCTGGAATATAACTCCCAGGATAGGTGAGAGATCACTGTATAGACTTGGGAATCATCTGCACAGAGGTAATAATGGAAACCATATGAGCTAAAGAGATCAGCAAATGTTAGGGTAGGTGTGAAAGAGAAAAGAGAAGGCCCAGAACAAAGCCATTAAGAATACCTACACACAAGATGCAGGACATGATTAACCATGCATGGTCTAACAGGTAGAAATAAAAATATAAGTAAGTGTCGTGAAAACCCAGGCATAAGACAAAGACAGAAGAAGAGAGTGCTAAACAATGCTAAACACTGCAGGGAAGTCAAAAAAGATGGCCTAGAAAATGCCACTGGATTTAACACTAAAGTGATCTCTGAAGACCTTGGAAAGTGTTGTTTGAATTGTAGGGAGAGAAGTGAGACTGCAAGGAGCTAAGGAATGAGAGGGAAGAAAGAAGAGGTAAGCAGTAGATAAAGTTGTTTTTTTCTCAGTTTTGGTGTAAAAAGAGAATCCAAAGATAGAATGATAGCACAGGCATTGAGGTCAGGTAGAACATACTGAAGTAGATACTGAACTTCACTGTAAAGGAGAGAAAATGACCTGATAGCCCATAGATAACCAGGAATTAGATGGTTATTTTTGGATGAAGTGAATCTCAAAGGAGAAACAGTAAGGCAGTTAGAGGAGTTAAGAAAAGGGAGGGACATGTAAAGAAGAAGCAAAAAAACATACCGCTTCCTCCCCCTCTTAGCTCACTATGTCAATGGTGTGATGAGAGATGGTACAATTGGAGAGGGTGACCAAGAATGCTGTGCCATTGAAGAGAGAGGTTTCTCTGATGACCAGGAGATAGAAGGGCCACAAGAGGAAGATCCAATCTGAAATGTAATTTGTTTTTAAAAAGGGGAGGATGGGAAGGTTAGAGTTGGAGAGGGACATAGGAAAGATGGAAGAGTGTGGGGAGTGTTGACCAAGAATGGGAGCTTAGGTCTAGGTATTCAACTCAGAATTGCAAGGACTGTGAATAGAACAGGCATGAGATGATTATGCCTTTTCTAGTAGTAATGGTAATGCTGAGCTGATTATTATTCCCAGAGCAAGAAGTAGAAATTGGATATGGGAGAGGGCTTGGGGGTGGGGGGAGAGAAACATGGCTTGGGACCTGGTGAGATGAAACTAGATCTAGGATTGGCTAGAGATGGAGGACAGACCTTCTCCAATTCAGGGGACCTCAAAATCACTAAAATCCCCTGATCATTTTCACTGAAAATGTCATCCATTTGACCATGATTGATTATACAACTGGACAACCTTTCAAGGTTGAGATTTTGAGCCCTAGGTGATATATAGAATGATATATCATTCTTGCTCCAAACATTCTGCAAAGGAAGAGAGGGCAAAGAAGGAATAAAAAAGCAAAGATTATTTTCAGAAGTCTAAGAGAGAGCTCTGAAATTCCTTCTGCTTTTATTTAGCACACCCCCCAATTTATTTTTAGTACCTGAACTCAAGCTCCCAGTGTTATGGCCACTTTTTCTTCTTTTCAACTTCTCTCCACTGGCCAATATAAAATTATTATAATGTACTACCTCCTACATGAATAAACTAATTCCAAGGTCAAAATTCAAGTTACCCCAAAGGAATGGATTCTATTAGACCTGATGTATAAGTACCTGAAACTGTTGTTTTGGTTTTTCTTTTTAAGTCTAGACCCAACTTACCCCCAAAGACAGCAAAGTTTGATGCTGGCTGGGGAGCTGCAAAAGGGTCTCCACCAATGTCAGCCAACAGGTCAGTGCTGGCTTTCTTGACTGAAGGGAGGGAGGGTGGTTGAGAGCACCGGTGCTGGGAAAGCCGAGCCTGAGAAACAGATTAGAGAGGAATGAATTTTAATAATCATGGAGCCAGAAATCCTAGAAGCCTCTCAGAACTTCCTCTAACTTTGTATTGTCCTAGCCAGACAGGGAGACAGGTGTACTAGATATCATGTGGTCTCTGTGCTGAGAAAATTCCAGGGAGCAAAATAGGATGGTTTCTTTCACATTCCATTGATAAACTCCCAGGACCTCAGGCTTTGGGACCTACAAAGTAAAGTAATATAAAGGTAACAAGCCTCAGTGAAACACTGTTAGCAAATAACACAGTAACCAATTCCGGCTGTGGCTAATATTAACCACTTTTCCCTATTTGCTAAAAAAGTTACCCCAACCTAATAGCCCCTTCTCTTTCTCCAAAGGTAAACTCATTAGGTCTGCTCTGATTTTCTCCCACCCTACTTCCTGCAGGCTTATTCCTTTTTTAACAAGGGGAAGATCAGGGACATTTTTTAGAAGACAGGGACACACAAGCAGAGTTTTTGTTCTGCTACCTCATCACTCAATCTATAAGATCCAAAGACTGAAAGTGAGACCCCTAGATCTTCGCCCCTATATAATTTATGCCTTTTTATCTGACACCTACCTGGTTAGTGCTGGAGATAACAGAAGAGGGCCCAGGGTCCCCAAGAAGTGTCCTCAGGGGCTTTACATCTGAAGTTGAATCTTGGGTAGGGGTAGAGGTGCTGCTTTTGGCATAGGACAATCCCTTGACTTGGTCTGGGGGGACATACCTTCAAGGAACAAACAGGCTAAGTGGAATAAAAAGGAGTACCAGTTTATGTGCTTCTCTGAACTTCTAGGAAAGCACCCATTACAGTATCTGAATCAAATCATGTTTTCAGAGTTAGAAGAGGATTTAGAGATTGTCTAACCCATCCTCTCAACCAATGCAAAGATATCCTCTTCAAATGGTTTCTGAACCAGATTAAAATGTAACTGGGTAGGATTTAACATGACAAATAAAAATACAAGAGAACAGATAACATTACATTTTCAAATTAAGCCAATATGTGGTCTGCAGTATGGATTTGTGGCCTCCCTTTTTATTTTAGTTTTACTCCACTGACCTAGAACATTCCTTATAGGTGGTCATGTAGCTGCTACAGAAACACTTCTAGTGACAAGGAATCTACATAAGAACAATAACGATAATAATAAAAATGGTGAGGATTCACTTTGCATATTCACACACACAATTTGGTTACAAAGCAGTCCTTTCCATTAAAAAAAAAATTCTACTGGACTTTTTTCTCCCTTCTTTTAAACCCTCACCTTCTGTCTTAGAATTAATATTATGCACTGGTTCCAAGACAAAAGAGCAGTAAAGGATGGGCAACAGGAGTGAAATGACTTACTGTAGGTCACACAGCCAGGAAGAGTATGAGGGCAGATTGGAACTCAGACCCTCTTAGGCCTAGGCCTGGCTCTCAATTCACTGAGCCCCTGCTGGGCTTTTTTCAAGGGTAAAGCTGCCTTTTTTTAAACACCATACACTAATCCTGGTATTTCTTCTGAAGCCAAAGACCATCTAATTACCATAGAGTCCTTCAAGTATTTGAAGACAACTTTCAAAAATGCTATCTCTTTTATCCCTACTTCTATTCTTTCTCAAAGGGCAGTTAAACCTTTGCTTTCCTGGTTTTATTTCTCTGCTCTTCTTTACCTTTTCTCATTCTTTTTTTAAATAAAGAGAATTAAGAATCATGCCTGCTGCTCCAGCCCCTCCTGACGATTCCTCTGCAGCATCCCTAATGTTGCACATTTGCATTTAAGTATCATACAAGTTGGAGGTAGCTAGGTGGAACAGTGGACAGAATGCTGGGCCTGAAGTCAGGAAGACTCATTTTAAGTACAAACCCAGCCTCAGATACTTCCCAGCTGTGTGACTCCGGGCAAGTAATTTAACTTCTTTTTGCAAAACCCTTGTATCTCTGCCAAGAAAAAAATCCCCTGGATAGCATTGGCATGATATGATCCACAGGGTCACAAAGAATGGTACATCATAAACTAATGAACAATAACAATCATACAAGTTACTCATTTCTACCAAAGAATCATAGAATAATAAATGCTCTCATTTAGAAGTCACCTAATCAAACCTACAGTAATATATCCCTTCACATTCTCTCAAAAGTGTCAGCTAGCCTTTCCTGAAAATCTCAAAGGGGCAACCTAGCATCTTCTGAAACAACATATTCCACTTTTAGACAGCCTAAATTGTTAAGAAGTTTCTCCTTTCCTGAATTTACCTTCTTACAATTTCTAGCCATTGTTTCTAGAACAAGCCTAACTCAAGACAGGGGCTGTGTATTGTAGCTCTGGCATTTAGTAAAGTGCCTTCTACATGACAAATGCTTGATGAATGTCTGATGAATTGAATCGTCTTCCTCCTACCATGCCCTTCATTCTAACACTCTGTGCTACCTAAGTTCTAAGCAAATCCGTACTCTAAAATGAAACACCTTAGTACTAATAGCTACCATTTTCACCAAAATGGAAACTCCCGACTTTTTCTTATAAAGATTTCCTTAAATATCTTTGCCTACAATTTACATTTCCTTCCCACAGGCAGGGTTTCTACCATATAATTCCCAAGTTTCCAAACTCTGCATCTCCATATTTCTATAACTCCAGCTCTTATCCTTTCTATCTCTAAATATCCCTTTGTGTATTTATTAAGATAATAAAAGGTCAAGCTTCATTTGATAAAATACCTGCATCCAACTTCTTTTCCCACAAAAGATACCAACTATTATGAACACACATTGCTGTCAGTCTTCTAATTAATGCTTCCTTCATTCTAAGTAATCCACTTGTTATGTTAAACTTGAGGAACATCAATTGTACATGATTTATGACTAAGGACAAGAAATACTGTTTTTCAATAAAGATTGCCTATAGAATTATGACAGAATTTAACTGTGATTGAATCTATAAAAACTTAACCTAAGCTTCCAGAAGAGCCACAAATTCATATCTGGAAAGTTGTATTTGGAAAAAAAGGAAGCATATATACCACACATATATCTATGTTATTGTTTCCTCCCACCTCCATGATTACCATCGCTTCTTCTCATATTTCTCTTGAAGAAACTCTTTCACCTTTTGAGGGTCCCTGGAGTCTGGGACTATGGAGGTCTGTGCATCAAAGAGGCCTAGCCAAATCTTCCTGCAAACCTGTGTGGTAAAAGAGGAGATCCACGTAACCAAAGTGCCAGAGAAGACAACAATATAAAAACTACATACATCTTCAATCAAGAAAATGTTACTGATACAAATTAAACTTAAAAGTGTATCATACATGTGTTCCTTCCCCTCCCACCCCCCACCCCAAGAACTGTTAAATATTTATCAGCATAATGAGGACTCTAATGGTCTTAAGAAATGGGTGGTTCCTAGGGTGACAGAGGCCCTTGTCTTCATGATTCCTGTTCCTCATACTGGTCAGTGTGAGGAACATAAATATGCCACCACTAAATAAGCCTTTCACAAACCCTTAGGCTTAGTTGAGAACTTTTTTTCAAAAGAATTTGAATTCAACAAATATTTATTAAGAATCTACTATGTGAAGAATACTATTTTCAGCACAAAAGGTGACACACAGTCTAGAGAGAAACACTACAGATTTTTTCCTAACAATTTACCTATGTCATCTTGATTTTTTTATGTTTCAATCACTTTGGAATCTCCCTTTGAAGGGAGATCTAATTCAGAAATCTTAAATTTAGAAAATGTACAAAAAAGTTTATTAATTAGTACTCATCACAGCACTGATTATCTGTTGACATGTTCAGTCAATGATTTTTTTAATTCTTTTTTTTTTAAACATTATTTCATTTGGTCATTTTCAAACATTATTCATTGGAAACAAATGTCATTTTCTTTTCCTCCCCCCACTCCCACAACCCCTCCCATAACCGACACACGATTCCACTGGGTATCACAGGTGTCTTTTATTTGAAGCCATTTCCATGTTGTTGGTATTTTTATTAGGGTGTTCATTTAGAGCCTCTCCTCAATCATGTCCCCTCAACCCCTGTAGTCCAGCAGTTGCTTTTCCTCGGTGTTTTTACTCCCACAGTTTGTCCTCTGCTTGTGGATAGTGTTTTTTTCTCCTAGATTCCTGCAGAATGTTTAGGGACATTGTATTGACACTAATTTTGGGCCACCACAAAGCGCAGCTATGAATATTCTTGTACAAGTCTTTTTCCTTATTATCTCCTTGGAGTACAAACCCAGCAGTGCTATGGCTGGATCAAAGGGCAGACAGTCTTTTATTGCCCTTAGGGCATAGTTCCAGATTGCTCTCTGAATGGTTGGTTCAATTCACAACTCCACCAGCAATGAATTAATGTACCAACATTGCCACATTTCCTCCAGCATTCATTACTTTCCTTTGCTGTCATGTTAGCCAATCTGCTAGGTGTGAGGTGATACCTCAGAATTGTTTTGATTTGCATCTCTCTGATTATCAGAGATTTAGAGTACTTTTTCATGTGCTTATTAATAGTTTTGATTTCTTTGGCTGAAAACTGCCTATTCATGTCCCTTGCCCATTTATCAATTGGATTTTTTTGTACAATTGATTTAGCTCTTTACAAATTTGAGTAATTAGATCTTTGTCAGAGGTTTGATGTAATCAAAATTGTTTATTTTACATTTTGTGACTCTTTCTATGTCTTGCTTGGTTCTAAAGTCTTTCCCTTCCCAAAGATCTGACATGTATACTATTCTGTGTTCACCTAATTTACTTATAGTTTCCTTCTTTATGTTCAAGTCATTCACTCATTCTGAGTTTATCTTGGCGTAGGGTGTGAGGTGTTGATCCAAACCTAATCTCTCCCACACTGTCTTCCAGTTTTCCCAGCAGTTTTTGTCAAATAGTGGGTTTTTGTCCCAGAAGCTGGGGTCTTTGGGTTTGTCATATATTGTCTTGCTGAGGTCACTTACCCCAAGTTTATTCCACTGACCCTCCTTTCTGTCTCTTAGCCAGTACCAAATTGTTTTGATGACCGCTGCTTTATAATAGAGTTTGAGATCTGGGACTGCAAGGCCCCTTCCTTTGTATTTTTTTCAATGACCCTTCTGATCACTTACTGGAGTCTTTTTGCTAGTATCCTATTTAAGATTTTTGCATCTATATTCATTAGGGAGATTGGTCTATAGTTTTCTTTCTCCATTTTTGACCTGCCTGGCTTTGGAATCAGTACCATGTTTGTGTCATAAAAGGAATTTGGTAGAACTCCCTCTTTGCTTATTATGTCAAATAGATTGGGGATTTTTTCTTGGCAGTTCTTTGATGGCCTGTTGGATTTCTTTTTCTGATATGGGATTGTTTAAGAATTCTATTTCTTCTTCTGTTAGTCTAGGCAATTTATATTTTTGTAAATATTCATCCATATCACCTAGATTGGTATATTTATTGCCATATAGTGGGCAAAGTAGTTTTTAATGATTGCCTTAATTTCCTCTTCATTGGAGGTGAGGTCCCCCTTCTCATCTTTTTTTTTAAAGATTATTTTATTTGGTCATTTTCATACATTATTCATTGGAAACAGATCATTTACTTTTCCTCCCCCACCCCACCCCCCACCTCATCTTTGATGCTGTTAATTTGCTTTTCTTCTTTCCTTTTCTTAATTAGATTGACCAATACTTTGTCTGTTTGTTTTTCAAAATACCAGCTTCTAGTCTTATTTATTAGTTCAATAGTTCTATCACTTTCAATTTTATTAATTTCTCCCTTAATTTTTAGGATCTCTAGTTTGGTTTTCTTCTGGGGGTTTTTAATTTGTTCATTTTCAAGTTTTTTTATTTGCATTTCCAATTCATTGATCTCTGCCCTCCCTGATTTGTTAATAGGTGCACTCAGGGATATGAATTTTCCTCTGAGTACTGCTTTGGCTGCATCCCATAAGTTTTGAAAGGATGTCTCACCATTATTATTTTCCTCAATGAAATTATTGTTTCTATGATTTCTTCTCTAACTAACCAATTTTGGAGTATCATATTATTTAATTTCCAGTTAATTTTTGATTTGGCTCTCATGTACCCTTACTGATCATTATTTTTATTGCCTTATGATCTGAAAAGGTTGCATTTATTATTTCTGCTTTTCTGCATTTGTATACCATGTTTCTGTGACCTAGTGTATGGTCAATCTTTGTGAATGTGCCATGTGGTGCTGAGAAGGTGTATTCCTTTTTTGTCCCTATTTATTTTTCTCCATGTCTATTAACTCTAATTTTTCTAAGATTTCGTTCACATCTTTTACCTCTTTCTTATTTATTTTTTGATTTGATTTATCTAAATTTGATAGTGGTTCGTTCAGGTCTCTCACTAATAAGGTTTTACTGTCTATTTCCTCCTTCAATTCTCCTAGTTTCTCTATTAGAAATTTGGGTGCTATACATTTGGTGCATACATTTTGATTAGTGATATTTCCTCATTGTCTATAGTCTCTTTTAACAGAATATATTTACCTTTCCTATCCCTTTTAATCTGGTCTATTTTTGCTTTGGCTTTGTTAGATATCATGATTGCAACTCCTGCCTTCTTTCTATCAGTTGAGGCCCCAAAGGTCTTATTCCATCCTTTAACTCTGACCTTGTGAGTATCTACCCACCTCATGTGTGTTTCTTGAAGACAATATACGGTAGGGTTTTGGATTCTAATCCATTCTGCTATTCATCTACGTTTTATGGGTGAGTTCATCCCATTCACGTTCAAAGTTATGATTGTCACTTGTGGATTTCCTGGCATTTTAATATCCTCCCCTAATTCTGACCTTTCTTCTTTAGCTATAACCTTTTAAACCAGTGATTTACTTTAAATCAGTCCCCCTAGTCACCTCCCTTGCTATGCTTCCCTTTCTAGCCCCTCCCTTTTTGTTCCCTTCTTGTTTGTTGGTTGGTTTTGGGGTTTGTTTGTTTGTTTTAGGGTCTGTTAACTTCCCTCCCCCTCTCCTTCCCTCCCTTTTTATACTCCCTCCCCCTACCCCTCCTTAATTTCCCTTTCTCTCTTACCCTGTTGGATAAGATAGAATTCAAGATCCCAATGGATCTAGATGTTCTTCCTTCTCAGAGTTGATTTCACTGAGAGTAAGGTTTAAGTAATACAAATTAGCAGTCTCTTCCTCTCCTTCTTATAGGAGATTTCTTCCCCTCCCCTTCCCATGTGTATCTTTGTGCGAGAAAGATTATTCTATTTAGTTTTTTTTTCTATTTCTTGAAGCATATTTTAGTACCATCAATAATTCCCCCCTCCCTTTTTCTTCCCCCCCTTTCTCCATATTGTCTTAATGCCCCAATCTTTCCCTATGAGTGATTCTTCTAACTACTCTAATCATGCATACAATTTTTGAAGTTACACATTACATTTTCTCCACATATTAATATATAGATAGTTTGATATAAATGTAGTCCTTATAGAAGAGAGTTTGAATAAAAGAAAAAGATAACATTTTTCTCCTTTTCCTTTCCTTCATATTTACCTTTTCATGTTTCTGTTGCTCTTTGTGTTTGGATGTCAAACTTTCCACAGAGCTCTGGTCTTTTCTTTACAAAAACTTGGAAATCTTCTATTTTGTTGGATGCCCATACTTTCCCCTGGAAGTATATAGTCAATTTTGATGGATAGCTGATTCTTGGTTGAAGACCCAGCTTTCTTGCCTTTCTGAATATCAGGTTCCATGCCTTACGGGTGTTCAGTGTGGAAATCACAAGGTCTTGTGTGACCCTGATTGGCATTCCTTTATATCTAAATTGTCTTTTTCTGGCTTCTTGTAAGATTTTTTCTTTTGCTTGAAAGCTTTGGAATTTGGCAATTACATTCCTGGGAGTTGTCTTTTGGGGATTTAGTATGGAGGGTGTTCTATGAACTCTTTCAATGCCTATTTTACCTCCTTATTCATGAATCTCCGGGCAGATTTCTTGGATGATATCTTGTATTACTATAACCAGATTAATGTTTATTTCTGGCTTTTTTGGTAGACCAATGATTCTCAGATTGTCTCTTCTTCCTCTGTTTTCCAGGTCTGTCACCCTGTCAGTGAGATATTTTATGTTATCTTCTAATTTCTTAGTCTTTTGACTTAGCTTTATTAATTCTTGCTCTTTTGCAAGATCATTGTCTTCCAGTTGCCTGATTCTGACCTTTAAAGACTGGTTTTCCTTTTCAGTTTGATCTGTCCTGCTTTTTGAGACTTCAAGCTGTTTCTGCAATTGTGTGTTTTCTTCCTTCAGATTGCTGAGTTCCTTTTGCATTATTTCCCATTTTTCCTGCCAGAAGGCTTCCATCTTTTTGATAACTTCCAATTTAAATTCTTCAAGAGCTTGTGGACAATTTCCATTTCTTTTGGAAGGTTTTGGAGCATTTGTTTGTATTTCCTCTGTATTCTGTATTTTCCCTCCATAAAATGTATCCAAAGTCACCCCCTTCTTCTTGCTTTTCTTTGTATTGGGAGGCTGTACCTGGGCATCGTTTGCCCTCTCTATGTTGTTGTTTTTTTCCTCCCCTGTCCAGTCAGAAATCTGAGGAGGGCTTGCTCGCATTTTGGGTGTTACTGTTCTCAGGTGTAGGTCTTTGGTGGTCTTAGTTAACTTCCAAGAACTGTGGGTGCCCCTTGCTCACTCGTTGATTATAGCACTCTAGTTCTGGTCGCCTGCGATCTGAGTTCCCCTTGCCCGCCTGCCAGGGTTTCAGGTATTACTACTCACAGGAGTGGGTCCTTGGTGGTCTTAGGTCCCCAGACCTGGGGCTGCCCGTTGTTTAGTCCTGGGGTGCCCCTCCCTCACTTGTTCATTCTGGCCAGTGCTGACGTTAACTCTAGCTCCGGATGTGTGGTACATGGGGGGAGGGGAGTGGGTCAGCTTTTCATTCCCTTATATTGTGGAAATGCCAGAATCTCACCTTCAGTGCTGCACCTTAGTGTGGGGTCCCTCAGATCTTATGAAGATGGTTGTTTTTATTTTGGGGGAGGTCTTTTGAGGTTGTCTGTGTCGTTGGGTCTGAGGAAAGGAAGCGAGTCGCATCTACTCTGCAGCCATGCTTATCCAGAAGTCCAGTCAATGATTTTTTGAAAAATTCTCCCTTTGTTTTTTTTTAGTTTGTTTTTAACCCTTACCTTCCGCCTTGGAATCAATCCTGTGTATTGGCTCCAAGGCAGAGAAGAGTGGTAAGGACTAGGTAATGGGGGTTAAGTGACTTGCCCAGGGTCACATAGCTAGGAAGTGTCTGAGGTCAGATTTTAATCTAGGACCTCCCGTCTCTAGGCCTGGCTCTCAATTCACTGAACTACCCAGCTACCTCTACCCCTTTGTTTTTTTAAAGGGGGCTGTAGTGTCAAAAAGGCATTTTCCAACTGTGTCTTGAATACAGAATCCATTCTTGGTTAACTCAGGTTGCACAAAAACAATCTCTACAAAAATTTTGGAAAACTGCTTGAGGAGTGGGTTTCAATACTTTTAGTGACAATTTAACTAGACCTTTACCCTACTTCTCAGTTTAATAGGGCTCTTACCTAATCATAGTGCTGAAAACTTGTGAGTGACTATCAGGTTTTGAGAACCCAGGCTTATGTTGGGTCAAAAAAAACCCAAAAAACAGAAATTCCATGTCGCACAAGCATAAATTTCTAATACCTACTAACTTTAGACTGGGCCATCTGGATTAGGTTCCTTGTACAAAGGCAAATCCTACAGGCATCTCAGGATCATACAAACAAAGAAAGTGCTGGAAGGAACTAAAGTGGTCACTTAATTCAATCCTTTCATTTAATAGATGAGGACTGAGGCCAAGAGAAGTTATGTCATTTAGGTACTCAGTGATGTTATTTAAAAAAAAAAACAATTCTATAATCAAATCAGTTATGCTTGGGAACAAATTAATCTTTTTTAATTCTGCAATTACAAAAGAGAGAGAACCAGGCTGAAAATTACATTTAGACTTTTCTTCCAAAAAAATAAGTTTCATAAAGAGGGTTTTATACTTCACACCAAAAGGGAACAAAATGTTATCAATTAAGACAGTTTGCAGATTTCAGAGGGGCCAAGAAGAGGGCATCTTCAAAGGAAAAAAAATGAAAGTGTGGCTGTCTTTATTTCCTAGAACTATTTCACATTCTTGTTATTGGCAAGATCTTCCAGAGTTAGGACAAAGAACCTTTTAAGCTTAAAAATAGCATTTTGAATTCCTACTGTTCAGTTGAGAATTCAAGCTTTTTATGTCTTCATTAGTGACAAAGCCAACAGGCAAACCCCAGTCCTTGGACTCCAAACCTGGTGTGTATTTTCTTCTTCTGTACTCTGCTGCCTCTTTGGAATTCTCAGAATTCAGAGTTTTAAGTATAATGAATTTTCTTTTTTTTTGTTATGAATTTGACAAACATCAGACATGAGCATTTCCATATATAAGAAACAGAAAAATGATTGTATATGACAACATGAGTCTCTACTATTTACAACTTGGGTTTTTTGGAAGTATATATTAAATTTGGCCCAGCAGTCTTAGCACTATTCTGCCTGTCTGGGTCCCCCCATTCTGAGCTTTCTTCTGCTCTCTTCTGTGTATGTTTTAAAATGTTTTACTGGCATTCGTTTCTTTCTTTTCTTTTTTGGCAATGAATTAACTTTAAAGTAAGTGATTTAGATTAGTCTTAGGTCCAAAAAGTTAACGAAAACACTAAGTTTTTTGACAGTTTTTCTACAAAGGGACTTGAGTTCATCTCCTTTTCCCTAATGAAGGTCATGGACAAACAATAAACTATGTCATCCTGAACAAATAATACAATGTACTCTAAACCATTGAAAAATGTTAAAGGGTCAAGCATGGCCTTGCCTCAAAGCCCCAACTCAGGAACTAAATCTGGAGAGATAAATAAGTAAATAAAAGAAAATACCCATCAATATCAAAATTTAGGGCAATTTAGGCCAGATTCAAGACATTGAGGTGGTAGGAAGCAGTGTGGTGGATTCTCATCCACAAACTTCTCTAGCAGATCCAGAAAATGTTACCAGTCTGAACCTTGATGAATCCAAAAAAGGCCATCATGAGACCTTTGTTCAGCCCAGATTGGCAGAGGGAGGCATATAAAGTCTTTAGACACTTGGGATGGTTCTGTCCAGGAGCATGCAGCATGAGGAGCACTATAGCACCCAGAGAGACTAACAGTGGTCTACTTTTGCACATACCCAAAGAATTCAGGAAATGGCTTAACTGAAGTCAGAGATCTGCAGAGACTACAATCAGACACTGCCCTGGATTAAACTATTCTGGGAGCACTAAAAGCTTACAGGTCCCTAGTCTGTCCCTGAAATCCTGGAATAACAGAACACTCGCTACTCCAAGAAAGGCCCTGACTATCCCCCCAGAAGTATTGCAAGAGCCCAGCCCTAACATCAAGTACGAAGTCAGAAAGCAGTTTGGAAGAATGAGTAAACAAAAAGAAGAACTCCACTTATATTATGATAGAGATGTTTAAGACAGAAAAGAATGTCTCTACAACATCTATAAGCAAAACCTAAGGGGAGGAAAAAAAGCAGAGCACAGGGACAAAACTCAACTAACATTCCTAGAAGAGATGAAGCAGGCAAGAGTTTTTAAAGTTTAAAATGTTTTTATAAATGGAAAGAGGAAAATACTGGAAAAGAAATGTAAGCTACAGAAGAAAGACTTGGAATTGGGCCTGGCATACAAAACCCAAAACTTTGCTCAAGAAACAAACTCCTTGAAGATTAGAATGTACTAAATAGAAGATAATACTTCCATGAAACAAAAGGAAATATTAAAACAAAGTTAAAGAGCTGAAAAATAGAACTGTAAGGATATCTCATATCAAAAATAACTTCTAGGGGGCATCTGGTTGGCTTAGTGGATTGAGAGACAGGCCTAGAGATGGGAGGTCCTAGGTTCAAATCTAGCCTCAGACACGTCCTAGCTGTGTGACCCTGGGCAAGTCACTTGACCCCCCATTGCCTAGCCCTTACCACCACTCTTCTGCCTTGGAGCCAATACACAGTATTGACTTCAAGACAGAAGGTAAGGGTTTAAAAAAAAAAAACTTCTAGAAAACAGATTAAGAACAACAAATTTTAAATCACTGGACTGTATGAATGTCATTATTCAGAAAAGAGCTATATTTCAAGAAATCTTCAAAGAAAATTTCTTAAAACTCTTAGAACTAGAGGGCAAAATGGGAATAAAAAGAGTCACCTCCTGAAAGAAATGCCCAATTGAAAATTCCCAGAAACATCATAGCCAAAAAATCCAGACACACAGAGAGCAATCATTAACTATTGTCAACTGTATTTCTGGAACCCCAAGTTTGCCCCTGTCCCTTCAAAACTTGCCTAAAGGAAAGTCCCAGACTAACCTTGTCTCTGATTGGACAATAAACCTTAAAGTACTTAATGATCCCAGTTTAGGTGGGATTAGTAGATAATCAAATCTTAAATACCCTTTTTAGAAGTCCTCTTCCAGGTAGCCCAGTCCCTGGTTGGACTCTTCCCTTTTGTATCCATTGTAAAGCATCAGCTTCTCCCTGACAATCCAGAACTGAACTCCTCATTTCCTTGTGGTCACTGTAAAGCTAATCAATCATACTTCCCTGTCCTTAATTCCCCAAAATGCATATAAGACCCCTATGTTCTCTTCTTCTTTGGAAAATCATCTTTGGTGGTGAATTTTCCCAGAGACACTATTGCCAGAGTCCCAGAGCTTTGGCTCTGTGTGGTATTAAGTGCTTGACTCTGTGTGGCAGCTGAATATTGAACACTGTACTAGTCCTGATTAAAGATTTGGTCTTGCTAACTATTTTAGTGGTTCTGTGTTTTAAGAAGCAGAGAACTACAAAAACAATTGTCTAGAAGCCAAATTTATCTCACAAAATGGAGTAAAATATAAGGGGGGAAAAAACAAAAAATGAATCTTTAATGAAATAAAGGATTTCCAAGCATCCCTACTGAAAAGATCAGAGGTCTAGAGAAACTCTGAACTTCAATCAACAAGACTGGAGGGCAATATAGAAAGCTAAATATAAATGAAAAATTATAACGAACTAAACAAGGATAAGTTGTTTAATTCAAATATGGGAAAATGTTACACATAAGCCCTCTGAATCCTCTCATCAGGGTCCATAGAGGGATTTTAATTGGGGAATGGCTCTTTTTTCTCTTATTGGTCTAAAGAAAATAATAGAAACGGAAGGGAAGAGGAATACACAAGTGGCAAGGAGGTAGCACACCAAGTTGGGGAAGGGAACGTTAGATAAAATTATTGAGTCATTTCAATCATGCCTAACTTTTCACTGACTCCAGTTGGGGTTCTCTTGGCAAAGATACTGGAATGATTTGCCATTTCCTTCTCCAGCTCATTTTACAGATGAAGAAAGTGAGGCAGAGGGTTAAGTGACTTGCTTAGGGTCACATAGCTAATTAAATGCTGAAGGCCAAATCTGAACTCTTCCCAGCTCCAGGTTCTGTTAGATCCACTGTACCATGGAGCTTTCCTAGAAAAAAATTATCTCACTAATCGGACTGCACTTATAAATATCCATATAAACAAATGTCAACTGGGTTTTTGGGAAACCCCAATTTTGCCCCTGTCCCCTGAGAACTCACCCTGAGGGAAATCCCAGACTCACCCATTTTAGACTGAACAATAGACCAATCTTTCCCTGATAATCCTGTCAGGACTTCTCATTTCCTTATAGCTAGAGTAAAGCCAATCAATCGTTCTTCCCAGTCCTTAGTTCCCCAAAAGGTATATAAGATCCCCAAGTTCTATTATTCTTTGGAGAATCTTCTAGCAGATTGATCCTCCCAGAGACACTGTCCTCAGAGCCCTAGGGTTTTGACTCTGTGTAGTATTTGGCGCTTGGCTCTGTGTAGGCAGCCAACCTCTTTCCTGATTAAAGACTTGATTTTTATGACTACATTGGTAGTTCTGTGTTTTTCCAAGTTGACACAAAAAAGAGAGGATGGGACTGGGCAGGAGAGGCTGAGATTTCTCAACTGAACTTTCTTTTTTCAAAAGAAGGAAGTACACAAACACATAAGAATGGAGGTAGGGGATTATGGGGAGGGAAGATTAAGAAAGGGATTAGTGGTAGTCTCTTGGTGACCCATGACCGAGAATGACAAATGTCTTTGTGCATCATCATCTATTGATGTACCCTCATGTGGCTTTGAAGTCCAAAGACTGAGGTGCAAAGTTTGTGGCACATGGGGCATGGGACTCCAGTTGTTACGGGAGGTGCGATTGTGGCCTGGTGTCGGCGTTCATGCGCAGCAGCAAGACGTCGACGTCATTCATCTTCAAAGGTGGTGGCGGCATGGTTAATGTGGGTATGCCAGCTGCTTCTGTCAGAGGCAGCAAGTTCTAGTTGCTTTGGTGTAATGCCAGCCCACTTCAAGTTGGACTTTAGCTGATCCTTGAATCTTTTCTTTGGTCGGCCTTGTTTCCTGAGTCCAGCTGACAGTTCACCATAGAATACCTGTCTTGGTATTCGCTGTGAGTCCATGCGGATGATGTGTCCAGACCATCGTAGCTGGGTTCTGAGGACCATTACTTCAATACTGGTGGAGTTGGCTCTGTCGAGGTCTTCCTAGTTGGTGATTTGGTCCTGCCATCAGATCCTCATGATTGACTGGAGAGAGCGTTGGTGGAATTGCTCCAGCTGTTTCATGTGCTTCCGGTACAATGTCCATGTCTCACAACCGTACAGGAGCAAGCTGAGGACCACTGCATTATACACTTTGAGCTTTGTTGCAATGCTTACACCACTGTGTTGGAGGACTTTGCAGTGCAGCTGCCCAAGTGCCTAGCTGGCCTTTTGGATCCTGGCATTAATCTCGTGGTCTAGAGACCCGTCGTTGGCGATGGTGCTGCCCAGGTACTTGAAAGTATTGACGTTAGAAAGCTGTGTGCCGTCGACTGTAATGCATGGCTGGTTAGCTGGCCTCCCTGGTGCAGGTTGGAACAGCACCTCTGTTTTGCTGAGGCTGATAGTCAGGCCAAACAGTTTTGTTGCGGTGGAGAACCTGTCCACAATGGTTTGGAGATGATTTTCTTGGTAGGCCATGAGAGCAGTCATCTGCTAAGAGAGCTTCCAGGATGAGAGCTTCCAGGATGAGTCTCTCTGTTGTCTTTGTTTTTGCAGTCAGGCGGTGAAGGTCGAATAGTGAGCCATCCAGTCAGTATTTGATGTAGACACCCAAGTCTAGATCCATCACAGCATGTCGTAATACTTGGGTGAAAAATAGGTTGAATAGTACCAGAGCGAGGACACAGCCTTGTTTCACGCCATTGGAGATGTTGAAGCGATCAGAAGTCTCTCCACCAGATAGGACTTCCCGTCATGTCGACATGAAAGAGTTGGATCAGTTTGACAAAATTTTCTGGGCAGCCGAGCTTGCTAAGGATCACCCACAATGCATCCCTGATCACTGTATCGAACGCCTTCATCAGGTCTATGAAGACAATGTAGAGACTCAGGTTCTGCAGGCATTTTTCCTGCATTTGCCTCACCGTGAAGACCATGTCGATGGTGCTGCGATCTGGTCAGAAACCACATTGTGATCCAGGCAGGTTCTGGTCTGAAACAGATGACAGGAAGTCTGTTGAGTATAACACGGGCGAGGATCTTTCCAGCAGTGGAGAGTAGTGAGATGCCTCTGTAGTTGTCACAGGCTGCTCGTGCGCCTTTGTTCTTGTATAGGGCTATGATGGAGGCATCTCTGAGTTCTGGGGGCATGTCTTCCTCTTCCCATATGCTGGTCAGCGCTATGTGGAATGCCTGGAGCGCCTTTCCATTTAAGGCCTTGTACACCTCGGTTGGGATCCCATCTTTACTGGGTGCCTTGCCTGTACTCATTTGTTTAATGGCTTTTTGAACTTCCTCTATTGAAGGAGGGACGTCAAGTTGTTCAATGGTGTGGTTTTGGGGGATCTGGTCAAGGGCGCTTTGGTCGACTGAAGGTCAATTGAGAAGCTGACTGAAGTGTTCTTTCCACCTGTTGCTGATGCCTTTTTTATCTTTTATGAGAGTGTCACCGTCAAAGGATAGCAAGGGAGTGGTGGTGGGTTTTAATGGCCCATAGACAGTCTTGAGGGCACTGAAAAATCGTTTGTAGTTTTTCGTATCAGCAAAGAGCTGGATTTCTTCTGCCTTTTTTCCCACCATAGGTCTTGCATCTTCCTGATCTCACACTGCACTGTGGCTTGGAGAGACTTGAATCTGTCCTTTTTAGGAGCAGAGTTTGGGTTATTTTGCCACTCCATAAAGGCTTTGTTCTTTTTGCTCAATAGGTCTTCAATAGCAGTGTTGTTCTCGTAGAACCAGTCCTGGTCGTTGCGTTGCTTGGGGCCTAGGACTGCCTTTGATGTTTCCTTCACTGCGTCTCTGAACTGGTTCCATTTCTCGGTTGAGCTTCCAGTGAGTGGTCCCTTGGCAGACAGCTTGTCGTCCAGGCAGGACTGGAATGTTTGCAAATAAGATGGATCTCTAAGACTCACATTGTAAAATGTGCGAACTGTCTGGGCGCATTTTGGATGGCGAGGCGCAATGCGCATTTGAAGAGTCGCTCTAACCAATCGGTGGTCTGTCCAGCATTCAGCTCCTCTCATGGCTCTGGTGATCTGTACATCCTGGATGTCTCGCCGGTATACAATGATGTAGTCAATGAGATGCCACTGTTTTGATCGCGGGTGCATCCACGTTGTTTTAGATTTGTTCGCCATTCTGAACACAGTGTTTGTGATGGTGAGTTCGAACTCTGAGCATTTGCTGAGTAGCAGTAGGCCGTTGTTGTTCATTTTGCCCACGCCGTGTTTGCCGAGCACTCCTTTCCATCTTTCATGGTCCTGGCCAATGTGGGTGTTGAAGTCTCCCAGTAGTATCAGCTTGTCATTTTGGCACTGAGTGCAGGACGGCACTCAGGTCAGAGTAGAATTGCTTGATGGTCTCCTCTGTGCTGGTCAGTGTTGGGGCGTATGCGCTGATGATTGTGGCATACCGGTCTTTGCTGAGAGGAAAACGGATCTTCACAAGCCTCTCACTGATGCCCACAGGCAAGTCTGGCAGCTGTTTGAGCAAACTGGTCTTGATAGCCAGGCCAACACCATGAATTCTGTATTCATTTGAGGCTCTACCTTTCCAGAAGAAGGTGTATCCAGTGGTGGGTTCGCTGAGTGATCCCTCTTCTGGTAAGCATGTTTCGCTTAATGCTGCGATGTCGATGTTATATCATGCCAGTTCTTTACCGATTAGAGCTGTTCTTCTCTCAGGTCTTGGGGTATTCTCTCTATCAAGTAATGTTCTGATGTTCCATGCTCCTAGTAGGAATTTCTTTGTATTTTGTTTTCTATTTCGACCGCTTAAAGGGATGACCCACCAGCCACTGTGTGCTGACCGGGTGTTTGTAGGGCAGGCAATGTTTGGGACACCTTTTCTAGTCCCCTCCCTTGATTAGGGTGAGCAGTGCTGTCCCAGAGAGGGCTACTCAGTCGCCCAGGATGCTGCCGAATGTCCCTGCTGCCCTACAGGGCCGAGCGACCACTGGTCCATGGGCCGTCTACATGCAGGATCGTGACTACAACTGCCAGTGGTCACCTCCACCTGTTGCGTCGCCACTCCCCCATCGCCACAGGTCTTGAAGAGGGTGGACAGGGTTAGGATAGATGAGTGTGCACAAAGATACTTGTGTGTGACAGAGATTTAAGTGGAAAAGTCGATGCACAGAGACAGTCCTACTCTCTCGGCGTTAGAAGGCTGGGTCCAGTGGTATGAAAAGTCATTACACCTGGAGACTTCCTCAGCTGCATTGGATGGCCATGTTGTCTTTTGTGCTCCAACACACCCTAAGCACTCCACAGTGCTTTGCTGGGTCGCCGTTGAACCTTCTTATTGGTTTCTTCCGCCTGTTCCACCAAAGCAGTCTTCACATGCTGGGTGAGCAAAGCCTTGGTTCATCAGGGGTCGACGACCCGATGGCTTCCCTCACAAAGTTTAGCCAGCCTGTCGAAGCCGTTGCCTGGGGTGTGGCCTCTGCCGCATGCTAGCAGCTACTGGGAGCCACAAGTGAGAGCTGGGTGTCAGGTGGGGGTCAGAGGCTGGAGAGGGCAGCTAGGTGGTTCAGTGGATAGAGAGCTACAACTGGAGATGAGAGGTCCTGGGTTCAAATCTGGATTCAGACACTTCCTAGCTGGGTGACCCTGAGCAAGTCACTTAATTCCAGTTGCCTACCCCTTATTCTCTGGGGTGTATGGGGTGTTCAGGGAGGGGTAGTATCTCTGGTATGGAGGGCTTGTCGTGCCCTCCTAAGAAAGGGATTAGTTCTAAGTAAAACAAAGTCTAAGGATGTCTTTACCTCTCTTTTGTATTCTCAGTGGCTAGCATAGTACCCAGGTCATAGTAGGTATTTAATAAATGATTACTGATTGAATAGATATATAAAAAAATATTAAGCTTTTTTGATAGCAAAGAATAGGATTCTATCAGGGGAGGCCCACAAATTGAGGAAATAAATGAACAAGATATAGTATATAAATATGATTGAAAACTATTATACTGAAATCTTCTCAGTGTAAGAGATCTTGGAATACAATATTATAAATGGCAGAAGGTTTATGATAAAAAATAATGAACTCTACCCAAGCTAAGAATAACCTTACGGGGAAAAGAATAGATCCTGAAAGGAATAAAGGACTTAGATTTCAAATGAAAAGACTAGAGCTGAATAGGACTTTAAAAAAACAAACACAAGAATCCAGAGATATCTAGGAAAGTAAATTTATTTTAGCAATTAGAATGAGCTGTATGTTCTCTAATAGCTTGGCTGCTTGAGAAGCAGAGTACACAAACAACAAAAAAAGGGGTAAAGGAAGTGGGCATCAGATAACTCACTCTTATCTGAAATGTGCAAAGTGTTGACCATATACATGAGTTTGATGCAGGAAGACATCAAACTCAAAAGAGAACAGGGGAAAGGGATGGGGGTTAAGAAGGAAGATGGAATAATCACAAGCAAAAAAAAATCTAGAAGCTAAAAGAGAATTTTAAAAAGGTAAGCCAAGAATCAGAAATGAATGAGGTACTTTAGATGGTCTGTGGCATGTAAATATATTTTAATATTATTGTACCTTAAAAAATAACAAAAGATCATGCCAAAGAATTCTGGTTAGCGTGAATTGATAGAGAAATATGTGCAGAACCATAAGAACAATTTAGACAATTACATTTTAAAGAAAACTAACTTTGAAAGACCTATAGACCTCTGTTCAAATTAATGACTATGTCTTCAGAAAATTATGTTGAAAGTTACGTTGAAACATGTTTCACACTTCCCAGCAGAGAAGTGATATTCACAAGGTTCAGAGACACATGTTTTTGAAAATGCTCATTATGTGGATTTGTTTTGCTTGGCTATACTTATTTATAAGGGATTTTTTTTTCACCTTTCTTTTAGTTAATTGAGGAGTAAGGGAGAAAGGTAAGAGGTGTGAAAGGAAATCCTTGGTTCTCTTTGTCTATTCTGAGTTTATACTTGTAAAAAGAGAATCCTTTATTCTCTTTCCCTAGTTGGAGTTAACACTTTGATTAACAATAACTTAAGTACCCCTACTTACTTACTACTTACCTTACAAGATTGTGAAGACAGGATTAACTCTCCTTTGCCTAACTTTTGATTGAATCAACAAAAGCTTAAACTAGGTGGAGGAGCTCAAAAACCATTTAGAGAATTTACACCCTAGAAACTCAATCAGTTAGGAATCTGTGAACCTTTTTGATGAGAATTTACCCCTCCAGAAGGTGAGAAGTGGATCCCACAGACACTGCCCCCTCCCCTTCCCCCCGGGCAGTATTTAGGCAATTTGGAAACTATGATTGGCCCCTTTGAAGAGGGGAAGGAACAAGAAGCAACCATAAAAGGCCCTGAATTTCTGGGGCTGGAAGTCAGCTTCAAGAAGAAAGACAATTTCAAGAAGAAAGTCAGCCTCAGGAGTCATCTTCAGCTTGAGTCATCACCGTGACCTACCTCTTAGAGGGAACTTGGGTGAGTGAATAGCTGGCTTTCCTTTCCTGTCTTCTGGAGAGAGTTTAATCCCAGCTGAAGGTCAACAAGTCCTGGCTGAGTTGAGCACAGGAGCAATCAATATTTAAAATAGGTAGGCTAAATGTCTTCTCTATCTTTCTGTAGTTCTCTACTTTCTCTTTCTCCACCTCTTTTGTAAATAAAAGCTATTAAAAGTCATTTTGACGTAAGCAATAATACTTTAAATTGGCAACTACCATATTATTTATAATTTTCATATATTTTAGTTAAACCATTAAAATTTAATTCCTACAGAGCGAAGGGCTGACAATAATAATACCAAAAAATAAGGGTTACTTAATTGTGTTTAGAAATGCACAAAAGTGGGGAAGCTAGGTGGCACAGTGGATAGAGTACCAGGCCTGGAGTTGGGAAGACGTGTTCAAATGTGGCCTCAGACAATTCCTAGCTGTGTAATCCTAAGCAAGTCATTTAACCCTATTTGCCTAGCCTTTTCCCTTCTGTCTTAGAATTGTTACTAAGACAGGAAGTAAGGTGGGTTTTATTGTTTTTTTAACACATAAAAGAGAAGAAAGCCTACAAGAATTATAGTTAAGAAAGGCAGTCTTGAAAGCAACAAGCAGATTTCATTTTTTTTAAAGCAAGTAGTTTGAAATGGAGACTCTCAGTTTCATATTAAATCATCTTTTTGCATTGAGCTTTATGCATAGAAATACTCTTTTTTTGTTGTTTTTTAAATTCAGAAATAAAAAAAATTGTTCTCCCCCCCCAAAAAAGACAAGAAAAAAAATGTCCTAAGTCCAAAAACACTGAAACCCTTTGTAACAGGCTTCAGGTAAAACCAAGTCCTTCTAACAAATTTATCTGTGAGCACCTCACCTCATTTCCACGAGATTGAAGAAACATCACTTCAGGCTCAGTAAAGGTTGTCATGGAGATGGATTTGACTCGGTGAGGGGGATTTAGGCCTCTCCTATGTGAAGAAAAGCAAGAGAAGTATACTGTGGTTAACACTGCCAGGCTGCTTACAGGGAGAGGAGGGGGAAAAGGGTAAAAATGTTAATTAATGAAGAAAGGGAAGGAGAGAGGGAAGGAAGAAGATTTGGAAGACTTCCAGTGAGAGCCAGGAAGAAGTTTAGAAAAGAATATTCAAGAACATCTGTGAATCTGTCCCACCAAAGAGGAGAATCTGCTTATCCCTTTTGTTCAGTCTGGCTGACCTGTTGGTAAATTGGTAAGCTCTGGTTGGTAAGAAGTTGATAAACTATGGAATACTTCTGGGAACTTGGACAACCAAATTCCATTTTTCTGATCTGAAGTAAAACCTAGAGGGCAAAAGCATATTCCGATGGCAGTATTGGGTCTACTCCTGAAATAGTTGATTTGGCAACAAACATGGAAGCTTATAGGGTTTTTCTCTGCCCTTCCCCAATTTCTACTTTCCCCAGTCCTCACAGTAAGCAGGTAGTCTTTTACTAGCCTCCTTCATTACTAGATCTTACTATGAAGCACTAGGGAACCAATTCTAAGCCAGCAAAATCTAAAAGCCTTTTGAGGCCTATAGGAAGCTAGAACCATGATTTTACCTGAAATGCTTACATAACTGCTATGTGCTGTTTACTCCCAGGAGTTGAACTATGGTCAAAGGAGCCCTGTGGTGACTACATGGCTGATGGAATGGTATTTTCTCAAGGCCAAAAAACCAGTTCTCCTAGGGGGAAATGCTCTAACAGGAAAGACACAGGAGTTCTCTCACACCCTCCTACAAGTCCTATTTTAAAACTGTTAGCCTGATAATACATTAGAACAAAATTAGTCCCTAAGGGCAAAGAATGAACTATTACTTTCTTTAGAGTAAAAGAAAATTTTCCTTCTATCTACTCTACTCCCAGAGCATAGAGGTGACTAAGAGACAAAAATAAGTTAGAGACCATAACAAAGTTCATTTGGAAGAACAAAAGATCAAGAATATCAAGGGAAATAATGAAAAAAAAATGTGAAGGAAGGTGGCCTAGCAGTACCAGATCTTAAACTGTACTATAAAACAGTGGTCATCAAAATAATATGGTACTGGCTAAGAGACAGGAGGGAAGTTCAGTGGAATAGACTTGAGGTAAGTGACCTCAGCAAGACAGTCTATGATAAACCCAAAGAACCCAGATTTTGGGACAAAAAATCCACTATTTGACAAAAACTGCTGGGAAAATTGGAAAACCGTATGGGAGAGATCAACTCAGAATGGGTGAATGATTTAAATATAAAAAAGGAAACTATTAAGTAAATTAGGTGAACACAGAATTGTATACTTGTCAGATCTTTAGAAAAGGAAAGATTTTAAGACCAAGCAAGAGTTAGAAAAAAATTACAAAATGTAAAAATACATAATTTTGATTACATTAAATTAAAAAGATTTTATACAAACAAAACCAATGCAACCAAAATTAGAAGGAAACCAACAAATTGGGAAAAAATCTTTATAACAAAACCCCCTGACAAAGGTCTAATTACTCAAATCAAGATTTATAAGGAGCTAAATCAATTATACAAGAAGTCAAGCCATTCCCCAGTTGATAAATGGGCAAGGGACATGAAAAGGCAATTTTCAGATAAAGAAATCAAAACTATCAATAAACACATGAAAAAGTGTTCTAAATCTATTGTAATCAGAGAAATGCAAATCAAAGCAACTTTGAGGTATCCCTCACACCTAGCAGATTGGCTAATATGACAGCAAAGTAAAGTAATAAATGTTGGAGGGGATGTGGCAAAATTGGGACATTCATACATTGCTGGTGGAATTGTAAATTGATCCAACTATTCTGGAAGGCAATTTGGAACAATGCCCAAAGGGCTTTAAAAGACTATCTGCCCTTTGATCCAGCCATAGCACTGCTGGGTTTGTACCCCAAAGAGTTAATAAGGAAAAATACATGTACAAGAATACTCATAGCTGTGCTCTTTGCAGTGGCAAAAAAATTGGAAAATGAGGGGATGCCCTTCAATTGGGGAATGACTAAACAAATTGTGGTATATGTTGGTGATGGAATTTCTTTGTGCTCAAAGAAAGAATGAACTGGAGGAATTCCATGTTAACTAGAACAACCTCCAGGAATTGATGCAGAGTGAAAGGAGCAGAACCAGGAGAATATTGTACACAGAGACTGATACACTGTGGTACAATCGAATGTAATGGACTTCTCTACTAGTAGCAATGCAATCAATAATCCAGAACAATTCAGAGGGACTTGTGAGAAAGAATGCTATCCACATTCAGAGGAAGAACTGTGGGAATAGAAACACAGAAGAAAAACAATTGCTTGATCATATGGGTTGATGGGAATATGATTGGGGATATAGACTCTAAATGATCACCCCTAGTACAAATATCAATAATATGGAAATAGGTCTTGATCAATACACATGAAAACCCAGTGGAATTGTGCATCAGCTACTTGAGGGGGTTGGGGTAGGGGAGGGAAAGAACATGAATCATGTAACCATAGAAAAATATTCTAAATTAACTAATTAAATAAAAATTTCCCTCAAAATAAAATAAAATGGGGGGAAAAGAATAAGTTAGAGAAATAATCTCAGATGACAGAATGTAAAAAAAAAAAAAAAGCTTTTGAATCCCAAAACACTTGGCCAAACATTTGAAACTAAACAGACATGCAAATCAATTCACCTTCCTAACGTAAGGAACACCCCACATATGGTCAAGACTGTACTGATATGCAAATGAGAAAAGATTTAACTAATATGAACATTATAATGATCCACAATAGTAAAAGGGCTCAGGATGAAAAATACAATCCACCTCTAAAGAACTGATGAACTCTGGAAAGCAGATAGAAGCATGCTATTTTTTATAACTTTATTTTTATTTGTCTTGTCTTTTTTTTTTTTACAACATAGCTAATACAGAAATACATGACTTCACATCATGATGTGTGATTGCTTGATTTCTCAATGGTGGGAAAGGGACTGGAGTAAGAGAATCTGGAAAAAAGGACTGTTGATATAGTGGTTAGCTGGTTGAACTGCATTTTCCTCCCCAATTTTTTACTCTTTGTTTTAAGATTTGTCTCTCTAGATGGGGGAAATATTGGGAAATAAAAATGATACAATAGCAAAATACATAATAGAAATAAAAAATAAGAAATAAGGAAAAATTTGGCCAAATCAAGATTTTAATAAAGAAATTAACTATACTAGTTCATAGTTAATGTTCCTTGCAAAACAAAGGGAGGAAGAGAAAAAATGGACTTTTATATATATATTAAAAACATTTATTACAAAATTTAAAATACATTTTTAGTAAAGCAAGAAAAATGAAAGATTCACAGTTTCATATAAAACCCTCTTGGATTTTCCTGACTCCAAGGGAATCCTTGGAAACCTTAGTTTCCAAATGGAAAGTAAAATTTCACAAAAGAGGGAGATAGGGATATACACCGAGGAAAAAAGGTGTCATCGTCAAGTTTGGAAAAACAGCACTGTTTATGAATGTAAGTGAAGGCTGTGGGGGTGGGAGAATAGATGACACAGAACAGAGTGAACACAGAAAGACCAGACAAATAACTGCATTTTTTCCTGGGATTCTGCCCCCAGTGAACAGGTGCTAATTGAGGAGAACAGATCTATGGTTACAGGTTAGGGTTACAACAGTTCAGTTATGGTATAGAACTACCCAAAAACATAAAGCTCAGGCTTCCAAGAGAAAGTTCTCAAACATACCCAGGAAGGATAAGAGTCAGCAGAGAATCTGGCTTCTATGGGATACTGAGAAGCCACAATTCTTTGGTCCATAGATCACATTTCAGGAATGCTCTAGTTTCCTCTCCTCTGGTCCACCTGGGTGGTAAATTGTTCCTAAGTAGCATGGCCTCCCCAGGCTTTTTTTCTCTTGCTTTTTATCTTTTCATCAAGTCTCTTCCTCTCAAGAATGGAAAGAATGCTGGACTTGGAAGTCAGGAGGGGTCAAATCCTACCTCTGATACTCGCCGGAAAAATGAGAATGGAACTAATAACACCTGTAGAATCTAGCTCACCATGTTACTCCTAAACCTTAAACCTTAGAGCTGACATGTCAACTATTATGATGATTATTTTGGTTATGATTTTTTTTCCTTAGACCAGAATGAAGCTCAACAGAAATGTTCCAAAATTCAATATACTTTTTAACCTTATGATTTAATCTGCTTTTATAGCTTCATCTTTTCTCCCAAGGTCCCTTCCTTGTACTTTACCTTTTACCCTTCATTTAGCAACAATCTGATTGTCCACTGCCTATGAAGCTTTGTGCTAGGTGGAAGGAAAAATACACAAATGTATTAAGACTGGCTCTAGGAGTTTACAAGAAGGAAGCTCCAGAAGTCCATCTGAACCATTCAGTTAGGCAATGACAGCTTGTCTTGAATGAGTCTAATTTCCACATGGGAGGAAGAAGGAAAAGAAATACAAAGTAAAAAAAAATTTTTTTTTAGATTTTCTGCTTTCTTAGCATTAATAAACACATCACAGAGAAGCTACTGGTACGAACAATATGGGGCTATTGGCAGTCTGGCAGAGCAAGGAAATGTGTTTTCTTGCTTAGGTGAAAATCTAGCTTCAGCAAAAAGTATACCAAGAACCATGAATCCCCTGGCCAGGCATACACTGAGGTTTTGGAGTGGCAGCTGTTTTGGGAGGGAGTGGCAGCAAAGGAAAAGATGCCAAAGTGAATGAAAAAAGTCCTAAGTGTGTTAGTTTAAGTGAGTCTGATCAAACAAGATATTCCTAGGGCTCCTTGGCAAAGACTGTTTGACCTTTGCTGTCCATAAAACAGCACACAGTGTTAGAAAATATAGAGAACACTATACAAATACATTATTCAGCACCAAAAACAAGGCTTGGTTAGAAAACCTGAATTCCAAGAAGGCTTAGACAACTTGAATTAGGGTAGTCCTTTCTGAACCTGTTATTCCCCACCTCCACAAGTTATCATAAGTCTTCTCCCAAATGCCTTTCTCTTCCTTCTTGTTAAAATGCTCCTCCCAGCATAAGCTCAGAAGCCACCTTTCCTCCCTGAAGTCTTCCCAGACCTCACTAACAATCCTCCACTCTTCCCTCAAGACCAACAAATCTCCCCACTCCCCGGGATTGTTCTTGACTCCACTTTTCTCTTCATTCCCTCCTAGTTCCCAAAAACATTTTACCCTCTCTCCTTTATCCCTCCCATTATGTTTATTTGTGTACAGCCTTATCCATCCAAATAAACTAATCTCCAGGAGGCCAGGGATTTTTGTTGTTCATCTTTGCAGCCCTAGGATTAATCACTGCCTTATCTATAGTAGGCACTAGAAAAATATTTACTGAATTTAATTGGTTTGGTAGATAACTGACTTCCTAGAAAGAATGAGAAGAGCAAAAACCCAGAACTTTCAGAAAAAAAGGAAAAGAACAGAATCTGTGAACCAGAGGCCACTGAACTTTGCAATTTCTGCTAAAATTCTAAGACAGTTCATGAATACCTAGTAAAGGAAATAAAGATTACAAAGATTCTGTATAGCTTCATCAAGAACAAGTCCTGAAAAACTAAAGTAATTTCCTTTGTTGACAGAGTTAATCGTCAACTGTCAACTGACTGGGTAGCTCAAGGGAGTCCTAGACAGTTTTTAGTTTAACTAGATTTTAGCAAACATTTAATAAAGTATGTCATGCTATTCCAGAAAAGAGAGAGGTGTAAATTATATGACAATAAAATCAGGAGGACTTGGAAGTAGCTGAATGGTCTCAAAAAGTAGTTGCTAATAATAATACTCGCATTTATAAAGCTCTTTTTTTGCAAAACAGCTTACAAATACTGTCATTTTGTCTTCACAACAATTCTGAGAGG
This sequence comes from Monodelphis domestica, assembly GCF_027887165.1. Lineage (NCBI taxonomy): Eukaryota > Metazoa > Chordata > Mammalia > Didelphimorphia > Didelphidae > Monodelphis > Monodelphis domestica. The sequence goes on from NC_077228.1 coordinate 261,114,245, forward strand.
TAGTTACTATTATTATTCCCATTTTAATTGAAGCAAACATGAGATTAAGTGATTTATCCATAGTGATACAACTAGTTTCTGAAGCTAGATTTGAACTCAAATCTTCCTGGCTCCCAACCTGCAGCTCTGCCCACTTTGCCACTTACTTGCTACTGTTTAAAAGCAACTTGGCAGAAGGGCATACGTTGGCACTCTAGTAGTGTCCTATCAGATCTGAGCTTGGCTTTTAATGTTTAAAGGTATAGATGACATAACTGGGAGAGAAGGGTTAACTACTACTAAAACAATTGATTAAATAATTCAAAGAGATTTTGACTGGCTAGAGCATTATGCTGAATTTAGTGATAGGGACTTGACCAATGGGATTTCATTCATTCATTCTGGGTTCCGGAAACTGCCAGGAAAGGAAACTTCCTGTACCAAACCAGGTCACAAATTTCTTTATAATTTATAGTCTTAGAGAGTTGTCTTGAATACTGAAAAATATTTAAATGACTTTCCCAGGGTCATGGGCAGCAGTGTTTTCAGAGGATTCAACCCCAGGTCTTCCTAGCTCCAAAGCTAGCATTCTCTCCACTGATGTGCAATCTCCCTGTGCTGGACTAAGATTAAATTGAAACGGGGAATTAGTGAAATTATAAGGAACAAGTCAGGCCTCAGAGATCTGAGAAGATACTTCCCCTTGCAGAGATGGGTCCAAGGATGAGAAGCACTGCATATGGCAGATTTAGGATGGTACACTATCTTTTCCCTCCTTTTGTTTTGTATAGCTTTCAAGAGGATGAGGGATACAGGGAGGAAACTTAGGATATGTAAAAGTATATAAGGTCTTCCATTTGGGTTAAAGCAAACAGACTCACAAGTATGGAAAGGGGGTAGGCAATTTGACTGGGGGAAAAAAAAGCTGAATTTTAATGGACTGCAAGCTTAGTATGAGTCAGTAGTACGATATGGCAGCTAAAGAGGCTAATTTGGTATTGGGATCCATTAAGAAAGCCACAGCTTCTGGGAATAAGGGGGTAATAGTCCCAAAGCACTCTGCTATGGTCAGACCATTTCTAGAAGGTCATATTCAGTTCTGACAGACAGTTTAAGGACTTATATAGGATCTTGCTCAAAGGAAGGCAACCAAGACGGTGTAGGGCAGTGATGGCAAGCCTTTCAGTGAAGGAGTGATAGGCCCTTCCCCGACCTCCCAGACCAAGTGCCCTGCTGGTCCCCTCTCCCACAGACCACTGATGTGTCCCTCCTTACAAGGGAAGGGAAAAGCATTCCCACTGGATTGCTGGGTAGAGAGGTGGGAGATGTGAAAAAAATGTCATCAGGTACAGTAGTGAGAGGGAGGGGAGCAGCTCCACCAGAGTCCCTCTACCTTTCTAGTAACAAACTGGGGGGAGGGAATGTGGTGAGGGCAGCTGAGTGCCCACAGAGAGCTCTCTGTGTTCCATCTTTGGCACACATGCCATAGGTCAGTCATCACTGGCATAGGGTCTTGTGTCCATGTTGAGAACAGCTAAGAAACTAGAAATATTTAACCTGGAGAAGAGCTTGGGGTGGGGGTAGGGGAGATAACTATATTCAAGTATTTGAATAGAAGAGAGTTTAAGACGTGTTTTATTTAGCTAGAGAAAGAAGAACCAGGAACCAGGTGGATGTTGTACAGAGGAAAATTTAAGCTTGATGTCAGGGAAACTTAAAGCTGAGCCAAAGTAGCTGCTCTGGGAAGTAATAAATTCTTCCTCCTTGGAGGTCTTTAAGCAGAGGCTAGATGAAAATGTCAGGTATGTTACGGTAAAGACTGCTATTAAATATGGGTAACTTTGCATAGGAAGACCCCCAGCTTGGAATGCTTTTTCCTCCTCACCAGTGCCTCTTAGAAGCCCATCAATTTCCTACAAAGCTCAGCTCTCAAATGCCACCTCGCCAAAAAAAAAACCAAAAAACTTCCTGATTCCCCCCAGCTGCTATTGCCTCACCACTGAAAATATATACTTACATGTCTACAAGTTTTCTCTGATAGAATGTAAGCTCCTAGAGGGCAAATATATACTTTCATTTTTGTCTTTGTATCTCCAACACCTAGAACAATGCCTAACATATAATAAATATTTCATAGGTTAGATTGGATGGCCAATGAAGTCCTTTTCAAATGGATGTCATACTAACAAGGCCAGTTTTACCAGTTCCTCATCCTGAACACTGCTATCACACAAGTTTCTTCCTTAATGAAACAGATTAGGATATAGTCTTGGAATCAAATGACCTGGGGTCAATTATGGGCAAATCAATTAACCTCCTATATGGGAGATCCTTCTAGTTCTAGGACCTAAGATCCTAAACCTTTGGTATCTCAGTTACCTCATCTCAGCTATTCTTTCTAACAAGAAGCCAGCTGAGTGGCTTGGTAGATTGAGGGTCAGCCCTAGAGACAGGAGGTCCTGGGTTCGAATGTGGCTTTAGACACTTCCTAGCTGTGGACCCCAGGGAATTCACTTAGCCCCTATTGCCTAGCCCTTACCACTCTTCTGCCTTGGAATTTATACTTATGTGACAATGCTAAAGGTTTAAAAAAAGGGGGCTGTACATAAAGAAATCCAGGATTACTGAGCCCTTTATACAATTATATAAGACAAGAACCTCAATCCATTTAATCTACCACTCAAAGCAGGAATGAATACCGTATTTCTCAAGGCAGTTCGTTCCAGAGTTGGATAGCCCTAATTATTTGGTGATTCTGCTTTATATTTCACTAAAACTTGTCTTTTCCTAAATTCTACTCATTAGTTCTGGTTTTGCTCTCAGAGGTCAAGCAAAGTCAAAACCCTCACATCCAACAACCCTAAGTCTTTTCTTCTAAACAATTTAATGAAGCTAAACATCTCTAGCTCCTTCAACAGATCCTCATATGGCAGAATCAGAATTCCTCACACCATCCTATTATGCTCCAATTTGCCAATGTCCTTTCTATATATTATAATGCTCCATCTCCAAAGAACTGCACAAACATCAAAGATCATGGAAAACCAGCCTAGGTGGCAACACTAGGCCTAGTCTCAAAAAGATCTAAGTTCAAATCCCACTTCTGACACAGCTGTGTAACCCTGAATAAGTTACAACCTACCTGTCTCAATTTGCTCAACATTTAAAATGGGAATTAATAGCAACACCTACATCTCAGTATTGTTTTGGGGATCAAAAGAACTATCTGTAATGTACTTAGTGCAGTGCCTGGCACCTAGAAGGTATATAATACCGATCTTTTCCCCTTCCTTCCTTTCCTCTTATTTCTGCTGAGCCGCATTCACTCTACTTCAAATGTCAGGCTAATTTGTATCTGAATTAGCAAATGGCATATTATATTTGAGGTCCTCTTTGTTAGCCTTTTACATAAATAGCAACATACATCAGCACTAGGAATTGTTTTCACAAACTTTTAGGGGAAATAACTATATATCCTTCCTATCTTAGCAACTCCTTTCTTAACCCCTCTCCTCCAGAGTCAAGCCTGTCCATATTTTGCTTCTGCCCTGACTAATAAAATGCACTCAACCTGCTAATTCAATCAAGGTAGTACCTGATCAACAATGGAAAAAGCCAGCTTTAGCCAGTTCCTCTAATTCTTTCATTTGTTCCAGATTTGTAGCACTGATAGTCTTTGTCTTTGGACTCTGGGATCCTAAGAAACACTCCAATTGCTTCTGGGAAAAGGGAGGATCACTTTAGAATCAAACTCAAAGTTGGGAAAGGGATATCTTGACAAAATTGCAGCTAACTAGGCCAGCACCTATCTTTTTTGTGTGTTTTGTACATGAATCTCTATTATATCCATTTGTTTTTCCTGATGAATATATAATACATTTAACTATTAAAGTTGCCTGGCTTCTCTATGTGATTCTTTCTGGCCAAAAAGTTACAATGGCCTTCTTTTCATTTTTGAGACATCTTCTCTGTCACCCTCCTCTGACCCCAACAGCCCCAACCAGAAAAAGAAAAAAACAAACAAACCCTTGTAACCAGCATGCAGAGTTCAACAAAATCAAACCCTATGTTGGTTATGTCTGAAAATATGTGTGTCTGAGTCTACATCTTAGGAGTCTACATCACCTAGAGCAAGAATTCAGTCTCCTCTGATAATGTGGTTTCTGATTCAATATTACTTAATCCATGGTACATTTTCACTTAGAACTAACCTAAATTAGGGGGCAGCTGGGTAGCTCAGTGGATTGAGATCCAGGCCTACAGGCGGGAGGTCCTGGATTCCAATCTGGCCTCGGACAATTTCCAGCTGTGTGACCCTGGGCAAGTCACTTGCCCCCCATTGCCTAGCCCTTACCACTCTTCTGCCTTGGAGCCAAGACAGAATATTGACTCCAAGATGGAAGGTAAGGGTTTAAAAAAAAAAAGAATTAACCTAAATTTAGCCTCTGCCTTTATTTTTCTAGCCTCAAAAGCAAGAATGAACAAGAGAGATATATCATTTTTGGAAAAAACATAAGCATCTCAGTCTGTAAACTCAATTCCAATTCTTTTTTGCCTTCCCCTTTAGTCATGTCTTTTAAACAAATTTTAAAATAAGTTTTTATTGATCTGTTTGGTTTCTTAACATCACCAAAATTTCCTCCACTATCATGCCCCTCTAACTCTTGGAGAGTCATCCTATATAACAAATAGCATGTTTAAAGATAAAAAACAAAGGAGGGGGAAAATCAATAACTAATCAATTTATTGAAAAAGTCTGAAAATATATGCAATGCACATTTTATAGATAATTATTTATGCCTTTTCTTCAACAAAACCAATGTGCTTTTGCCAAACCTTTCCTTATATTGGGCAGATTATATTTGATGTAAGGAAAAAAATTCCTAACTGGAACTCTCAAATGTGAACTAAATGCGCTACTTCTGGAAAGAATGGGTTTCCTAACGCTGAAGGTCTTCAAGAAGAGGTAAAAAAGCAGGAGTGTTTGGAGGACTGTAAATGTCTTCAGGAATACTAAAAGGATTGGTCAGGTAGTGGTTGTATTAATTAAGATGGCCTCTGAGGTTTCTTCCAGATGTTAAAACTCTTTGAACCAAATATCATTACTAGTGTTGATGGAAATAGCAAGACGAAAACAGATGGACAAAGATGCAAAAAAATGTAGGCCTCATCTAAGATTTAAAAATGACTTGGTGGTACTTAGCTTCAGAAGCCAAGTCCAGAACTCCCTTGATCACAACCAGCTGTCTGATAATGGAAGAACAAATTCATGAGTAAGTTGAAAAGAGACTGGTACTCCAGACATCTTCCAGGTACATCAACCTGTCTTGAAGAGATGCTTTAAGTTCAAAAAGGTTATGAGATTCAAACCCAAGACTCCTGATCCTTCCTAACTCCAACAAAATATGCATTATACTAGACTGCATTTCTGTGAAACCAAGTGAATTAGTAACTGATAAGGGTTGAGCACCATTGCCCTTAGACCTACCTGGTTAAGTCAGACAGGCAAGAGCACATTTTTCCTTTACCCAAATCACAAGCTATCAGATTGGCAGAGTTAAGGAAACTGCATAATCAAGGGAAGAAACCCATAGCTATCCCTCCCCTGGGAAGGCAGTCATAAGTCCATCCTCCAGAAAAATTCCCCACTACAAAGGGAGATGCAACCAGAATAAGAGAAAAAAGGGAGTTGGCCTCCTGGATTATATCTAAATCCTCCTTCTACTGCTGATACTCTATGACTCTATTAGGACAACTCAGGCCCCACTATCACCCAAATACCTTACTTTTCCTTGGAGTACTTTTCTTGCCCCATCACAGATCTCAGTGGCAGATTTATTCTAATGGGATTGGCTAAAAAATAAACCCTCCACCAAAATGTTTACTAGGAGGGACAGAAATGGACTCTACATCTAGAATATAAAAATTAGGCTTAGCAGGTGGGGCTGGAGAGAAAAAAAGAATTAAAAAGGAGGTCAGGCTCAAGACTGACAATTGTGTCAACATACCTATAAATTTAGAAACAGCCAACACCAGTACCTTCTCTCTCTGGCTACTAAACCAGAATCAGCACAGTGGAAGAGCAATGAGTCTGAAGCCTGTAAAGCCTGAATTCAAATCTGACTTAATTATTAACTATGTGACCCTGAGAAAGTTATTTAATGTCTGTTTGCCTCAGTTTTCTCAACTGTAAAATAGGGATAATGATGGTACCTACTTCCCACTGTTGTTGAAAGGTTAAAAATTAGATATTTGTAAAATTTATTAAATATAGTGCCTGGCACATAGTAGATACTATATAAAAATGCTTCCCTCCTCGACATTCCACTATTACCTCAATTTGCTAAGTCTGTGCCACAGCTGAAAAAACATTTCCAATCAGGAAAACAAAACAGATGTTCAAATTAACCTCATCTCAAAAATTCAGATATATTTGATCATATTTTCCCCCTCAATGCTCTAGGTAAATTGTTTTGGGACCCATCAATTGGAAGGTCAACCTTGCCAGGGATGCCAATCCAACTATTCTGCTAGAAGTTCTAGTGATACAATACTATCCTTTACTCAACATTTTGTATCCCTAAAAATAGGGCTGGTGGATTTTAAAATCTGGCACATGGCACAATGAAATATCACAGCTTTTTAAAGCAAAACCAAATTCTCCCTTCCCTGGACCAAGCTGTACTTTCAGGCAGTGACTCAGGCAGGTACCTTAAAATGCTTTTTATTATTCTTGCTTTATTTAGAACCTCTTCCAGTCCACCCCATGGCCACCCATATTCCACTTTTCTTCAATGGCTACCTTCCTGGCATGGGGGGGGGGGGGGTGAGGGAGGAGTGACAAGGGTTAAAGATATGAGCTGATTTTAATTGACATGCCACTTGGCTCCACTCTCTGTATGCAAATACAACTTGACTTAACTTTCAATAAACATTCCTTGTTCAGCATTGTTTTCTTTCCTTTCTCCCAACCATACATAATTGGAACTTGGTACATCTCCTTTAAAAAGCTGTCAATTCATTCTATTCCAGGCTCAAAAGGAGATTTAGTCTCAAATTTAGCCTTGCCCTAGAATGCTTACAACCTCTCCCTCAAGTTTCCACCATGCCTCTCTCCCTTCCAATCTCAAGTCCACTCCAGTTCAGCTTGGATCCAGGTTTCTCCTGTCTAGTAAAGTATAACTACTCTCATCACCTGCAGTCAGGTGACTCTGCCTGAAACAGTTTCCAACAAGCACACTATCCTTGCCCCAACCTCACTCACCCCAAAAATCTATAACTTCTAGGAAACTCTTTAGACATAGGCTAAAAATGTCCTATTATATTCTTTAAAACCAAAACCAAATGCAGTAGTTTCCTTGAAACTAAGTTCCAGAACAGCTGGGTGGCTCAGTGGACAGTCAGGCCTGGAGACAGGAGGTCCTGGGTTCAAATTTGATCTCAGGAACTTCCTGTGTGACCTGAGGAAGTCACTTAACCCCAACTTCCTAGCTCTAACCTTTAGTATTGATTCTAAGACCTAAGGTAAGGTGTTTTTTGTTTATTTGTTTGTTTAAGAAATTAAAATTCACAGGAAACAAGGGCCAATGCTGTACATTCTGGGGAATGCCTGTCAGCTTTAATTGTTCTCAATATTAAACCAGTCCGGCTCTTGTACATTCTATACTAAATTATTTCTACTTATCTAGTTGGGAGCATGATAAAATTAAGTCTTAAGGGAAGCTAGCAGTGCGTGGCCACAGGGAGGAGACACAAATTTCACTGTCATAATAACTTCCTACAAAGTAAGATTTTTTTTCCCTTAAAGTGTCCCAGATCATTTTTCTTTCCCTCTGTCTTGTTTGAGGGTTATTCATCCAAGGACACAGCTATCCAACCCAGAGCAATTTTTTTTTTAAACTCTTGCCTTCCATTTAGAATCAATACTGTGTATTGGTTCTAAGGCAGAAGAGTGGTAAGGGCTAGGCAATGGGGGTTAAGTGACTTGCCCAGGGTCACACAGCTAGGAAGTGTCGGAGACCATATTTGAACCTAGGACCTCCTGTCTCTGGGCCTGGCTCTCAATCCACTGAGCCACCCAGCTGCCCTGACTCCAGGCAATTCTTACCTACACATTATGAACTGTTTGTTTTTATGACATTTGATGTAAGGTAGGATCTGGAAACATTACTTATAAGATATATTAGAACAAAATCCTTAATAGTAACAAAAGCCAGGACTTCTTTTTTACTATAACCTTTTTAAAAAGGACATTACAGTCAATTATTGCAATAAGTTAACTCACTGCTCTCCTAACAATTTCTTTCTAATACCCCCTTGAGCAGCTAACCAAAAAATGTTGTCACTTCTTACCTTTTTTTTCTATCCTATACCCTACAGCCAGGATTTATTTCGACTCTTCCTTGTCCTAAAAACAATACTGGACTGTCCAACCTAATCCGAAAATACATTAATATTTTCTCACATCAGTACTCTATCCTATCCCTATTCCTATCCACAAACACCCACTGGCTCTGCAATATTGTATGAAACACAACATACTTTGCTTAGGGGAGAATGATCCAGTTCATTCTCACAATATGCCTATTCAATATGGAAGAGGGTAGGTTTGATAATGAAGGTAATAATTTTCCAGGAAAAAAATCTGGTCTTGTAAAACCTGGATCCTAAGTCTCTGACTTCCTATAAACTAAAAAAATTTTCAAACAACAAGTACAGTAAACGGAGACTGAATGGTGAAAAAGTTGATAAACTTCTGTTTAAATTTCATTTCCCCTGCTCTGAAACATGGGGAGAATTATCCTCTTCAGTATCTCAGAACATGGAGAAGAGAAATAAGACCTTACAGTTAAAAGACCAAAACATACTAGATAATAGTCATAGTAAATAAATCACTGTCCAGCTCATACAAGCCAGGGGCTCTGCAATCAAACTGCTGCAGTCTAACTTTAGTCATGCTTTGGCCAAAACGATTGCCTTAATCTCTCCAAAAGAAAAGCATTTCAATATAATCTAGCCTACTGAGCCACCATTTTAGATCCAAATTAGATAAGGTATGATTCTAAAAAACAAGTATCACCTATGCATTTTATTATGAACTCACCAAAACCCAGGACCTGTTTGCTGGTTCAAGCTCTCAGCCCTTGGGTCTAATCAGCTCAGAGGAATAATTACTTTGGGTGAGCACTACCCCATTATTTCCACATCACCTTTTACTTTCTCTCCAAAGAATCAAAGGGGAATTTAAGTTAATTCCTCTGAGCTGACAGATACCTGAGTGGGTGGGCAGCTCAGAATTCCCTTAAAATAGTACTTTCCTCTCTGCAGTATTCCTGAGGGATGACACCTGAGTAATAGAATATGGTTTCTCAACTACCATGATGCCAACCTGGATAATGAAGCATATTTTACAGCAGTTTCTAAATCTTTGGGTTCAAGGAATGACTTAAGCCAGGAAAAGGAAAGGTACTGTTTTTAATATAGCTAGAGAGCTTTTTTTTTTTTAATGAGAAAAGAAACTATCCCTGGAATTAGGGCTCTTTTGCTCCTTACCATGTTCTATTTATTAGCCAGTGAGCATTTATTCTATCCCTTGACCATTCTTTTCCCTTTCCTGACCATCCCTTTTCCACTTCTGGATGCAGTTCTGTTGGGCCCTTTCTTGCCAAATCTCAGTCTTACCCAGTGTCCCTGTGTTTCAATACAGGGTTTCTCCTACTTCACATCCTTTTTTCTCTTTTGTCCCATTTCTCCTATGACCCTTTCCCCCCAAAAGATGGCTTCCTCCCCATATTCCTATCTCAATCAGGTCTCCACTACTACTCCATCAAGGCTCCATGAACACTATCCCATGCTTTTTTAAAAAGATAAATTTGTATTGGTATGTTTTGTTTCTATATAAATATATATGTATATATATATATATATACTCCCTCTTCCACAGGGCCGACCTTTATAGCAAAAAGGGGAGAAAAAAACCAATTCAATAATAATTTTAAAGTCTGACAGTTTATACAATGGTTCCACAACCATGATCCCTCACTTCAGCAAAGGTATGGAGGTGCTTTCTAATCTCTTCTTTGAAGCCAAGCTTGGTCATTATTTCACAGCATTCAATTCCTATATTTGTTTTTGTTGTACTTTCCATTTACATTGATTGTTGTAGCCACTGTATATTTTCCTGGTTCCTTTTTCTTCACTTTGCATCAGTTCATTATGTCTTCCCATGCTTCTCGCAATTCAGGTAAGTCTTCCCATGCTTCTCTGTATTTGTCATATTCATTTCTTATATCTGTAATCTTTCATTACATAATGTTCACTTATGACAATTATTTTAGCTATTCCTCAATATAGAGACAGCTACTGTTTCCAATTTTTTGCTATTACATATCTTTAAAAAGCACTGCTATAAGAATTTTGAAATAGTCAGGGTCTTTCTTTTTAATCACTGAGCTCCTTGGGGTCAAAATAATTACTGGGATTTAAAGAGCAGAATATTTCGAAAGTTTATCTTGTCAGTTAATGGTGCTTAAGGGCAGAATTTCTGGGTCAAAGGATATGGGCATTTTAGTCACTTTCTTAGCATAATTTCCAATTGCCTTCCAGAATGGCTGGGCCGATTCACACTTCCAGCAACAGCGAATTAACTGTCCTGTCTTTCCACAATTGCTCCAAGATTGAGTATTCGATAACCCAATCCTGATAGGGTCTCCCACCCCTTGATACAAATTCCCTTGAAACGGGGCTCCTCGCCCTCAGGTCACCTCTCCAGACTAACCAAAGGCTGTTCTTCACACAGGGATATTCCCCCTATTAGTTAATGGCTGGCAAACATCATTCAGTTCATTCACTCAGTTCCCCTTTCTTTCCTCTCCCAGGGCTGTACTCCTCTCTTCTCTGGATCTCTTATTCACCCCAAAGCTCCTCATCTCCGCCCCCAGGTTCCCCCACGACGGTCTCTTCTTCCTCCAAAAGCCCCCTCCCTCATCTCCCAGCAAAAAGGCCTGCAGCCCCTCCGCAACTGAAAGACTCACAGGAGGCCAGAACAGGAGGTGCAGACAAAGCTGCCCACGGTGATGTCCACGTATGTGACCCCACGCTGGGCACACTCGAAACAGTGGCGGTTCCCGGCCTGGCTGCTGCCACCCAGCTCCCGCACCCGGCGGCACCACACCTCCGAAGCCGCCTCCGCCTCTGCTTTCCCGCTGCCATCGCCGCCGCCGGGACCCTGGCCCTTTTTCGCAGCCATCATCATCGCTTTCCCCCCACCCCCCCACCCCTCTTCAGCTGCCTCTCCTCAGACGCCAGCACTGCCACCTTCTATCCTTCTGGCCGCTCTCCTCACCCACGGATCCGGCAACCAAAGCCCGCCCGCGCATGCGCCGCTGCCTCAACGCCTTCCTCTACCACCCCCCAGACTCTGATTGGATGGCCTTCCCGCTTCACCGCCCTCATTGGCCCAATAGTAGGGGAGCCGCGGGGGAATAGCAACTCATCTCGATACACCTAGCTCCCTCCTACCTCGTGACCTTCAGACTTTCCGATTGGTTTGCGGGAGAAAACGGACCGTTCCACCTTCTCCTGGCCTCGCCCCTTCTCCCGGAAATCCAGCCTTTGAGTTCTGATTGGTAGCACGTTCTCTATTTTTCTCTCTCTCGGGGGGAATTCGGACTAGGTTTTTTCTGTGATTAATGGGGAGAGAGAGAGCAGGGCGAGAGAACAAGCTTTGATGCAAGTGTGTGCAACTTGTGCGCCAGCTACTCCCATCTCCTCTCTCCTCAGTAACTTTAGCATCTGCCAAAAAATAGGAACTCCTGCCCCAGGCATAGAAAGTTCCAGGATACTAGTTGTGTCCTATTTCAGCTAACCTGCGAGGTTGCCCGCTTTGACACTTTGGGAAGGCTGCACCTTGCAGTGGGAAGAACTCGAGACTTTCTGGCAACTTAACTAGGTAATAATTAATAGTGAGAAGGTACTGGAATTAAGAGGGGTTGGATGGAATTTAAAGGAAGCCAGACAGGTCAGTAGTCGACGAGTAATGAGTGAAAGCATTCTAGGTGTTCTGTTTGTGAAATAGCCAAAAAGCAAATGTCATTGGAAGGAGGAGTTGGGACATAAGGTATAAGACTGGGAATGTAGGAGAGACTAGAAGGGCTTTGAATGTCAAAAGGTGCATTTTGTATTGTTCCTGGAATTCTTGTTTTTCAAAGAGTTCACAGTCTAATGAGGAAGACAGCATGCAAACACCATGTACAATCTATCTACAGCATGAAATGAAAATTAAAGAGGGAAGGCCCTAGAATTAAGGGGGCTAAGGAAGGACTTTCTAATAGGGTGAGATTTTGGCTTAGATTTGAAGAAAAGTCAGGAATCCAGGAGGCAGAGATGAGGAAGGAGAGAATTCCAGGCATGGAGGTCAGCCAGTAAAAATGCTTAGAGATTAGGGAGATCAGAACAAGTGTCTTATTAAAAGAACAGCAAGGAGGGCATTGTTACTGAACTGCAAAATACAATGGGGAGAGGGGGTGGGGAGATAAGGTGTAACAAGATTGGAAAGGTGGGAAGGGGCAGTTTATGAAGGGCTGTGAATGCCAAATAGAAGATGTTATATTTGAAGTGATAAGTAACTGAAGTTTGTTGAGTAGAAGGAGGTGAAATGATCAGACCTTTGTTTTAGGAAGCTCTCTTTGAAGGCTGAGTAGAGGAAAGACTGGAGTGGGAGACCAAGAAAGCTGTTGCAATAGTCTAGCCATGAGATGATAAGGACTTAAACCAGAGTCAGGAAACCTAGCTTTAGAAAGGCAAGGCCAAGGTGATAGTGTTAGAGGAGAGGGTATGGTATATTAGAGAACTATTTCAAAGGTGAAATTGAAATTCAGGAGCTTTAGCAATATATTAGAAATGGGGTAAGAGATAGAGGTCTAGGATGACAACTATGTCATGAGCCTGATTCTCTTAGTTGTAACAGAGAAGACTTTAGGGAGAAAGGTAATATGTTCAATTTTGAATGTGTTAATATGTCTAAAGGACATCTGGTTTAAGATATCCAATAAGCTGTTGGAGATGCAAGACTGAAGATCAGCAGAGCAGTTAGAGCTGGATAAGTAGATTTGAGAATCATCTGCATAGAGATGATAATTGAATCCATGGCAATTGATGAGATCACCAAGTGAAATAGAATAGAAGGAGAAGAAAAAGGGCCCAGGATAGAGTACTGTGTGACACTCACAGTTGGCAGGAATCACCTGGAGAGATTACAAATGCTCATTAAAAAAAAAGGCAACAGTTATGTTTATAATTAGCTAGAACAATGAAGGATTTGTTCTGGGCAACAGCATCAAATGATGGAAGAAAGTATTTCATTCCGACTTCATTCAGTCCTTTGAGCCTTGAACTTCACATTCAGTCCTTTGAGCCTTGAACTTCACCAGTCCTATGCCATTTATCTTGAGTGTTCTCTATCTTGAGTACCTTTCACTCCCTTACTAAAACCCAGAATCTCTTCGGCTGACTCCAGGGTCTCTTCAGTATCTCATTTCTCTCAGGTCCACCTTTTCTTACCATTATTGCACATCCACTACACTCAACTGAGACTGACTCTCAAGTCAAACAATTTGGGATCAGTGGTGATAGCTATGTGAATCAATCTCCCTAGCAGTGGTCTTATGGTCTCTGATTGTCCTTTCCTAATCAACTCAATTTGCCTTGGGTCCTAGGAGGTATTCTAATTCCTAATTATCACACTGAGTGGTAGAATCTATCACTCTCAGAAATTGCAACCAAAATGAACCTCTTGGTCCTAGAGATAGAAGCATCTATAGTCCGTGATGGAATAACAAGATTTCCTAGACCAAATCTGAAGAGAGAAAGGAGTTTGTCCTAGATAATGATAAGTTCCTGGACCCAGGATACAGAACAGAAGAAAAGGTCTTTCCTCAAATTCCTGAATCAAGTCTTCAGGAAATGAAAAAATCAAGTACTTTGGCCCTGGAGCAAGAAGAGTAACAGATTGAATTATGATCCCAAGGAACATACCCCGACTTTATCCTTTACTAATTTTGTGAGTTATGTGGATTGTATGGGTCCAGTGGGGAAAAGGACTGCACTAACAGCCCCAAAAGCAAGAGTCCCCAAAACTTAGGGTAGTACTATAAGTCTGAAGTAATTCATAGAAAGTTCCCCAAGGAAGATGGAAAGCTCAAGACTATCTAATGACCTCAAATCAAGATTCCCTTTTGGGAAAAACCCAAACCATAGCACTATAAATATGACAGATTCCTTAGATCTCTAGAGGAAGATGAAAAGATTTTCATTCTATTCACTCAAGTTCTTTTTCCTTTCATTGATTTGATCTATGAACCTAGAAATCCCTGGAGGAAAGGCAGGATTTATTAGAGATAGAAATAATTGTTTTGACTACTTACAGGATCTAGTAAATCCTTTGTTTTTTCTTCCTGGTAAAATAAAGGCTGACCTATAACTGAGATACATTGTTAGTTTAAGTGCTTGCATGAACACAGGCCCTTTTTGCCTGTATCAACAGAAAGTTAGACATGTGTTAGATTAGGATATTTCTATTGGATACCCTAGGTGGGAGCAAAATGAGCTATATTCTAAAGTTCTGAGCATAAATCTTGGATGGGGGCATAAGCCAAAGGGAGGAAAGAAATAAAGCATATAGTGCCTGCCATTTGCCAGGAACTGTACTAAATGTTTTACAAATATTATTTAATTTTATATCAAAAGGATATATTTTTTAAAACCCTTACCTTCCATCTTAGAATCAATACTGTGTTTTGGTTCCAAGGCACAAGAGAGGTAAGGGTTAGGCAATGGGGGTTAAGTGATTTGCTCATGGTCACACCGCCTGGAAGTGTCTGAGGCCAGATTTGAACCTAGGACCTCCTGTCTCTAGGCCTGGACTCTCAATCTACTGATCCACCCAGCTGCCCCCCCCCCCCCAAAAGGAAATTTTGAGAAGTAAGACTACATTTAGTGCAGTGCTTGGAATTCTGGGAAATGGATAGAAAGACTGATGCCTGAATGTTAAGAATTTTTCTAGCCACGGGCTATAAGCTATTGTGATTGCATTGCTAATTTTCAAGGGATATCAGTCAAAAAAAAAAAAAGACGAGGGACTGTGCAGACCCATCATATTACCCACAGAAAAAGCAAGTAACAAGATGTAGTCGATTAAGTATCCAGATAAGAGATCAAGGAAAAGAAGGCCTTGTTCAAAGATCCATGCCCTTGGAGGAGATAGCCATGACCTTGGAAGGTTTTAGTTTTGTATTATCCAGCAAGGAGAAGGGAGCAGAAAGGATCAATGTAAATCTTGAAATTTCTCAGACTTGTGAATGTTAAAAATTTCCCCATCGGGGAATTCTCAATTGGAACAATTCCCTACTGGGAACATTCCACATTTGGATGTGAGAACTCTACTTGGATCAGAAATAGGAGGACCTCAGCTCCACCCATACTTGGGACTGCTTTGGGGGAGAGAACTCCTTGCTAAACAATGAAAGTACTTTAACCCATACTTATAATGAGGCAAAAAGTTCTTTAAGCCATGCCTATTTTTAGAATTAATACAATGGGGTGCTAAGTACCTATTAAAGGTCAGGCAACTTGTAAACTTGCCAGGAGCAAAGAGGTGAAAACTTATTCAGAAGTTTTTCTGGTTCAAACTTACTAAAGGGATTAGTCAACCCAGCAGTGAATTCAGAATGGGCTGTCCCTTGGAAAACGTCTACTGTGATTGGTAGATGGAAGAACTTAGGGGAGGTGACATAGGAGAAAACCCCCTATATAAGAAAAAGCAGAATCTCTTGAAAGACAATCCTTTTGAGGAAGATCTCTTATGAGGAATCCTTTTGGAGAATCTCTTGAGAGAGGCTCTGGAGAAGGGAAGCTCTTGGAGGACAAATCTCTAAGGAGGTCTCGCTGGAGCTCCTCTGAGGGCACTCTGTCCCTCTGGAGGCTCTTGAGAGAGGCCCTTTGAAACAGTCTCTGGCTGGAAGGCTCTTTGAGGAGGACTCTGGCTGGAACTCTCTCTGAGGAGACTCTGTCATTAGAATCCTTGCTTAGACAGACCTTGTAGTGAGTGATAAAAGACTGACTGACTGATCTCTCTCTCTCTTAAGACTCAGGTCTAGGCCATGTTGGCTTAAGGCCCTTCATACTTATTTCCTTTTTCTCTCTTTTTCTCTTTTCTTTAATTCCTCATTGTATTATTAATTAAATTCTCTATAAAACCCAGTTGACTTGGGTATATTCATAATTGGGAATATTTCCCTGGCGACCACCTTATATTTGATTTAAAACCAAGATACTGTAGTGAAACATATTTTCTGCGGTCACAAATTTACTCACCCACTCTTATATCTACTATAATTTATATCTTCCACTATTTTACTCACTACAGTTTACAACCTCAACTCTTTTAACTATTACAGTTTATGGCATCCACTCTTTTAAATATCACATCAAGTACTAGTTGGTCAACTCTATATACCATAGTGATACCCTACAGTATTACATTTTATGTCATATCTTAGATTCATTCAGAACCCAGAAGAGCAATGGTTTCTCTTTGGTAGCTCTTGGAGACCTTCTTGCAGAGTTGGGCTGTTAGTGTGGACATTTTACACATTTTACCTCTAATAACATTTTCTAAAGAGCTGGGCTTGAGAGTTCTTAGATTGAGGGGTGTTAAGATTAAAATTGCCATACTGTGGCAGGTAAAAATTAGTTTCTCTGCTAGAAGTATTATATTTTATGAAGTTTATTAAGATTAAGAATTTAAGAAAGTACAAGTAAGAAAGCATGTGCCTAGGAGGGCCGAGAGGCTCTCATCAGCTCATCAGCTTGGAAGCGGAAGTAGGAAGAGAGCAAGCTGTAGGCTGAGACCCTTTAAATAGTAATTTGTTCTCGGCCCAGGTGGGAACTCAGGTGAGGTTGCAAAGCATCTCTGGGACTAGAGCAAGGACTTCTGGGGATTTAAGTCCAGGGTTCAAATCTCCGTTTTTACAGGGGGAAGAAAGGAAAATAGAAACCTCAGTTTGTTAGCCAGGCAGATTCTTTTTATGGAGAAAACCTGTTGTAAGGGGTGTTCATTTGGGTTTCCATTGTGAATATTTCACTTTAAGGGGAACGATGGTCTTTTGGAGAGGTTCTTTGTAACTGTTGGTGGGTATACCCCTCAAATCCTAACTGTGCCAACTCAAGAACTTGACCTTTATTTCTATGATTATGGATTGAAAATCTGAGGTGGACTTTGCCATCATATCTGAACCTGCTGCTGTCTCCCTCATTAATATCTCTCAACCATGCTTCTCTCCATTTGGGGGAGAAGCTCAGGCTGACCATGCTTCACTCTCTTCTAACTCTACTTTTGATTTTCTTGTTACATTCCTTTCTCCCCATCTCCTTCCTTTTTAGCTCCTTTTTGTGTGTAATCTTCCTATATTGGGATGAAAGCTCTTGGAGGTCAAGGACTGTCTTCCTTTTTGCTTGTATTTATCTATCCCCATTGCTTTGACAATGCTTGGCATTTAATAAATACTGAAAAATGTGCTTGATAAATGCTTGTGTTATACCTGTTCCCTGTTAATATAGGGACAGCTAGGTAGCCCAGTGGATAGAGTGCCAGACCTGGAATTGGAAGGACCTGGGTTCCAATCTGACCTCTGACCCTTTCTAGTTATATGACCCTGGGCAAGTCACTTAACCACAGTTGCCTAGCCTCTATGCTTTTCTGCCTTAGAATTGATGCTAAGACAGAAGGTAAGAGAAAGAGGAAGGAAGGAAGAAAAGAAATCTAATGGCCTTTTCTCAGTATTCATACTTTTTTACCTCTGCAGTTTTTTATGTTGTCAATCACCCTCTCTTTCTGAAAAATCTTTCTTCTCCAGATTTTTGTGCAACTACCCTTTTCTAGTTCGCATAATTATCTGACTGTTCTTTCTCAGACCCCTTTGATGATTCTTCATTCAAATCCTTTCAACTAATTGTGGGCCTAAGGCTCTCTCTTCTTCTGAATTCCTTGGTTTGAATTATAATGTCCAGGCATAGTGTACTGCAAAAATGTGTCCAGGCTGCAAGAAAAACAACTAAGACAGTGCTCTGAACCAAGAACTATTTATTCAAGGGATCTGCCCCCCCTCAATGAATAGTACCTCAGATCTTCCTTATGATCTGATATTTCCCTCCCTCCAGGGCAGAGATTGTTAGAATACTTGTTACCCAGATGATTCAGAAGAGACAGAGTAAAGATCCAAAATTTCTTCGGCCAACAAATTTATTCCCTGATTCTTCAGGAAGGTCTACCAAAGAAAGTTAGGAGGCAGATGTCCACATCAGTGATCACAGGTTAGACTAGGCATAGGACTAGGAGCCAAAAGGCAGGATGCCTCCCAAATTGGTCCACCCTGGGGAATAACAAGAGTGCAGGGGCTTCTAAAATAAATGAGGGACATTCCACAGCATTAAAACATGCTGAAGCTGGATGGTGAGATTGAGGGTGAAGATTGGCTCCAACCTTCTGCTCAGGGTGGAGGTCACCTAGTCAGCATGATTAAACAAAGCAAATGTGCTTTATAAATCTAATATAAGAAAGAGGGACATTAATCTGATTCCATCATCCTAAATATAATTAATATTTATTAATTAACCTACTGACTTAATAGATATGGACATATAAAAATCACTTCCCCTATGGAATCACACTAAATTAGATAATACTGGATTGGAAATAAACAAGGGGATAGATCAATAAATCAATTTCTCACAAGACGATTCCCAGAATTATATATCCAGCTCTAACCTCTTTCCTGAGGTCCAGTTTCATACTATCTGCTGCTTCTTAGACATCTTAAACTAGATATCCCATAGATATCTTAAATTCCATATGTCTAAAACTGAGTTCATTTTTTTCTACATCCTAAGCCCTCTTCTTCCCAATTTCCTTGATATTGAGTGTAACACCACCATCCCAGTCACCCAGACTTACAACCTTGAACTCATTTGTTTCCTTTTTTTTTTTACACTCACTGCACATATCCAACATGTTGCCAAAACTTGTAATTTACAGCCTTTCTTATATTTTCCATTTTTGTCCACTCACCTAGCTACCAGCCTAGTGTATCTCATTATTGGGTAATTGTCATCTGCTTGGTCTCCTTGTCTCATGTCTCAGCCTACTCCAGTCCATCCTCCAAAGTTGGCCAAAGTGATCTTCCTTAAGTGCTGAGCTAACCATGTCACCATTATCCCCACCCCCCATTCAATAAACTCCAGTACCTTCTGTTACCTTCAGGATAAAAATTTTTAAATGCACTTTGGCTTTAAAGCCCTTTATAACCTAGCCTTTTCCTATATTTCTAGACTTATTACATTTTACTCCTTTCTACATACTCAAAGATCCAGTGATACTGGTCTTCTTGCTGTTCTTAGAACACAACACTCCACCTCCTGATTCCAGGCATTTTCACTGATTGTCACCCATATCTGAAATTTTCTCTGTACTCACCTCCACCTCCTTGGCTCCCTTCAAGACTCAGTTAAAATCCCATTTTCTAGAAGAGACCTTTCTCCCTCCTGTACCCTTCTTCCTTTTCTGCTTCCCCCTAGTACCTTCTCTCAGGGATTAGGCACCATTCACATGTCATTTACTTAAGATGAACAGGTCATGGAATTTGCTCAAGTGTAAAATAAAGTATCAGTTTGAGGTCAGATACCTGACAGTATCTTTTTGTACCAGATAATAGATCCTCTCCTTCTGCCATCTATTCTTTGATATGTAAATCATTATCTTCACTTATTTACCCTTAGAAATTCCATTGTAACCAAACTGCTTATGTAATTAAATTTTATACAGTGTAGTTTAGAACTGCAGCAGCACCTAGTCAACATATCTTTGGTCAATTTTTCCTACAATTTTGGTGCCCCCAGATGGGACCAATTAGGTTGGATCAAGGTTGAGTTTTCCAGATGCTTCCTAGATGTGTGATGCTGGGCAAGTCCCTTAATCCTAATTGCCTAGCCCTTACCATGCTTCTGCCTTAAAATAAAAAGATAGAAGGTAAGCAATAAAAATCAATCAATAAATAAACAGATAAATTGAATTTTCCAGTCCAGAGGCTTCCCAGTGCTCACAATCTAAAACATACTTTGAATTCTGGGCAGGGAAAATTGTCTGCTGGTCAAGTTGATATTAGTGTTCTATGTACTTGTCTGTATTATTTGTTTATCTATCACTTGTACCTCTTAGCCATAAACTGTTGAACTCTGGAATGACCAGTCTGGCAACTGTCCCAATTTCTTGAAGATCATGGTACTGCTATTCAGAAGTCAAAGGCTTCTGGTTATGTTGAGAAACTTTAAGATCTTAATGGGAAGGCTTCTCCTCTCTGTTTTCTTGGTGAATGCCTAGGCTAAGACTAAGATTCATTTGAACTTGGTGCCTTTTCACCTTATTTCCCAAAGGTAAATGAGTAAGAGACTTGTCTGTCTGATTATCTGTTTCTCATTCATAATTACTGTACTGTTTTGGCTACCCTCCCTGTCTAAATTTCTGAGTAATCATGTTTTAGTCTGATGTAAATCTCAAGTGGTCAGTGCTCATTTTGAGATTACTCAAGTTTTGGTCATTCTGATTTGTGGCAATTTGCTTCTAGCTTCAGAAATTACATGGTTTCTGTTCAAATCTACCTCCCTTCTAAAGACATTCTTTTGGATCATCTAATGATATTTGAAAGAAAATTCCTTTCAAAGAAATCAGTCTGTTGAAAACTTGATTTTGATATCTTTGTGAAAATGTCTAGACCTGCTTAATTTATGAAACTAGACATACTTGACCTCAGGCAGAATCTTTTGAAATTAAAATAGTGCTCAATTTTTAAACAAGTAAAATTAATTGATAAAGCTTCATATCCAAATCAATTATCCTATGAGTCTGTAATTACTGCAATTCTGAAGCTAAACTCAGCTTCGTAATAAACACAGAATTCCATTGAGTAGACTTTTGGTGGGAGTTAAAATTTAAGAACTGGTAGAAAGGGAATAGAAACTTTCTGCTTGAATGTTTCACAGCTTTCAAAAAAGATGTAATCTCTTCTTTGTGTTCCTGATTTTGGCCAGTTTGGGAATGAAAAGAGAGACTATGATAGAGGCAAAAGAGCTTCTCCTTTGCAGAAATTTATAGCATTGCAAGCTAACTAGAAAGTAAATTTGTGAACTGAAAGGAAATCTGTTTACCATGTATTCCCCAAACTGTGATGAAAACATGACTTAAATATTTTTATATGCTAAAATATTCTAGTAGGTTTTGGGGGTTGCAGTCCCCTATGACTTTTCCATACAAACTATACACTCCTTCCCTAAGACTTTTCCATACAAACAACACACTCCTCCATTCTTTTTCTTCCCTGGAGAATTACAGAAAATGTCATTTTCTGTTCTTAAGCAAAACTGAAGCAGGTGTCTACTGAATCCAACGAGATTTTAGGAGAAATTTTCATAGATTTATCCCCAGAAGAAAAAGAGAGGAAAAAATGGTTTTGCAGCTTTAAAGCCTTATTTGATGCTTATGAATCACTTATTATTAATTCTTCTCTCCACCTTGGAAAGATAGAGGCTTGTTTAAATCAAGAAGGAAATAATTTGAAAATAAGCAAAATTTAATTTTAGGAGATTTTGTCCCACCTCTCTTTCTTTCTTTTTAAACCCCTACCGTTTGTCCTAGAATCCATACTGTGTTACCTCACTGCTCCCATTGTGTTTCTTCAGAATAGTTTAACAGAACTTCCTTTCCTGGATAAATTAGAATTAAAAGCATCTAAAAGGAACTGGAATCACTTTTACATATGTAAGCTCTTAAAAACCCAAATTGGAAAAATCTAGGGGTCTCAAAAGTTGTAAAGATATGGTATTTGGGGGCAGCTAGGTAGCATAGTAGACAGAGAGCTAGGCCTGTAGTGGGTTTCCAGTGTGAACCCAGACACTTCCTAATGGTTTGACCCTGGGCAAATTACTTAACACTGATTGCCTAGCCTCTCTTCTGTCTTTGAGTTGTGATACTAAGACAAAAGGTAAGGAGTTGAGGGTGGAGGAGAGGGAGGGAAGATTTGGCACCTGAAACTGGAAGCTTCTAGTTAGTTCCATCAGGATAGTCAAGATAGAAAATGCAGAATGAGGACAGTTTCTAATTATTCAACTTTGTAACCATTTTGTTTTGTTTTTTAACCTCTAAGGTTACTTTTTCTGGGAAGATGTTTTCACCAAACTCACAGAAGTTTCCATTTTAATCAGGAACAGTAAAAGCTTTGTAACAAAGGAAGAAGGCCTCCTCTATTTAAGAGATTTCTTGCCCCAACCTGGACATTCTGATGGGATCTGCCTCAGGAACCTGATCTTTATAACTTCTGAGATATGCCCCTCTCCCCCATTTCTCCAATTCAGGTTAATAATAAATTGTGCTAATTTGCAAAGGCAAAGTGAAGGAAATTAATTCTGATGATAATCTTGGGATATAATTGGACAGGTAGGTGGCACAGTGGACAGAATAATGGGGCTTAAGGTTAGGAAGTTGTTTAGTCTTTCTGTCTTGTCTGACTCTTCATGACCCCGTGGACCATAGCATGCCAGGCCCTTCCATCCTCCACTATCTCTCAAAGTCTGTTCAAGTTCATATTCATTGTTTCCATGACAATATCTGTTCCTCTTATCCTCTGCTGGCCCCTTCTCCTTTTGCCTTCAATCTTTCCCAACATCAGGGCCTTTTCCAGTGAGTCCCATCTTCTCATTATGTGGCCAAAGTATTTAAACTTCAGCTTCAAGATTTGATTTTCCAGTGAATAGTCTAAGTTAATTTCCTTAAATATGAACTAATTTGATGTTTTTGCTATCCAAAAGTCTCTCAAAAGTCTTCTTCAGCATCACAATTCAAAAGCACTGATTCTGCAAGCACTCAACTTTCCTTATGGTACAAATCTCACAGCTATCATTGTTCCTGGAAAAACCATAGCTTTGATTACATAGACTTCTGTCAGCAAGGTGGTATCTCTGCTTTTTAGTATTTCAGTAGTGTCTGACTTTTTGTGACTCCATTTGCAATGTTCTTGGCAAAAGATAGTGGAGTGGTTTGCCATTTTATTTTCCAGATGAGGAACTGAGGCAAAAAGAGTTAAGTTGAGTTGCTCAGGGTAACACAGTTAATATGTATCTGAGGCCAGATTTATATTTCCTTCCAAGGAGCAAGGGCCTTTTAATTTCATGGCTGCAATCACCATCTGTAGTGATCTTTGAGACCAAGAATATAAAATCTGACACGGATTCTATTTCTTCTCCCTCTGTTTGCCAGGAAGTGATGGAATTAATTGCTAAGATCTTATTTGTTTGTTTGTTTGTTTGAAGCTTCAAGCTAGCTTTTGCACTCTCCTCTTTCACCCTGGTCAAGAGACTTCTTAATTCTTCATTTTCTGCCATTAGAGTGGAATTATTTGTATATCTGAGATTGTTGATATATTTCTCCTGGTCACCTTAATTCCAGCTTTTGATTCATCCTGTCTGGCATTTTGCATGATGTACTCTGCATAATTTAAATAACTAAAGTGACAATATACAGTTTTGTCTTATTCCTTTCTCATATCCAAACCAATCAGTTATTTAGTTCTAACTGTTGCTTCTTGGACCACATATAGGTACAACATACAGGAGCCAAGAAAGCAAAATGGCTATCTGATGAGACTTTATAAACAACTGAGAAAAGAAGAAAGTGTAAGAAAAAAGAGAAAGAGAAAGATATACCTAAATGAATGCAAAACTCCAGAGAATAGCAAGGAAAGATAAGATTTTCTTAAATGAGCAATACAAAGAAATAGAAAAAAAAACAATAGCATGGGAAAGACAAGAGATCTCCAGAAAATCAGAAACAAGGATGCCAAAATGGGCCTGATAAAAGACAAAAATGGTAGAGATTTAACAAAAGTAGAAGAGATTAAGAAGAGGTGGCAAGAACTATAGGTGGCAAGAACCTAAGAACTATATAAGAAAGATCTTTATGTATGGTTACTGATCTAGAGCTAGATATCCTGGAGAATGAAGTCACATGGGCCTCAGGAAGCATTGCTAGTGATACAGCTAGTGGAGATGATGGAATTCCAGCTGAGCTATTTAAAACTCTAAAATATCTGTTAAAGTGATGCATTCATATGCTAGCAAATTTGGAAAACTCAACATTGGTCACTGGGTTGTTAAAGATCAGTTTATGTCTGTGATTTTTTAATTTCCTCCATCTTGCTTGGTCTAGCACCCAAGAATGTGCTGCTACCCACACTACGGGCATGTGCTAGTTAATGACAAATCAAAAATAACTAACTGCCCACCTGGGCTGTCCTAAGCCAAGCTTGAGCCACCATTGGCACAGGTGAGGTGCAGGAAGTGAGGTAGAGAACAGTTCTCTGGAGTTCGCACACTTCCAGTGGACAGGGCTAGGCGGGAGTTCATTCCAGGAGCTTGAGCAGGGAGGAGGCCCATAGGCAGCTTTCCTTTGGATCAGTCACGTGAGTGAAAGGACTGATAGCCTTCCCTGCCTTGGCCTTCCAAGGCCTAAACTCCCTCTGGCTCTGCCAGAAGGTTGAGTTAACCTCTTTCCTTTTCTCCTTCTTTCCTTCTCTCCCTCTCCCTCTTTCTTACTCCCATTGTAATTAAACCACTATAAAGCTTCATTCTGACTTGAGTGTTTCATTTAGGAATTTCATAAGTGAATTTCTTGGCGACCTTAAATTAATATATATCAGTCTTTTAAAGTGATTTCAATATCACATGTCCCAATCTTAAGACAATTGCACTCATTTCATACATCAGCAAGGTATGTGTAAGATTCTGCAAGCTAGGCTTCCACAATATGTGAACCAAGAATTACCAGAAGAGCAGACTGGTTTTTAAAGAGGTAAAGGAACTAGAAAACAAATTGCCAACATTTTCTAGGTTATAGAGAAAACAAAGGAGTTTTAGAAAAAATCTGTTTCTGCTTCATTGATCTCACTACAGATCATAACAAAATGTGGCAAGGCCTCAAAGACATGGGAGTACCAGATTGTGTTACTTGTGTCCCAAGGAATCTATATACAGGTCAAGAAGCAACAGAACAACCAATTGGAACAATGGAACAACTGATTGGTTTAAGATTGAGAGCCAGGAAGATTTGAATTCGAATGTGAATTTAGATACTTATTAGCTGGGTGACCTGGGCAAGTCATTTAACTGTGTTATAGTTTCCTCATCTATAAAATGAACTGGAGAAGAAAATGGCAAACCATTCATGTATCTTGGTGAAGAGAATTCCAAAAGGGGTCACAAAGAGTCTGACATGACCAAAAATGACTAAGCAACATGATTGAAAAATATAAAAATGTGAAGGACTGTTAAAAATAGTGAAGATAACTAGAATGTTGAATTAGAATGTAGAAAGTGAGATGCAATTTTGAAGTATATAGAGCCCTAATCAAAGTCCATAGAAAGAAAGGAAAAGAAAGGCTAAAGAAGTTTTAGATTTCCTTAAGATAAAAGGAGAATAGGAAGATTTCCATGTCTACAACTCTAAGAGAAATATTTCTTAGAATTAACTTTGAGATTTCTCATAATCTTTGAGTTTTATTGCAGTGATTTAGCTATTCTTCAGATTATGAAAAAATAGGTGGAATAATGTAGCATGATTTTAAATTGACAATATTATATTCAGTTACAACATTTGCCAAGTGGAGAATACAAAAATACATTTGCAGCATGGAATTATTTGAATGGAACTTACTAAAATTCTATCTTTGAAGGACAAATAGAATTATACATTCTAATTTTTATGTGGCAAATAGAAATTAATAATTTCAAATCTCTATAACAGGTTATGTTTACAATTCTGAACTATACAGAACATGAAAATGTTCCTTAAATATAGGAGCTGTCATTTCCAACCTGCCACATTATTCTTTGTCAGTAGACTTGCAAAGGGTACTTATGCCTATAATTTGAAATGCTTGTGGTGAATTGCCATTGGTAAATTTGAAATTCCATATTGTACCATTTTTAATAACTATAAATTCATATTCAATCTGACTGTCCTAAACAAAATTGTAATGCAACCTCATTTTTTCTTTATTTTTATTTTCAGCTCCAAATTCCCCTCTTCAACCTACTCCTCCACTCACTGAGAAAACAAGAAATATGATACTCATTATACATATGAAGTCATGGAAAACATTTTTCCACATTAACCATGTTTTGAAAAAAATCAAGAAAAATAAAGAGGGAAAAAATGTTTCAAACTGTACTCAGAGTCCATCTCTATCTGGAGGTAGACAGCATTTTCCATTATGAGTCATTTGGAATTGTTGTGAATCATCAGAGTAGCTAAGTCTTTCACAGTTTATTATCATTGCCACATTACTGTTATCATATACAATATTCTCCTGGTTATGATCTCTTTGCATCAGTTCACACCAAGTTTTTCTGAAACCACTTCCCTCATCATTTCTTATGGCACAATAAAATTCCATCACAATCATATACCACAACTTGTTTAGCCATTCTCTAATTGACAGCATCCCTTCAGTTTCTAAGTCTTTGCCACCTCAAAAAAAAGATGCTATAAATATTTTTGTACATCTGAGTTTATTTCCTTTTTCTGTATAGACTTTATTTGCTGGGTCAAAGAATATAACCATTTTTTAACCCTTTAGTTATAGTTCCAAATTGTTCCCCAGAAAGTTCGGACCAATTAGAAACTATAAACAGTGCATTTTTGTCCACATCCCTTCTAGTATATGTATTTTTCTTTTTCTGTCATTTTAATCAATATATTAGTTTTGAGATGGTACCTCAGAGTAGTTTTATTTTAATATGCATTTCTCTAATAATTAGTGATTTAAAGCATTTTAATATGACTATTGATAGCTTTGCTTCTCCTAAAAATGCCTGTTCATATCCTTTGGCCATTTATGAATTGGAAAATGACTCTTAAGTTTATAAATTTGTCCCAATTCTCTATGTATTTGAGAAATGAGATCATTATCAGATAAACTTGGAAAAAAAATTCCCAGTTTCCTCTTTTCCTTCTCATTTTAACCACATTGATTTTGTTGGTGCAAAAAAAGCCTTTTAATTTAATATAGTCAAAATTATTTATTTACCTCCCATGAACCTCTCCAACTCATTTGGTTATGATCTCTTCCCCTAACGGATGTATGACAGGTAATTTCTTCCATTCTCCCTTAATTTGCTTATGATCTTTTATATCTAAGTCAAGATAAGTCATTTTGAGCTTACCTTAATGTGAGATATTGGTCTATGTTTGCTTTTTGCCAGACTTCTTTCCATTTTTCCCAGTAGTTTTTGTTGAATAGTTAGATGTTTAGATTTATCAAACACTAGGTTACTGTGCTCATTCATTTTTAGATATCATGTAACTAGTCTTGTTGTTCATCCTTTGTTTTCAAAGAGGACCAAGGACATCAAGTGGGTGATATATTTACTTGATTGTGAATTGGATTTAAGTGAGGCAGAGTTATACAAAATTGTCAGACTCTTCTAGAATCATTAAAGTTCAGTAACAGAGGGGGCAGCTAGGTGGCTCAGTGGATTGAGAGCCAGGCCTAGAGACAGGAGGTCTTGGGTTCAAATATGACCTTAGATACTTCCTAGCTGTGTGACCCTGGGTAATGTTAAAGTTTCTTAGACTTATGAATGTTGGAAATTTCCCCATTGGGAAGTTTCATACTTGAAAAATTTCCTACTAAGAGTAAGAACTCTATTGGAATGTGAAACTCCTTGGCATGGGAGGATCCTTCTCCTCCCTACTTAAGACTACTTTAGGACAGAAACCTTTTGCTAAACAATGGAAAGGGCTTTGACCTATGCTTAAGCATAGAACAGAAAGTTCTTTGAGTCATGATTGATTTTAGAATTGATACAATAGAGATACTTGGAATGATAGAACCAGGTCTTGGAACTTACAATCTCTACCCTACTCAGAGTAACAGGATTTAGGAAGGGCTGCAGCAAAGATCAAGATTTAATTATTTGAGAATATGACCTTCAACAGGCATGTGCAAAGGAAACAGACCTCTGGGTGGTCCTGGGTCAAGATAGAGCCACCATTGGCACAGGGGAGACATCGACAGTGATTGGTAGATGTGAGAACTGAGGGGAGGGGACTTAGATGGTTTGCTTAAAGATAGCAGGGTCTAAGGACAGGAGGAGGAGGTTTTGCTCTGGGAGGTTTTGCTCTGGAGGAGTCTGAGAGGAGAGAGGTCCTGGAGGGAGAGCTCCTGGAGAGGTCTGAAAGGAGGGCTTGCTCTGAAGGAGGCTGGAGGTGGAGGCCCCTGAGACTGTTTCTCCATTTTGGTCATGTGAGTGATAAGGACTGATCTCTTTTCTTTGCCTCAGCTATCTAAGGGCTTGGGCCTTTGGCCCAGCCTAAGCAGAGAGGGTATTTAAGCCCTATTCCCTTCTCTCCCCTTTCTCTCTCTCTCTCTCTCTCTCTCTCTCTCTCTCTCTCTCTCTCTCTCTCTCTCTCTCTCTCTCTCTCTCTCTCTAATACCTTTTTTCCTCCTCTTTGTAATTAAAAACTCCATAAAAGTTTGACTGCTGACTTGAGTTTTTATTTAGGAATTACATAGCTGTATTCCTTGGCGACCTTAAATTAATATATATCAGTCTTTTAAAGTGATTTCCATATCACAGTAAGTCACCTTACTGCTCTTCTGCCTTAGAACCAATACAGAATATTGATTCTAAGATGGAAGGTAGGGGTTAAAAAGAAAAAAGTACAGTAGCAGGACAGAAGTAAAGATAATTGGCTATGGCCTGGAATGAAGCATATGACCTTGGAGTCTTTGATGTCTGATAAACTTTAACCATTCCATATCATCTTCTTCAGCCATGTTTGTGGCTATTGGAACAATTGTTCTTATCTACCCATTCCACTGAGAAAACTTCACCTGCTTGAGATAGACATCCCCCCAACTCCCTGAAGGGTTTGAGGCCTGTCAGTTATCCTCAGTCTGGTTTAGCTCATCTGCAAATAATGTTTTCCTGGGGTTTGGCCACTGTGCACAATACCATACACAGGTGAGAATTGGGTGAAAAGTAGAGACACCAGAGGTGGATGAGCAGCCCTTGGAAAAGGCTTGGCAAGCCTTCACCAGATGTTCCAATCATACCTGAAAACCTCATAAATCTAGTCTATTTCACTGATCAACCACTCAAAATTTTTTTTTAAATATTTTATTTTTCCCCTTATGTGTAAAAACAATTTTAAACATCAATTTTTTTGTTTTGAGTTTCAAATTCTCTCCTTACCCTCCTTCTTTTACTACCTCCCTGTCTTCCCTCCTTCCTGAGACAGTAAGCAATCTGATAGTTTTTACATGTATAATAATGTAAAAAAATTTCTGCATTAGTCATTTGTGGAAGAAATTTAAAATAAAAAAAAAAGAAATTAAATATAATGTTTTTTAGTCTGCATTCAGACTTATCAGTTTTTTCTTGGAGGTGAGATGGCATTTTTCTTGAGTCTGGGATTGTCTTGGATCACTACATTGCTAAGAATAACTAGATCATTCTTAGTTGTTAATCAAGAAATATTGCTGACACTGTGTACAATGTTATTCTTGCTCTGCTCACTTCACTTTGCATCAATTCATGTAAGTCCAGATTTTTCTGAGATCATCCTGCTGGTCATTTCTTATAACACAATAGTTTTCCATAACTATTACATATCACAATGTATTCATTATCCAGCTGATAGATAACCTCTCAATTTCTAATTCTTTGCTACAACAAAAAGACCTGCAATAAATATTTTTATACAAATAGGTCCTTTTCCATTAAAAAAAAATCTCCCCTGTACCAAGAAAAATTCAAAATGGGTAAATGACTTAAATGTAGGGAACAAAATCATGAATAAATTGGGTGAACCTGAAATGGTATACCTATCACATTTGTGGGAAGGTATTAATTTAAGACCAAGTAAGAGACAGAAAATATTGCAAAATGTAAAATGAATTATTTTGATCACATCAAATTGAAAAGAATTTGTACAAACAAAACCAATGTAACGAAAGTTAGAAGGAAAACAACAAACTAGGAAAAAATATTTGTAACAAAACTCTCTGACAAAGGTTTAATTTCCCAAATATATAAGGAACTAAGTGAAATTTACAAAAAATCAAGCCATTCTCAAATCCACAAGTGGCCAAAGGTTATGAATAGGCAGTTCTCAGATGAAGAAATCAAAACTATCAATAACCACATAAAAAAAGTGTTCTAAATCATTTCTGATTAGAGAAATGCAAATAAAAACTACTTTGAGGTACCACCTTAGATTAGTTAATATGGCAGCAAAGGAAAGTGATAAATGTTGGAGAGGATGTGACAAAATTGGGACACTGATACACTCCTGATGGAGTTGTGAATTATTCCTACCATTCTGGAGGGCAATTTGGATATACCTGTAAGGGTTAAATTAAAATAAATTAAAAAGAGGTTTTGACTAATTAAGAGAGTTATAAATTCAATATTGTGGTCACCAAATTCAAATTATTATAACTAAGCCAGAAAAAACTGTTAGCAGTTTTTATAACAAGGAAGAGAAAGAGTTGAAGTTTGAAATGTAGGAGGGAAAGCGGTAAGGATTTGCTTATCCTATTCCAAGTGCTGATCCAATGAAATTCAGCTCACTCCCTGACAAAGTTCTAATCTCCACATGGAAGCCAGAGTCACTTACCAGCAAGCCAATGCAGGGTCTAAGGAAAAGAGTCTCCACAGAACTCACGCTGAAGTGAGTGTCCCATGGAAGCTCCAACAAGCAGAGAGGGGGCTCCTCACAGAGTCACCAAGGCAGGAATCTCTCCAAGCCAGAAGTTCCAAGAAGTCCCAAGCAGCAGTCCTCCAAAAAAGAAGTCCAAAGGAGAAGACAAGAGGACAGAATGTTCCAGTCTTTTTATAGTCCTTTTACCACATCACTTCCTGTCCCTTCCTTTCTTAATAGGGGCCAATCGCAGTTTCCAAATTGCCTAGCACTGCCCAGGGGTTAGTCTGTGGGATCCACCTCTCATCCTCTGAGTGTGTAAACTCTTATCAAAGGATTCACAAGTTTCTGATTGATTGAGTTAAAAGGGTGGAACTAGGTAAATGACTTGTGAATTCTCTTACTTGATGGCTAACAAAGTGTTAAGTAGGGGTTTCTTGATTGATCAAAAAAGACAAAGGGAATAAAGAATTCCCTTTCACATACCCAAAGGACTTTAAATGATTGCTTACCCTTTGATTCAGCGATACCACTGCTAGGTTTATACCCCAAAGAGATAATAAGGAAAAGTACTTGTACAAAAATATTTATAGCCACACTCTTTGTGGTGGCAAAAAATCAGCTGGGGAATGACTGAACAAATTGTGGTATCCGATAGTGATGGAATACTATTGTGCTGAAAGGAATAACAAACTGGAGGGTTTCTATGTGAACTGGAAAGACCTTTAAGAATTGATGTAGAGCAAAAGGAGCAGAACCAGGAGAACATTGTACACAGAGACTGATAGACTGTGGCACATGCCATGACCTAGGACAATCCAGAGGAACTTATGAGAAATAATGTTATCTACATCCAGAGAAAGAACTGTGGGAGCAGAAACACAGAAGAAAAACATATGATCAATCACATGGTTCAATGGGGATATGATTGGGGTTTTGGTGTTAAAAGATCATTCTACTTCAAATATGAATAATATGTAAATAGGTTTTGAACAATGATATGTATAACCCAGTGGAATTTGCTTGTCAGCTCTGGGAGGGGGGAAGGGAAGAGGGGTGAGGAAAATCATGAATCATGTAACCATGGAAAAATATTCAAAATAGATAAATAAATTATGTTTTAAAAATCTCTTTGGGACACAGAATCAGTCAGTAATGATATTGATTTGTCAAAGGGTATGCACAGTTTTAGAGTCCTTTGGAATAGTTTCAAATTGCTCTCTAAAATGGTTAAATTAAATCATACCCACCAGTGTATTAGTATTCCAATTCTCTTACATGCCCTCCAACATTTATCATTTTCCTTTTCTGTCATATTGGCCAATCTGATAGGTGCAAGGTGTTTCTTCAGAGTTGTTTTAATTTGCATTTTTCTTATCAAAAGTGACAGACCTGCATAGATTTTGATTTCTTCATCTGAGAACTGCCAACTCATAACTTTTAACCATTTTATTTTTATAAATTTGACTTAGTTCTCTTTACATTTAAGAAATTAGTTCTTTATCAGAGATATTTGCTGTTATTCCCCCCCCAGCTTTCTATTTTCCTTCTAATTGTGAATGCATTTGTTATATTTGTACAGAACCTTTAAAATTTAATATAATCTAAATTAAATATTTTACATTTTATAATACTATCTCTTGTTTAATCCTAAAATCTTCCTTTATCCATAGATTCGACAAGCAGACAATCCTCTAATTTGTTTATGGTATCAACTTTTATATTTAGATAATGTGGTTATGTTGACCTTATCTTGATATACAGTGTGAAGTGTTGGTCTAATCCTTTAATGTAGAACTTGCTAAATCTTGTGGTATCCTGACTATGATTCCATGATATTTTAATTGTTTCTAGCTGCTTGCAATATTTTCTCCTTCACTTAAGAGTTCTGAAATTTAGCTGTAATATTCCTGGGAGTTTTCCTTTGGGGATTTCTTCTAGGATGTGATTAGTGGGTTCTTTCAGTTTCTATTTTACCTTCTATTTCTTGAATATTATATTAATAATTTCTTGAAAGAGAATGTCTAAGTTCTCTTTTTTTTTGGCCATGGTTTTCAGATAGTCCAATATTTCTTAGATTATTTCACATGGATATTTCCAGGTCAGTTTTTCCAGTTTTTCTAGTGAAATATTTCACATTTTCTTATTTTTTCATTCTTTTGACTTTGGTTATTTCTTGACATCTAATGGAGTCATTAGCTTCCACTTGCCTAATTATAATTTTTTTTTAATTATTTTTTTCAGTGAATTTTTGTTCCTCCTTTTCCATGTTGCAAATTTTGCCTTTTAAAAAGTTTTTCTTTTCAGGGAATTTTTGTATATCTTTTTCCTATTTTTCCAATTCTGCTTTTTTTAGAAGTTCTCATCAGTGGATTTTTGTGCCTCTTTTACCAATTGGCCTATTCTGTTTTTTTAGGATATTAATTTCTTCAGTATTTTTTGTATCTTTTTTTACTAAGTTGTTGACTCTTTTTTCACAATTTTCCTGTCTAACTTTCATTTTTCCCCAATTTTTCTTCTATATCTTTTATTTGACTTTTAGAATCCTTTTTGAGTTCCAGAGATTCTTTGGGGGCTTTGACTACTTTATATTTTTCTTGAAGGCTTTGGATGTAGCAGTATTGACTTTTCTTTTTTTTCCCTCAGTTTGTGTTTTCTTCCCTGTCACCAAAATAACTTTCTATGATGATTTTTTTTTTTGGTTATCTGTTCACTTTCCAGCCTTTTTTTTGTCTTTCTTCCAGTCTTTTCTTGTCTTAAAAATAGTTACAGGTGGGCTCTGTTCCTGTGGTGAAGAGAGCACTATTTCAAGTTTCAGTTTCTTTGTGTAGCTGCCATTGGAGTTAGTTCTAGGGATCTGTGAGTTTTCAATGATTCCAAGGTGGTGTGATCTAAGGAAAGGTGTATTTCATACTCTTCCGGCCTGTGCTTAGGTCTGAGAGTAACCATAAGCACTTTTTTCCACCTTTTATCCAGGGTCACACAAGAGTAGTTGTTTGCTAGTGCTACTGCTCAGCCTGGGACTGCTAATCAAACTGCAACCTGGATCTGTGTATGGGCAGTGAATCTCCTTCTGACCAGTTGTCCAATCCCCTTACCATCTGTGGCTGAGAACTCTGGAAACCTTTGTTGCTGATTCAGTCACTCCCAAAGCCCATGCTGGCTTCCTGAGTTGAAACCTTGGTGCGCTAATCTGTGCTCCATTCCAACCTGAGAGCTACAGACTCCTCCTGCCAAACTTTTAAATTATCTTGGCCTGAAAATTTGTTTTATCCTGTCATATTGTGGGTTCTGCCTTTCCAGAATTTACTTTTAAGGCATTTTACCAAAGTTTTGGGGAGGGTAATTTGGTAGAGATCAGGTGGATCTGTGTACTTTCTCATCCATCTTGCCTAGGTAAGTCATTTAAGCTCAATTGCCTACCCCTTACTGCTTTTCTGCCTTGGAGCCAATACTTAGTATTGATTGTAAGATAGAAGGTAAGGGTCTTTAAAATAAGCTGCTGGTAGATGTCAAGGATAAAAAGATGGCCTAACAAAAGTAGGATCCTCTTGACTCATTTTCCCCACTGTGCTATTTTCTTTCTGAATAAGAATATTTCCAACCTACCTGGGTTTGAGCTAAAGTGATTTGTTGTCTGAAGAGTCACAAAGAGGGCTTGCCTTAAAGAGTCTAGAAAGAGATTGACAAAGGCTGGAGCTTTTTTTTTTCTCAGCAGCTCTGCCCCATTCCTCTACCCTTACCAGAAAGGAGAGTCCAATATCAATGGGCTTTGGAATAGGAGCTAAATTCCTCCCTTGGGCCAAAACCCTTCACAAAATAACCTGAGACAGGTCCAAAATCTGTATAGAATATACAGTATAAGAAGAAACGTGAACACTTTAAAACAACAAAGATGATTTTTATGGCATCCCAGGTAACCTGCTTTTGTTACTTTTGAGAATGAAATAAAGCAAATGCACATTCGAAATAGATGTAGGAGACAATGCACTATACAGAACATCACAAGTGAAGTTACTACAATAATATCATGCCCAACTATATACAGAACATATGTGTGTATGTGTATAATATGCACATTTCAGAAGTACATACATATGTATAATACTCAGCAATCAAAAGCAATAAGCCTGTCTAACTAACGAAGCAAAACTAGATAACTACAATAGTAACAATGAGCCTACATATAAAATTTAATTGAATAATAAGCGGTAGAGTATACAAAAAAGCAATCAACAAACAGACATTGCTATAGTATGAACATAACATAAAGTAGTCAAATAATCACAACAGCAAAACTAAACAACAAGCATACTCCACATATAGTCATTCAGGTATAAAGCAGTAAACATATGCAATTACATGAAAGGCACTTTTTGCATGAATAATTTCTAGTATTGTTGCCTAGAGACCTATAACTATATCTTCAGATTTACCTATAACATCATAACTTAGCCTAGTGACTGATCTAGTAGGCCTAGATCTTTTGTTACTTACTTTTCTCTCAGCTGCCATAGACTTGTGGATCTACCTGACAATCCAGTTTGACTATCAATATTTTCTAACTTCCTGGGTTGAATCTGTTTTCTATGAGTATAGTTTTGGGCAAGAAAGGAATGACCACTGGATTCAATTTTCTTGCCCTGTAATAGTAATGTCTCAAGTTCTATGAGCGAATAATGCACTCATGGTGAAGTTATCCTACTTACTACAATGGCTCACATTTGAGAAGGTCTGGAGCCAGCTGAGGTCAACTCCTTTACATTGTATTGATTCTTGAAGGTCAGGAGTACTTGTCTTATGGTCTCTTTTATCTTTTCTCTCAAATCTGGAAGCCAGAAGTACCTACAATAACTTGATGTCCTTGTGACAAGGAAATCACTTTAAAAGACTGATATATATTAATTTAAGGTCGCCAAGGAATTCAGCTATGTAATTC
The DNA here is from genome assembly GCF_027887165.1 of Monodelphis domestica. NCBI lineage: Eukaryota > Metazoa > Chordata > Mammalia > Didelphimorphia > Didelphidae > Monodelphis > Monodelphis domestica. The sequence continues at coordinate 261,149,968 of NC_077228.1, forward strand.
CTAAATGAAAACTCAAGTCAGCAGTCAATCTTTTATGGAGTTTAATTACAACAGGAGGAAGAAAGGAATTAGAGATAGAGAGAGAGAAAAGGGAGAGAAGGGAATAGGGCTTAAATACCCCTTCTGTTTAGGCTGGGCCAAAAGGCCCAAGCCCTTAGATAGCTGGGGCAAAGAAAAGAGATCAGTCCCTATTACTCACGTGACCAAAATGGAGAAACAATCTCAGAGGCCCCCACTTTCAGCTTCCTTCAGAGCAAGCTTCTCAGAGCACACTCCAACCACTCAGACAAACTCCTCAACCACCCCCTGAGTCTTCAGAGCCCTCTCTCTTTAAGGAAACCATCCAAGTTCCCTCCCCTCAGTTCTCACATCTACCAATCACTGTCCATCAATTTCCCTGTGCCAATGGAGGCTCTAGCTTAACCCAGGACCGCCCAGAGGTCTCTGGCTTTGCACATGTCTGTTGAAGGTCATATTTTCAAATAATTAAATCTTTGATCCTTTGCTACAGCCCTTTCTAAATCCTGTTAACCTGAGTAGGGTAGAGATTGGAATAATTAAATTTTGATCTATGCTGCAGCCCTTCCTCAATCCTGTTAGGACTGAGTAGGGTGGAGATTGATTCCAAGTATCTCCATTGTATCAATTCTAAAATCAATCATGACTCAAAGAAATTCCTGTTCTATGCTTAAGCATAGGTCAAAGTCCTTTCCATTGTTCAGCAAAAGGTTTCTGTCCTAAAGTAATCTTAAGAAGGGAGGAGGAGGAAACTCTCATGCCAATGGGGTTCACATTCCAATAGCCAAGACCCACTATCAATAGGAAATTTTTCAAGTATGAAATTTCCCAATGGTGAAATTTCCAACATTTATAAGTCTAAGAAATTTTGAGGTTTACATCCTGAAGAGTCCCAAAGTGGCTTTTAAGAATCCCAAAGGGGAAATTCTTTGAAAAGCCACAAAGGATACTGGAAAAAGCTAGAGTTCTCTTGCTTCTCACCAATTCCACCCTGCTCTTCACATAGGGTAGGACATTCATCTCCATTGAAAAGGAAAAAGTCCTATACCAATGGGCTTCAGAGTAGGGTCTGTCTGTGATATTAGACTTAATTAAGCCAACTAGGAAAACCCTGATTTTGTTACAATCTTGTACTTCCTTTCATAGCAAATTTCTCTGACCATAGCAGGACAACTACAAATATTTTATAATACATCATTTTGTTACATAATCATCAAGTGTCTCTGAACCACATAATAGGATGCAAATATAAAAGAATTGATTTTACTCATTTGATTTATGACCATTAATTGTTTCAACTTCCTAGTCTAAGCAACTAGAAAAAAGCAGTTTTTAGATTTGCTATCTCCCTATTCATTGGTTTAATGGTTATATAACCATTAATATACATTATATAACCATTAATGTACAAGATTATATCTATACAGTATTGTGTGTTTTCTGAATAATATGAGGACAACACATATATGCTATATGTGTTTATATATATATATATAGATAAAATATATGTGTGTGGATCTACCCACAAAGAGGAGATATAAAGATGATATTTGATAAAGTTAGTTTTAATTTTTAATGAATTAGTTAAGTTCACTTTTGGAAAAGCAACAAGATTTTCACTTTAGTACTAGGATATATGATTGACTTTTAAATGTTTTCACTGAAACAAAAGAATATACTTAAAGGTCTTGTGATAAAAGCAATTCTATTAATTGCTTTAGAACTTCAGCTGTTGGGCCAAGGGGGAAAAAGTAAAGATAATGGTTCCAATTAATATATTTTAAATTTCATCTTGGAAGTAATAGGGAACTATTGAACTTCTTTCAGATCCACTTGAATATTCACAGATGTCTGTGGGAAGCCATCATACCCTCAATGTCTACCAGAGTCACAATCTGGGGGGATGAAGGCTGCAGAGCAGCCTTTAGAAAAGATGAGGCACCCACTGAACCCCCTCTGTGTGATTTCTCTCTCTAACTTCCCTTACTAATGGAATTGTTATGATTATTATTCTCTCCCCAATACAGGAGAAATAATATGAGAGCAAATACATATAGGATTAACACATATATGTCTCACTTTAGCCCCCTTAGACTAGTACCCCCAAAAGATTACATTCACAGAATTAAAACCCAAAGATCGCTATTACCCCTCCTTTCTTTCTCTTAGCAGAGGTACATTCAGAGGCCCCACACCCATTGCAGGCCAAGCATGACAGATACATTAATCATCCCTAGAAACACAAGTTACAGACACACTTTGCTGGTTCGTTATGTTTACCATAACCAGGGCAACTTTGCCAGGTGCTTGAATCAAACACAAGAAAAATGTGTCTTGGAAATTGAGGAAATTCCTGATTCTGGTCTGTCTTAAATTACCCTCTAACCCCATGCCTAGCTATGAAATGTTTTGTTTCCTATCTCCTAAGTAATTGTGATGGATTGTGAAAACTGATCAAAAGTAACAATGATTCTCCTAACTGGTGGTCCCACAGGTCAGGAGGAACTAACTTCCAGATCACCCTGTTTATGTCATTCATCTATTTCTGTTATAGCAACAATGTTTCATTGACTATCTTCTTAGGCTTCATGTCTGTTGTTATGTCCTATGGAAATATGTATGTTGAGAAATGATTGTGTGCCAGAAAAGTATGTAGTCACCGAACTTATAAAATAAATGCAAACTCTGAGCATGGCAGAACACTGTGTGATACCCGACACAGGAATACAGTGTCTCTCATCATTCATTCAACTGACCACCACAACTAGGCAAGAGGACTCTGAACCTTGAGAGACTACAAGCTTGGCTCATTAAGCTATACAACTTCTTAAATACACAGGCTTTGGATATGTTTTAGCAATTGTTTATAAAGTCTCAAGTTAGATTGAGGTTTTTCACATATAGAATTGTTTTAATTGGTTGTCAAGAAACTTTAAATAATATTTTGTTTTGTTTTTGTTTTTGTTTGACATGTCTGATAATATCAAGAGACAGAAGGATTTATTTTACAAAGTCTGATGATCCTCAAGGATTGTTTTTTAAAGATTCTTCCTCTAGCTTATAGAGAGCATTATCTATACAATGGACAGGTTCAAGTAAAGAGAGAAATATGTAAAAAAAATAAAAATTGAAACTATTTAAGTTTTCAGATAAGTTATAGATAACCTAATTTGATGTTCTTCCCATAGGACTGATATATATATATATATATAGATATATATATATCTATATATATATCTATATATATATATGTATACATACACATATATATGTATATATTTTTAACCCCTACCTTCTGTCATGGAATCAATTCTGTGCATTGGCTCCATAGCAGAGTAGAGTGGTACTGGCTAGGCAATGAAGGTTAAGTGACTTGCCCAGGGTCACACAGCTGGGAAGTATCTGAGGCCAGATTTGAAACCTAGGACCTCCCGTTTCTACACCTGGCTCTCAACCTCCTGAGCTACCCAGCTGCCCCCAGGACTGATATTTATAAGATTAACTTCACAAGATTTCCACTAACTCCACTTCATGAACTAATTATTAGAAGGTCAATATGATTATGTTTTATAATGCCCAACTAAATCATGCTAAGTCTTTTTTTCCCTCCCTTTTAGACATTATTTTATTTGGTCATTTTCAAACATTATTCCTTGGAAACAAAGATCATTTTCTTTTCCTCCCCCCCACCCCCACCCCTCCCATAGCCGATGTGCGATTCCATTGGATATCACATGTGTCCTTGATTTGAACCCATTTCCATGTTGTTGGTATTTGTATTAGGGTGTTCATTTAGAGTCTCTCCTCATTCATGTCCCTTCCACCCCTGTAGTCAAGCAGTTGCTTATCTTCGCTGTTTTTACTCCCACAATTTGTCCTCTGCTTGTGGATAGTGTTTTTTCTCCTAGATCCCTGTAGAAGGTTCAGGGACATTGTATTGTCACTAATGGAGAAGTCCATTACGTTCTATTGTACCACAGTGAATCAGTCTCTGTGTACAATGTTTTCCTGGTTCTGCTCCTTTCACTCTGTATCACTTCCTGGAGGTTGTTCCAGTCTCCATGGAATTCTTCCACTTTGTTATTCCTTTTAGCACAATTGTATTCCATCACCAACATATACCACAATTTGTTCAGCCATTCTCCAATTGAAGGGCATCCCCTCATTTTCCTATTTTGGGCCACCACAAAGAGCGCAGCTATGAATATTCTTGTACAAGTCTTTTTCCCTATTATCTCTTTGGGGTACAAACCCAGCAGTGCTATGGCTGGATCAAAGGGCAGACAGTCTTTTATCACTCTTTGGGCGTAGTTCCAAATTGCCCTCCAGAATGGTTGGATCAATTCACAACTCCACCAGCAATGAATTAATGTCCCAACTTTGCCACATCCCCTCCAGCATTCATTACTTTCCTTTGGTGTCATGTTAGCCAATCTGCTAGCTGTGAGGTGATACCTCAGAGTTGTTTTGATTTGCATCTCTCTGATTATAAGAGATTTAGAACACTTTTTCATGTGCTTATTAATAGTTTTGATTTCTTTATCTGAAAACTAACTTCATATCCCTTGTCCATTTATCAATTGGAGAATGGCTTGAATTTTGGTACAGTTGATTTAGCTCTTTATAAATTTGAGTAATTAGACCTTTGCCAGAGGTTTTTGTTATGAAGATTGTTTCCCAATTTGTTGCTTCCCTTCTCATTTTGGTTTCATTGGTTTTGTTTGTACAAAAACTTTTTAACTTGATGTAATCAAAATTGTTTATTTTACATTTTGTGATTCTTTCTATGTCTTGCTTGGTTTTAAAGTCTTTCCCTTCCCAAAGGTCTGACATGTATACTATTCTGTGTTCACCTAATTTACTTATAGTTTCCTTCTTTATGTTCAAGTCATTCACCCATTCTGAGTTTATCTTGGTGTAGGGTGTGAGATGTTGATCCAAACCTAATCTCTCCCACACTGTCTTCCAGTTTTCCCCAGCAGTTTTTGTCAAATAGTGGGTTTTTGTCCCAGAAGCTGGGGTCTTTGGGTTTGTCATATACTGTCTTGCTGAGGTCACTTACTCCAAGTCTATTCCACTGATCCTCCTTTCTGTCTCTTAGCCAGTACCAAATTGTTTTGATGACCGCTGCTTTGTAATAGAGTTTGAGATCTGGGACTGCAAGGCCCCCTTCCTTTGTATTTTTTTTTTCATTATTTCCCTGGATATCCTTGATTCTTTGTTCTTCCAAATGAACTTTGTTATGGTTTTTTCTAAATCAGTAAAAAAAAAAAATTTTGGAAGTTCAATGGGTATGGCACTAAATAGATAAATAAGTTTGGGTGGGATGGTCATTTTTATTATTTTGGCTCATCCTACCCATGAGCAGTTAATATTTTTCCAATTGCTCAAGTCTAGTTTTAGTTGTGTGGAGAGTGTTTTGTAGCTGTGTTCATATAGTTCCTGTGTTTGTCTCGGCAGATAGATTCCTAAGTATTTTATTTTGTCTAAGGTGATTTTGAATGGGATTTCTCTTTCTAATTCTTGCTGCTGAGCTGTGTTGGAAATACAGAGAAATGCTGATGACTTATGCAGGTTTATTTTGTATACTGAGATTTTGCTAAAGTTGTTGATTATTTTGAGTAGCTTTTTGGTTGATTCTCTAGGGTTCTTTAAGTAGACCATCATATCATCCGCAAAGAGCAATAACTTGGTCTCCTCCTTGCCTATTTTAATGCCTTCAATTTCTTTTTCTTCTCTAATTGCTACTGCTAGTGCTCCTAGTACAATGTTAAATAATAGAGGTGATAATGGGCATCCTTGTTTCACTCCTGATCTTATTGGGAATGCATCTAGTTTATCCCCATTGCAGATGATGTTAGCTGATGGTTTTAGATATATACTGTTTATTATTTTTAGGAACATCCCTTCTATTCCTATGCTTTCTAGTGTTTTTAATAGGAATGGTTGTTGTATTTTATCAAAGGCTTTTTCTGCATCTATTGAGATAATCATGTGATTTTGCTAAGTCTTATTACTAGCAGAATTAAATATTCTCTAGGAAATATCTGTAAGGCCACATAAGTATCTTGGAACCTAGACTGTTGATCTGCTATACCTTTCTAGAATTACTCTAGAAACAAAGGCTATTCTATCGACTAAACAACTAATTGGGTGTCAACCCAATGTAAGAGACTAAGAAACTGATTCAAGGATAAATCCTCTGTGTTTGAAAGGACAAAACTGGATAATTTATGAATAGTGGTCAAAAATGTCTTTGACACAGAATTTCTAGGGGAAAATATTTCCTAGAAGCAGACAACTTGATGAAGTAGACAGCTAAACTCAAGATATCAGAATAAGAAATCTGTTTTTTATGTAGACATTAACTAAATGTTGCACATATGTGTTTGATCAAATCCTAATAATTAACCAGCACTTAAATTTCATTAGGGAGTTAGAGAAGAGTCTGGAGGTGTAAACCTCAAAATTTCTTAGACTTATAAATGTTGGAAATTTCACCATTGGGAAATTTCATACTTGAAAAATTTCCTATTGATAGTGGGTCTTGACTATTGGAATGTGAACCCCATTGGCATGGGAGGTTCCTTCTCCTACCTTCTTAAGATTACTTTAGGACAGAAACCCTTTGCTGAACAATGGAAAGGACTTTGACCTATGCTTAAGCATAGAACAGGAATTTCTTTGAGTCATGATTGATTTTAGAATTGATACAATGGAGATACTTGGAATCAATCTCCACCCTACTCAGTCCTAACAGGATTGAGGAAGGGCTGCAGCCTAGATCAAAATTTAATTATTCCAATCTCTACCCTACTCAGGTTAACAGGATTTAGAAAGGGCTGTAGCAAAGGATCAAAGATTTAATTATTTGAAAATATGACCTTCAACAGACATGTGCAAAAGCCAGAGACCTCTGGGCGGTCCTGGGTTTAAGCTAGAGCCTCCATTGGCACAGGGAAATTGATGGACAGGTGATTGGTAGATGTGAGGACTGAGGGGAGGCAACTTGGATGGTTTCCTTAAAGATAGGGGAGTCTGAAGACTGGGGGGGGGGGTTGAGAAGTTGGTCGGTGTGGTTGGTGTGTGCTCTGAGAAGCTTGCTCTGAAGGAAGCTGAAAGTGGGGGCCTCTGAGACTGTTTCTCCATTTTGGTCACGTGAGTAATAGGGACTGATCTCTTTTCTTTGCCCCAGCTATCTAAGGGCTTGGGCCTTTTTGGCCCAGCCTAAACAGAAGGGGTATTTAAGCCCTATTTCCTTCTCTCCCTTTTCTCTCTCTCTCTCTCTCTAATTACTTCCTCCTATTGTAATTAAACTCCAAAAAGGATTGACTGCTGACTTGAGTTTTCATTTAGGAATTACATAGCTGAATTCCTTGGCGACCTTAAATTAATATATATCAGTCTTTTAAAAGTGATTTCCTTGTCACAGAGGAGATTAAGCATGAAGGTATATCTGGCTAGGGCATTTGGATTTGGTTATTAGAAACAGGCTAGATTATGGAAATTATGAAAACTCTTTGTGAAATTACATCAATAATTGCTTTTGCACTGATTTTGCTTTAGTGTTATGTACGATGCTTCCCAATACTAGTATCTGCCTGTGGAAATGCTTACTAGAAAACATGTATTAAGATATTCAAAGTGTGAAAGGGAATTCTTATTCCCTTTGTCTATTTTAAATTAATCAATCAAGAACTTAAAGTACTCCTACTTAACACTTAGTAAGTCGTTAACAAAGAAAGTTTATGCCCTAAAAGACCACAAGCACTGCCCACCCCTGGGCAGTGCTAGGCAAATTGGGAGGCTGTGATTGGTTCCTGTGAAGTGGGAGAGAGACCGGAAGTGACCTGGAAAAACTGCTTATAAAAATCCAGCCTAAGGACTCCTGAGGATGCATTTTAGGAGGAATTTGGCTGAAGAGGAGGCTTTTTCTATGACTCACTCTATGAGGCACTTTATGAAGATACATTTGGCATTGGTGAGTCAGGCCGAAGAAGCATTCTGTGCTGCATAGATTCGGCATTCCACGTGAAAATTGGAAATTTGTGGGGGAGCAAGCTGAATTTCTTCAGATAGGAGCTCTAGGGTGGTAGACTAGGAAATATTTTCTACTTCTCTCATACATTTCCCTCCTTTTATTTATTTATTATTATTATATATATGTATATATTATATTATATATACAATATAATTTATATTATATTATAATATTATAATAAATATATATAAATAAATAAATAAAAATTTTTAATTTAAAATTTAAAATAAAATAAAATAATTTAAAATTTAAAAATTAAAAATAAATAAAAAATATAATTTATATTAAACTATTAAGAGCTACTAACAGTCTACTGACTCATAGTTTAAGTTTAACTTACAAAAGGCAACCACAATTCTTTTTTTTTAATTATTATTATTTTTGTAAAACCAAATTTTTAATTATTACATTTTGGCCACCCAATTTTAATGATTACAAGTGGTTGAGATGGTCATATTATGTTATCTATGATCAAAGGAGGGGACTATGATAAAAGGATTTCTGGCTCAACTTTCTCTTAAATTTTCTTAACTTTTTTTTTTTTAAACCCTTACTTTCCATCTTAGAATCAATATTCTATTGGTTCTAAGTTAGAAGAGTGGTAAGGACTTGGCAATGGGGGTTAAGTGACTTGCCCAGGGTCACACAGCTAGGAAGTATCTGAGGTTAAATTTGAACCCCAGACTTCCCATCTCTAGGCCTGGCTCTCAATTCACTGAGTCACCCAGATACCCCACTTTTTCATTTACTTTTAAGATGAGTAGGACATGCAGTTAGCTAGAACCTAAAAAATCAGGCTGAAGATATTGATTACAGGTCCAATGTTAACCAGTTAATCTCTTATTTAACATGATAGGTATCTTCCCATTTTGCTTTTTATTCCTTGCTTCCCTAATTTGCTCCTTGAAATTCCATCGCAACTATCCTTCTTATATAATAATCAAAACCCAAGTACTTAAAAGTAATGGTCAGGCCTCACTAATTTGTCTTTTCAATGATTGCCTACACTTGGAGCATAATAGACTATGTTTTATCCCATCTCTGCCTCAGTGATTGTATGATGGGCAGCAGTACCTAATAAACAGATCCTTAGACAATTTTTATAATAACCGTTTGAGGGTTTTTGTGCCTGGCACTTAATAAAGGCTTAACAAATACTTGTTGATTGATTGATTTGATTGTCTTTCCCTTCATACAATAAAATAATAAAATAGTCACTAAAGGATGCTGTTTGCCCTGGTTTTATGAATGTAATCAAACAAGATTTCAGTAGAATAATTTCAAAATACTGGGTGGGAGGTGAGTTACTGAGATATATTGTTTTAAATTTTTTCACAATACTTAATAACCTCTGAGCTGAAATTCAGAACCCTAATGAGTCAGACTTTATTCCTAGTCCATTCCATTTAAAAGCCCCATGGATTTATTGTATGGGCTGCAGACATAAAAGAATATTGAGCATGTGTTTGAAATATTGACTAGACATTGGGTCTTGAGTACAGAGCCATCTGGTGGTCAAAATTAAATCCACTCCCTGGTTAAAGCTCTAATTTGTATTCCTGTGAAAATAAAGACACCAAGGGAAAGGGAAAGAATAAGTATTTATATAATGTCTACTATATTCTAAGTGCTGCTTTTGCAAATATTATCTCATTTGATTCTCACAAAAATCTTATAAGATAGATGATATTATTAATCCCCATTTTATAGTTGAAGAAACTGAGGCAAACAGAGGTTAAGTGACTTGCCTAGGGTCACATAGCTAGTACTTATCTGAGACTAGATTTGAAGTCTTCCTGACTTAAGGCCCAGCGTACTGTATCCAGGGACCATCAGCTGCCACTAGAATGTACTACACCTGAGATGGCCATTTGATGCGCACACAACCCAAACCACATACAAATTCATATGTTGTATTTATTTATCTGCATGTATGTTGCTTCCCTTGGTAAACTCTTGAGAGCAAGAGACTACTTTGTTTTTTATGTATGTATCCTCAGTACATAGTAGGAACTTAATGCCATGCATATTACATTATCTGCCCTTCTGGGAGAACTGTCTTCCAGGAAAACTAAGGGTATGCCCTTTTTCAGCTAGTTATTGTAAACAGATAAACTAACTAGGCTCACATCCTTTCTCAAATTGGTTAATAAAAGGACATTCATTCCCTGAGAGCTTGTAGCTACCAATTTTCTCATTTTCTTTAAGTGTCTCCCCCATTTTAGTTGTCTTTAATTCAAGGGAGTTCTGGGAGGTTAAGAATACCAACCAAGGATACTGTGATATTAATACTAAAACATTACTAAAATGGGAAATAATATTAATTCTTACTTTTTCTAACACAATTTATTCCACAATAAATAGATATATTAGAGGATACGGCCAGGGAGAGCCTAGTGAAAATAAAACCTTCAGAGCCTGATTGTTCTTCATCCTTCAATTTTCCAAAAGGATCTAGGACATTGGGAGGGTCATGTCTTGATTTGCACTTGAATTGGATTTAAATGAGGAAGAGTTGCATAAAGTTGTCAAGTCTCACTCTCCCAGAGTCGAACCGAATTACAGTGAAAAGACAGAAGTAAGGAATACTGGAAATGTCAGGAATGGGGGTGGAGGGGGAATCCAGTGGATGACTTTGGAGTCCAAATCTATCCTCAGACACTTCCTAGCTGTATGATTCTAAGCTAGTCACTTAATCCCAATTACCTAGCCTTTGCCATTCTTCTGCCTTAGAACTAATACTTAGTATCATTTTTTTCCATTTATTTTTTATTCCACATTGTATAAAACCAAACAAAACAAGCACTTCCATATACAAAAAGAAGACAGTACACAAATTAAATCATAAATGTTCTCTATGTTCAACTTACTTTTCTTTATATCTACATAATAATTCCTGACATATCATTTCTAATTTAAAAAATTGGAATGGCGTTATATTTTGTTGAAAACCTTTTCTGCATCTATTGAGATAATCATATAATTTCTGTTAGTTTTCTTATTAATATGATCAATTATCTTAACTTATGTTTGGAGTTCAAAGTTTCCCTTTAATTCTGGTCTTTTTAAATCCATTTTTCCTCCAGCAGGATTATGCTCCAGTTCTGTTTGTTAAATTATTCTCGGTTGTAAGACAAAGTATTTTGTTTTAACATTTCTTATTGTCTTGTCAAATCTATTTGGTCAATTTTAATTTTCAAGAAGTTTTTTCTCCTTGGATAGTGTTTTTTGGGGGTTGTTGTTGCTTTTTTAAAACAACCTTTACTTTGTGTCTTTTGTGGTTAAGTGACTTGCCCAGGGTCACATAGCTAGGAAATTTGAACCCAGACCCTCCAGACTTCAGTCCTGGCTTTTTATCCACTGTTATCTAGCTGCCTTCTTGAATAGTGTTTTGTACCTCTTGTTCCAAATTGTTAATTTTCTGTTCAAATCTTTCAACCATAACATTTATTTCTCTATTTTCCTCTAGTACCATCATTTGGTTTTTAAATTTGTTTTATTAACTTTTGTTTCATCTTTTCTAGGAATTCTATTGAACTTGTGCCCAAGCTGGTTTTTTCCTTTGAAATGTTTTAGTCTTTTGTGTGTGTGTGTGTGTGTGTGTGTGTGTGTGTGTGTGCCATTGAGCATCCTTGCCTGTCACCATAAGTGTTCTTTTAGGTGGGATTAAAAAAAAAAATGCTTGTTCATTTTCCAGCCAGCTTCCTGACTTCAGACTTTATTTTAGGACTGGGCTCTGGACTCCTATGGGGAATATCTGGGCTAAGCATTTGCTGTTTTGAGTCCTTCTGCTACTTTTTTTGGTTTAAGGAATCTTCCATTTTTCTAGGATTTCAGGAAGAGCTCAGCGTGGGGACCTATAAGCTTTCAGTGGTCCCAAAGTTGTCTATTCCAGAACAATGTCTGATCAACTTCCTCCTTGTCTGACCTATACAATTTCCTGGTCTGGATATGTGTCTGTGCAATGCTCCTTTTAGCATATCCATGGTTGACGGTTCTTTTGTTCAGTCATTTCAGATTCTTCTTGACCCCATTTGGTTTTGTTTGGTTTTATTTGCAAAGACACTGGAGTGATTTGCCATTTCTTTCTCCAGGTCATTTTACAGATGAGGAAACAGAGGCAAACAAGGTTAAGTAACTTGCCCAGGATCATAAAAGTAGTAAGTCTCTGAGGTCAAATTTGAATTTAAGACTTTCTAAATCTGAGCCTAGAACACTATATCCTTCTCCTTTAGCTGCTGGACAGTTCTAGTAGAATGGTGTTGTACTCAGCTGCCATCAAGCATGTGGAAAATTATGCAGGTTCAGAATTATAAAACTACAGACTCTTCTTTTGGTCTGAGATTCTCACCCTAGTTATTTTAGTGCAGGCTTTGGAATGTACTGGAGGCTGGAAGCTCTAATCCTTGGATCAGAACTACCTAGATATTGTTTGTTTCTGAACTTGTTCCTTACTCAATACACAGTCAAGGACCAGGAAACCTTGGCTGTCACCACTAGGTACAAAGTCTCTCCTTAAGACCCAGCATTAGGAGGTGAATGACAAAACTGCCATTTAGCCCCCATTCCTCAACTCTAGATTGTGATCTTCCTATGTGAGACTTGGGTCTCTTCTTGCCCTAGTACACAACCTGGCTTTCTTTTAGTTCTTACATGTTGGAATGTTCTGGGTAGTACCCATGGCCATACCTTGTTCCAGTGTCCAAACTGCTCCAGTATTTGTTTCCTTATGCTGACTTAGGCTGGAAATGTGATTTACTGTGATATTTTTTCTTGGATTTTTCAATTAGGACTCAGTCTGGTATGTTTTCCAGACCTTTATAAATGAATGGTGTTGGGAGAAGAGTCTTGGCTGTGCTTTTTCCAGCTGCTCTACTATCTTGGCTGCACCCCCTAGTTATTATTCATTTTAATTTAATTTAATTATTCACATAATTCCTGCCATAATAGCTGAACTCTCAGATATTTCCTACATTCTATAATTATTTTGAATTTTGAATTTTTATCTCTTCCTACTGGGTTTTGTTGGTAATTTACAGAAAGGCTGATGTTTTGTTTTATTTTTAGTTTATTTTATATACTAGTTCTTTCCTGGTTATGATTTCAATTAACTTTTTGTTGACTCTAGTATTCCTTAAGCAAACCATCATGTTATATATAAAAGAGCTATAATTTTAGAAGGACAACCCCATTGACCATGCCTCTAGAAGAAGGAAGTAATAACCCTTAGAGACTAAAAATGTAAACCTCTGAATGCTAGGCATTAAGGAGGTAGTCCTAGAGAAAGTACTTCTCATAATTGATATATTCCAGTAAAGTTGAATAAATATTAAAAAAATTTTTTGAGAATTGAACAATTTTAAGTACTAGAGTAACTTACTAGCTATACTTTTAAAATGTTATTTTATTTCCCCAATGACATAATAACTTTTCATATGCATTTTCTGAAGTTATGAGATCCAAATTTTCTCCCTCCTTCCCTACCCTCCTTCCTCCTGGAGATGATAAGCAATTTGACCTGAGTTATACATGTATTATCATTGTGATGATGGGATTAACTCTCCCCTGATCTATTTTTAGCTAATCAAATCAAGAACTTAAAATACTCCTACTTGCCATTAAATATGAGAGTTCACAAGTCACTTACTAAAGTAAGCTCACACCTTCAAAGGCTACTCCCCCCCCCCCCCCTTGGACAGTGCTAGGCAAATTGAAAGACTGCCATTGGTTTCTGTGAAGAAAGGGGAATGACAGGAAGTGACAGAAAGTGACGTGGAAGAAAGGAGCATAAAAAGAAGAGACCAGTATGGTCTAGAGGAATTCCTTTCCTAGTTTCTGGAGAGATTGGTTCTAGAGATTTATTCCTTTCCTGGCTTCTGGAGTGAGTAACTGAGATCCCTGCCTTGTCTTGGAGGAGACCTTTTCCCTGGATCCTGCATTGGCTTTCTGGGTGAGTGGCTGAGATTCCCACCTTGACTTTGGAGGAGGCTCTGACACCACTGGGACTTCTGGTTGAGGATTACTGGGAAATTCATGTGGAGACAAGGGATTTAGGGAAGTCCCTACTGGGGCTGAGCCTGGCTTCTCAGAAGTAGGGCTGGTAGGCTTATTTGAATCTGTCTCTATCTATATTTTTCCACTTTCACTCTTTCTACCTCTTTATAAGTAAAGCTGCTAAAAGTCATTTTGACTTAAGTGATAATATTTTTGAATCAATGACCATAATATTACTTTAGGATTCTCATTTTTAGCATAAAACCTAAATTAAAATTTTTACATCATGCAAAACATTTCCATATTGTTCATTATTGTAAGAGAAAACTTGTATAAAGCCAAAACTCCAAAATAAGAACACAAACTAAAGTGAAAAATAGTATACTTTGATATTTATCTGACTCCAATAGTTCTTTCTCTGGAGGGGGATAGCATTCTTTGTCATAAATCCTTCCGAATTGTCCTGGATCACTGTATTACTGAAAGTTGCTAAGTCTTTCACAGTTGATCATGAATACATACTTTTATAAATCTGTAATTAGTATGAGAAAACTTTGGCTTTGCTTCAGGGTAATGATACTCAGTCCCCCTTCCCTCTAGGCTCCCATAATAGCATCTCAATCTTGGATCCACCTTGCTCCTCTGCCTCCTGTGATTCTTATTTCTTTCTAAGGGTTGAGAATTTGGAGCAGTCTCTTCTCACTATGTGATTCTACCCAACTTGTGGTAAATAGGGGTTATAGAATTTTGGCTAAGTCATAAGCACTCCACTGGACCCTGTAGGAAATAGATTGCTTCCTCTCCTGGCTAGGCTGCACCCAGCACACTGAATTGTCCTTTTTTAGCTCCCTTTCAGCCTTAACAAACTGAAAATGCCCCAGAGCCAAAAGTTTTCGGGCTCTATTTCTTAATGAAGTCCCATATATGAAGTGTACAAGGGACTAGCACCTCTGGTTGTGAGACTTGCCAAGCTCTTTTCAGGGCTGCTCATCTAATCTTGGTGTCGATCTGTCACTCAACCTGTGGCTCCAAGAAGCTGTAGTATGCGCAGTGGCCATACTCCTGTAAAATCTCAGCAGACAGGCTAAACCAAGTTGAGGGCTAATCTATAGACTTCAAACATGTTGGTGAGTTAGGAGGATGTCTACCCCAAGCAAATAAAGACTTCCCTCAATGGAATGAGCAGATGAGAACATTGTTCCAATAGTCATGAAGGCAGCTGAAGAAAGCACTATAGAGCACCTAAAGCTTGCTCAGCTATCAAAGATGCCAACCTCATCTACTCTGTCCCTGGCCATTGCCAGTTCTCCTGACTTTTGTCTTGCCACTTGACTTTGATAATTTGAGCAGAGAGAGTAAGAGTCATGACTGGCCAACTCTGCCTCACTTAAATCCAATTCTTGAATAAGTCAAGACATCACCATATGATGTTATTGGTCCTCTTAGAAATAAAAGACAAACATAAAAAAGCACCTCTTCAGTTTCCCTATTTCATCATCTCTCCTCCCCTTTTCAACTCAGTCAGTCAACTTGCATAGATTTGCTAGATTTTAAAGAAAGCAAAGAAATTCCAGAAAATGATCACAGCAAAATGTAGCAAGTCTTCAAAGAGATGGGAATATACCAGATTATTTTGCTTGTCTCCTGAGGAACCTGTACAGATCAAAAAGCAACAGTTAGAATTGAACATGGAACAACTAATTGGTTTAAGATTGGGAAAAGAGTACAAGACTGTATATTTTTACCTTCTTTAACTTATATGCAGAGTGCATCTTGCAAAATGCAAATTTGGATGAATCAAAAGTAGGAATTAAGGGGGACAGCTTGGTGACTCAGTGGATTGAGAGCCAGGTCCAGAGATGGGAGGTCCTGGGTTCAAATATGGTTTCATACACTTCCTAGCTGTGTGACCCTGGGCAAGTCACTTAACCTCCAATGCCTAGCCCTTATTGTTCTTCTGCCTTAGAACCAATACATAGTATTGATACCAAGACGGAAGGTAAGGGTTTAAAAATTTTTTTTGTAACTGGAAAACGAGGGGATGCCCATCAATTGGGGAATGGCTGAGCAAATTGTGGTATATGTTGGTGATGGAATACTATTGTGCTAAAAGGAGTAATAAAGTGGAGGAGTTCCATGGAGACTGGAACAACCTCCAGGAAGTGATGCAGATCGAGAGGAGTAGAACCAGGAGAACATTGTACACAGAGACTAATACACTGTGGTATAATCGAACGTAATGGGCTTCTCCATTAGTGGCGGTGTAATATCCCTGAACAATTTGCAGGGATCTAGGAGAAAAAAACACTATTCATAAGCAAAGGATAAACTATGGGAGTGGAAACACCGAGGAAAAGCAACTGCCTGAATACAGCGGTTGAGGGGACATGACAGAGGAGAGACTCTAAATGAACACTCTAATGCAAATATTATCAACATAGCAATGGGTTCAAATCAAGAAAACATGTAATGCCCAGTGGATTTACGCGTAGGCTATGGGGGGTGGGGGGGAGGAAAAGAAAATGATCTATGTCTTTAAATGAATAATGATTGGAAATGATCAAATAAAATATATTTTTAAAAAAAGATAAAAAACAAAACAAAACAAAAAAAAATTTTGTAAGTAGGAATTAAGGTTACCAGGAGAAATAGCAACAATCTCAGATATACAAACAATACCCTCTCCGATGGAAGAAAGTGAAGAAGAATTAAGGGACCACTTAATAAGGCTAAAAGAAGAGACGGTAAAAACTGGCTTGAAGATTAACATAAAAACAAAAATTAAAAACTAAGATCCTTGGCAACTGATGCTATCACTTCCTGGAAAATAGAGGGAGGAGAAATGGAAGTAGGGTGAAATTTTATATTCTTGGGCTCAAAGATCACTGTGGACTGTGATTGTAGCCATGAAATTAAAAGACACTTGCTCCGTGGAAGGAAAACTATGGCAAATCTGGACAGCATACTAAAAAACAGAGACATCACTTTGCCCATAAAGTCCATATAGACAAAGTTATAGTTTTTCTAGTAGCAATGAATGGTTGCAAGAGTTGGACTATAAGGAAAGTTAGACTAAAAATGCCACAGAATGGATGCTTTTTGAACTATGGTGTTGGAGAAGACTTTTCCCTTGAACAGCAAGGAGATCAAACCAGTCAATACTTAAATAAATTAATTTAGGCTATTCACTGGAAGGTCAAATGTTGAAGCTAAAGCTTAAATACCTTGGCCAAATAATGAGAAGATAGGACTTACTAGAAAAGATTCAGATATTGGGAAAGATTAAAGGCAAAAGGAGAAGGGGATGATAGGATGAGAAAGTGGCATGAAAACAATAAATGTGAACATGGACAGACTTTTAGAGATAGTGGAGGATAGAGGGGCCGGGTGTATTATGATTCATGGGGAAGATTATGAAGATGTATGAAGATATATACATGACTGAGCAATTGAATGACAACATTAAACAACTACTATGTGTTGGGGACTGAACTAAGCACTCAACAGATGTTTAAAAAAAAACACACACACAAAACCTTACCTTCTGTGTTAGAAGTAATACTAAATATTGCTTCTCAGGCAAAAGAGTGGTAAGGGCTAGGTAATCAGTGTTAAATGACTTGCCCAGGGTCACACATCTAGGAAGTGTCTGAGGCCACATTTGTTCTCAAGCAGATGTTCTTGATGCTTATTTTCATTGAGAAGCTCCAACTCTCCAAAATGTATTATTTTCTCAATTTCTCTTTATCTGTGAAAACCCTGGATTTAAAGTCATACCACTTGGGTTCAAATCTCTCTTCTGTTATTTTATTATCCATTGTGATTTGGGGCAAGTTGTTTTAACTTCTCTGTGTTTGTTTCTCTGACTATAAAATAAAGGAGTTAGACTAGATGATCCTTAAGATATCTCCCAATTTTAAATTCTAAGATCTTTTCTAGTCATCTAAAAAATATCCTTTTGAAAATTAAACCCTCTGTCTATAGCCTAGCTCCCAACTTGCTTCCCAGTTCCCTTGTGGTAACTTGCTTCATACTTCTTCTTTGCTTTTCCAGCATCTACTCATTCTAATTACTTTTCCTCCTTACAAATGCACTGTTCTCCTGACCTGAAAAACCTTTATTTGATCCGGCTGTCTTTTGTAGTTATTATGTTCCTTTTCTCCTTCCTTTCATGGCAAAACTCTTGAACAATCTCTAGTCTAGCATTCTGTCCCACCCCCCTGCAATCTGGCTTTTACCCTTGCTAATCTATTAGAATTGCTCTTTTAAAGGTCACCACTAACTTGTATTGACTTGAAAACCAATGAATTCATATTAATCCTTATGCTCCTTTACCTCTTTGCCTTGTTTTATTTTATTTTTTTACCATTCCTTCTTCTCAGAACTTTCTTCTGAGGTCTCAGTCTTACGTGGAGTTTGCCTTGGGTTCTAGAATATGCCAGTGGCCTCTAACTCTGACAATTTCTATCATACTAGAAAGGTTTTGAAAAGACTTGAAAGGTCTCAGATAATTCTGCTAGGATCACAGACAAATAGGTTTAGAGTTATAAGTATAATTTCTTCATTTTATAGATGAGGAAGCTGAGGCTCTGTGAGATTGTATATATTGTATTTATATATGTATATATAATCGCTTATATTTATACAGTATTTGATATGTGTGAAGCACTGTGCTAAAATGTTTTACCAAAAAAAGAACCTGACTATAAAAAGTTACTATAGTAACAGGGGAGATAAAAACAGAAACTCAGAAGACAAAAATATCAAAACAGCTATATCCCACCACCACCACCCCAAAAAAAATTCCTGGAAGAACTCAAAAAGGATTTTAAAGATCAAATAAGAGAGGTTGAGGAACTATTTGGACGTGAAATAAGGGTGAGACAGCTAGATAGCACAATGGATAGAGTGCCAGCTCTGGAGTTGGAAGAACCTGAGTTCAAATCTGACCTAGCTATTTGACCCTGGGAAAGTCATTTAACCCTAATTGCTTAGCCCTTGCTTTTCTTCTGCCTTAGAAATGATAGTAAGCTAGAAGATAAAGATTTTAAAAGAAAAAACATGAAAATGATACAAAAAAATTGTGAAAAAAGTCAAGAGTTTGGTGAAGGAGGCACAAAAAATACTGAATAAAATAACATCTTAAAGAACAGAATAAAGCAAATAGTAAAAGAGTCACAAAAATCCACTAAAGAGAAAGAACTTTTTAAAAAACAGAATTGGCCAGATTAAAAAAAAATGTACGAAAATTTACTGAAGAAAAGAATTTCTTAAAAGTAGAATCTGGTAATGCTTCCATTTCTTCTCCATCTATTTACCTGGAAACAATGGAACCAATTGCCAAGATCTTTTTTGTTTGTTTATTTTTTAATATTAAACTTCAATTCAACTTTTACCTTCTTCTCTTTTACCTCATTAAGAGGCTTTGGTACTAAAGGATTCTTTGAACCACTAACAACTGCTAAGGTTAAAAAAATTTTTTTTTGGAAGGAGGCAATTTTATGAAAACTGAGCATTTGGTGATGATATTCATAGATACAAACAAAGTATATACTATGCTTCTATATGCAATAATGTTTTGCACATTATTGTAGAGTCCAATTTGTGGTTTCTTCATAATTTAAAAAGCCACACAGGTCCTCGAAACATGGTATATTCGCTTTGTCAAGGTACTTTTTATTTTTTTATTTTATTTTTTAAGGTATTTTTTAGAAAGCATTCAGAGAGGGGGAAGCTGGGTAGTTCCAGGCCTAGAGTCCTAGGTTCAAATCTGGCCTCAGACTTCCTAGCTGTGTGACCCTGGACAAGTCATTTGACCCTCATTGCTTAGCCCTTACCACTCTTCTGTCTTGGATTCCAAGATGGAAGAAAGCATTCAGAGAGAGCTTGATCTATTGTTTAAATTGCTGTTAAGACTTCTTCATGTACTTCCACAAACTGGAATGCTTTCACCAAATGAAGAATTTCTTCAACACTTTGGTCCACAGGGAAATCATTGACATTCTTGAGTTTGATAACTCCATTAGGGTTAATTATAAGGTGACCTCTTAATGCAAGGCCAGGTGCTTCAAGCAGCACACCGTAGTCCTGGGAAATTTGTTTGGTTAAATCCAATAGAAGCACAGTATACATGTGGCCTAATCTATTTCTCCTTAAAACTTGGTATATTTATCCAGGCAAAATGGCAAGATTGAGAATCCAGTGAAACAGCAACCACTTCACAGTTCTCATCATGAAATTCATTAGCTTTTTCACTAAAAGCAACAATTACTTTTTTTAAGTTATCATTTATTTATTTTTAATATGATATAATATGTATCATAACAATATATTATAAACATATAATAAATTATAAATATGTTTATCTAAGAGAAACAAATTCTCACATTAGCTATATCTCCAAATCTATGCCTTATTCTTCTCCCCCACCCCTCCCTTCTTTACCTCTTCTCTCATCCTTCCTCCCTCCAGAAGAAAGCAGGTGGTATGTATAGGCTGTACATAATATTACCATATAATACATATTTCCCTGTTTTTCATGTTGTGAAACAAGGCATACTGTTTACATCAGAGAAAAATTCATGGAGGAAATAAAGAATGGAATGCTTCAATATGCATTTGGATATCATCTGTTCCTTCTATAGCAACAATTCCTGTTGGACATACAAAAGTGAAATCCAGAGGATTAAAGAAAAGCACCAAATATTTCCATTTAAAGCTATCAAGACTTATTTTTTAAAATTCTCCACTGACAACAGCTATACCCTTAAAATATGAAGCATTTTGGGTGTCAGCTGACCCATAAATTGAAGAACTAGTGCTGAAGAAAAATCTTGAACAGGTAGCACTTGTTGGCTGGACATGTGTTTCTTGTAGCAACAGGCCCAAAGGTTAAGAAATGCCCATTCCCACATGCCAAGCAACTGAAGCCCAAAATAAACTTTCCATGTCAGCCTCCATCCTTAAATGTGGAATGTATCTTACTCTTATTTGACTCATTTCTCTACATATCTTAGAAATGAGACCTTTTTCAGAGAAACTTGCTTTAGAGATTTTTCTGTTTCCTTTTTTTCTAATTTTAGCTACATTGGTTTTGTGTAAAACCTTTTTAATTTCACATAATCAATACTGTTCATTTTACCTTTTGTGAACTTTTTGTTTGATCATAAACTCTACCTTTATCCATAGATCTGACAGGTAATTTCTTCCATGCTCCACTAATTTGCTTTTGATATCATCCATTTTTGTCTAAATTATGTGCCCATCTTTATTTTATTTTGACATTCTATTATGAGATTATAGACTAAATCACTTTCTGACAGACGACTTTCCAGGTTTTCCAATAATTTTGTTGAATGGTGAGTTCTTGTCCCAATCACTAAGACCTTTGGGTCTGTCAAACACTACTTGATAGCATCTGATTGCTTCTATATATTATCTGCCTAATCTGCTTTCCACTGACCAACCTTTGTATTTCTTACCCAGTACCAAATTGTTTGGATAGTTTTGTAGTATGTTTGCAATATACTAGGCCTCCTTTCTTCTTCTTTTTTTTTTTAATGGAAATTCCCTTGCTTATGCTTCAGATGAATTTGTTATTTCCTCCAAATAAATTTTATTATCTTTTCTATCTCTATATAAAGTAAATCTTTGGTAGTTTGATTATTATGGCATTGAATAAGTAATTAACTTAAGTAGTATTGCCACTTTTATGTTATTGGCTCAGTTTACCCATTAGCAATGAATATTTCTTTAATTATTCTAATCTGTGTTATTGGTGTGTTTTGTAGTTTGGTTCATAGAGTTATTGTGTATGTCTTGTTAGGTAGATCCCAGAGTATTTCATATTGCCTGTAGTGATTTTTTCAATACTGTGCATTGCCTCCAAGGCTAAGCAATGGGGATTAAGTGACTTGCCCAGGATCACACAGCTGGTGAGGTCAAATTTGAACCTAGGACCTCCCATCTCTAGGCCTGACTCTCAATCCACTGAGCTACCCAGCTGCCCCTTGTCTGTGGTTATTTTTAAAGGAATTTCTTCTTCTATCTCTTGCTTGCTCTTGTTGGCAATATATAAAAATGCTGTTGATTTCCATGACAATTTTATTTTATATCCTGAAACTTTGCTGACGTTGTTATCTTTAGTTTTTTAGTTGACTCTCTAAGTATACTATTGTCATCTGCAAAAAGTCATCATTTTGTTTCTTCTTTGCCAATACTTATTCATTTTTTTTCTTGTCTTATTTGCTAAAGCTAGTATTTTCTAGAATGATACTAAATAGTAATAGTGATAATGAATATCCTTATTTCATCCCTGAACTTAGAAAAGATTTTAGCTTCTCCTTTCAGATAATACTTATTTTAATGAACGTTGCATTAAGTTATATGTTTTCTAGTATTTTAAAAGAGGAATAGGTGTTGTAGTTTTAAATTTTTTCTGCATTTATTGAAATAATTTCATTTTTATTGTTTTTATTATTAAA
Organism: Monodelphis domestica; assembly: GCF_027887165.1. Lineage (NCBI taxonomy): Eukaryota > Metazoa > Chordata > Mammalia > Didelphimorphia > Didelphidae > Monodelphis > Monodelphis domestica. The sequence goes on from NC_077228.1 coordinate 261,172,504, forward strand.
ATGGTCCATTGTGCTTATAGTTTTCCTAATACCGAACTAGCTTTGACTTTCTGGTATAAATCCAGCCTTGCCATAAAGTAAGATCTTTGTGATATATTGCTATAATCTCCTTGTTAATACTTAAAATTTTTGCATTAATATTTGTTAGGGAGTTTGGTATATAATTTTCTTTCTCTGTGTCTGCCTGGTTCAAATATCAAGAACACATAAAATTTATTTATGTCAGAGAGGAGTAAATTGAGGCCCTCCACTATTATAGTTCTTTTGTCTATTTCTTCCTGTAATTCATCTTTAACTTTTTCTTTACAAATTTAGATGCTGTGCCATTCAGTGCATGCATGTTTACTCTGGATAAAAATTCATTATCTTTGGTACCTTTTAGCAAAATGTAGTTTCCCTGCTTACCTCTTTTAATTAAGTCTATTTTTGCTTTTGCTTTGTCTGAGCTCATGCCTTTTTTATGTCTGACCTCTGCCTTTTTTAACTTTAGCCAAAGCTATTGATTTCACTTCAGTCTGTTATTTTAAATCTATGTGTATTTTTTCTGCTTTCTTATAAACAATGTATTATTGAATTCTAGTTTCTCATCCATCCTTACCCTTTTTGGGGGAGGATGAGTTCATCTCATATACAATGTTATGATTTCTACTATGTCTTTTCCTCCATCTTATTCTCTTTTCCTTCTTTTTTTATTCCCTGATCCCTCTTTATGAGTCTATTTTGCATCTATTACCTCCCAGAAGTATAACTTAAACCCTCCCACGTATTCTCCTCTTTTCCTTAACCCCTTTCCAGCATATTTCCCTGTTGGGTGAGATATATTTCTCTACCCAGCTGAATATATTTTCATATTCTTCTCTTTAACTAGTGCAGATGAAAATAAAGTTCAAGTGTTATGTTTCCCCCACAACTGCTCCCTCCTTGTATAATTTCCTCTTTGACTTCCCCATTCATGTGAGATAATTTCTTACTTTTCCTTCTCCGCAGTTTCCAGTATCTTCCTTTTTCCTACTCTTTCCATTTTTCCTTTGAGATTATTCAAACTCACACCCAGGCCCTTTGTCTAATTAGGATTTTATGTATTATTTCCTCATATAAGAATGTATACATTTTTACCTTGTTTAGGGTCTCATGATTTCTAACTTACATTTAGTTTTTAATAATAATAATAATAATAGTTAACATTTATATAATTCTTACAATGTACCAGGTACTATGCTAACCATTTTATGATTAATATCTCATTTGATCCTCACAACAACCCTGGGAGGTAGGTGCTATTATTATCCTCATTTTACAGATAAGGAAACTGAGGGAAATAGGGGATAAGTGATTCTCTCAGGATCATGCCCAGGATCACACAGCTAGTGTCTGAGGCTAGATCTGAAGTCAAGTATTCTTTACTCTAGGTCTGGTGTTCTATACAATGTACCACCTAACTGCCTTTTTATGCATCTCTTGTCTCCTGTGTTTGTGTGTCAACTTTTCTACTCAGGTTTGGCCTTTTAATCAAGAATGCTCAAAAATTCTGTTTCATTAGAAATCTATTTTCCCTCTATTGGTTTACATTCAGTTTTACTGGGCAGGTTATTCTTGGTTGTAAGCCTGTTTTTTTTTTTTTATATATAATATTCTAAATTCTATGTTCCTTTGTAATAGTGGCTGCTTAATTACATGTGATCCTGTGACTTTTTAATCTCTTTTTTCCCAGCTAATTGCAGTGTTTTTTCTTTGGATTTTGGCTATAATATTCCTGGGACTTTTGATTTTTGGGCTTCTTATATTAGGTGAGTAATGCCTTTTCTTTCTAAGACATCTGGACCATTTTCTTTTTTGATTTCTTGAAATATTATGTTTAGGCTCTTTTTTGTTAATGACTTTCAGGTAATCCAATGATTCTTTTTTTTTTTAAACCCTTATCTTCCATCTTACAATCAATACTGTACTGTAGTTCCAAGGTAGAAGAGTGATAAGGGCTAGGCACTGGGGAGTAAGTGACTTACCCAGATCACACAGCTAGGAGGTATCTGAGGTCACATTTGAACCCAGGACTTCCCATCTCTAGACTTAGCTCTCAATTTACTGAGCCTCTTCTGCCCCCTCTGTTGATTCTTGAATTATCTTTTCTCAATCTGTTTTCCAAGTCAGTTGTTTTTCCTATAAGATACTTCATATTTTATTTTCTTTTTTCTTTTAAGTTTTTTGACGTTTACAACTTCTCAATGACTCATGAAGTCGTTAGCTTCCGTTTTTGGCTAATTCTAATTTTCAATAGGATTTTGTACCTCTTCCCAAACTGTTCATTCTTTCATATCTTTCTTTCCTAACTCTTGCTTCTTTTCCATTTTTCTTCATTATTTATTTTCTTAAGTTCTTTTTTAGTTAGTTTGTTTTTTTTAACTCTTGATTTAATTCATCCAGGAATTTATATTGGAATTGTATTCAAGCTAAATTTTTATGTGAAGCTTTGCTTGTAGACTTTTTTGCATCTTCTTCTATTTGTCCCCTTAATAGATTTTTATGGTCAGGTTCTTTTTTTTGTGTGCTCACTCTTCTAGCCTACTACTTGACTTTGGATTTTATATTAGTTTTGGTTTCTACACACCTTAGGGGACAGGGAAATGTCTGGCTTCCATCTTTTACATCCTTCTGTTGCTTTTAGAAGCTTTGGCTGGATGCCTGTAGGCTTTCAGTGCTCCCACAGTGGTCTGATAAGGGGAAGTCTGCCCTCTTGGTCTAAGTTTTTTAAGTTCCTGACCCAGGTCTGTTCCTTATTTGGAGTTTCAGTCAATTGCTGCTAGACTTAGCCAGTATTATTAGCCTTCCTGGAGGTTCTGCAGGTTCAGAGTGACTGAACTTCTAGGTCCCCATTGGTTTGTGCTCTGCTTCTGTGATCAGAGCCTTTTACTTCCCGGAAATCAGTACCTAGGGCTAATGCTCATGACTATTCCTCCTCAGCCCAAATCTGTGATCCGACATTGGCTATTAAGCAACTCATGTGCCAGATTGGTACCCATTTCTGCATTCAACACTCATTAAGGGATCCCCTGGGATCTTTTTTTGCCCTTGTGCTTCTTAAACAGTCTTGAGTCTCTTTCTATACCATACATCCTCCTGGTATTTGTCTAGAGACATCTCTATCTCCCCAATCTACCTTAGGCTGGAAAAAGACTCACAGTGACTTATTCTTGGCTTATCTTATCAATACTGTCTGATGCATTTTCTACTTCTTTATCAAAGGGGTGTAGTGGGCAGGCTAGCCTCTAATGTTTTTTCTCATTCAGTCATCTCAACTCCTCCCATAAATTTTTTTTAGCTATCTTAGTGCCTAGAATGCTCTGTCCTTGTCTCTGCTTCCTGGCTTCTCTGACTTCTTTTAAATCTCAGCCAAATCTTCCCTTTTGCAAGAAGCTTTCCTAATCCTTCTTAAGGTTGATGCCTTCTCTTTGAAATTACCTCCAACTGATCATATATATGCATTATGTTGTTCCTGTGTTGTCTTGCCCTTTAGATTTTTAAGCTACTTGATGGAAGAGACTTTTTTGTCTCTGTTGCCCATTTATTTAGCACTTAGTATATGCTAAGAGCTGGGGATACAAAAAGAGGCAAAAGACAGTTTTTGCCCTCAAGGAGCTCAGAATCTAATGGGGGAGACAGCAAGCAAATATGTACAAACAAGCTATATGCAAAATAAATATGAAAAAAAAAAATAAAGCACTAGAATTAAAATGGGAATTAAATTGGGGAAAGTTTCCTATGGAAGGTGGATTTTAGTTGGGACTTGAAGGAAACCAGGGAAGCCAGTAAGTGAAGATGAAGAGGGAGAGCATTCCAGGCATGAGGGACAGTAGGAGAAAATGACTGGAACTGGGGGCAGTTTAATAACATAGTGTATAGAATACTAAGCCTGGAGTTGGGATGCCCTGGATTCAAATTTGACCTCAGACACTTTCTATCTGTGTGACCCTGGGCAAGTCAATTAACTCCAATTATCTAACCCTTACTGTTCTTATGTCTTAAAATTGGTACTAAGACAGAAGGTAAGAGGAAAGAAAGGGAGGGAGGGAAAAGGAAGGCAGGGAGGAAGGGAAGGAGGGATGGAGGGACAGAGGAAGGAAGGAAGGGAGGAAGAAAGGGAGGGAGGAAGAAAATAAATGACTAGAACTTCTTGAGAAGAATGTCTTGTTTGAGGAACAATAAAGAAGCCAGTGTCTTTAGATTGAAGAGTATGTTAAGGGAAGTAAGATATAAGAAGACTGGAAAGGTAGGAGAGTGGGTTGGTTATGAATGATTTTGAATGACAGATGCTTTCATATTTGATACTAGAGGCAAAAGGAAGTAACTTGAGTTTATTGAGAATGATGATACCTTGTATTTTAGGGAAATCACTTTGTTGGCTGAATAGGGGACAGTTAGGAGCAGGAGAGGCTTAGGGGGAAAGAAGGTCAGCTAGAGGTTAGGGCAATATAAGTAGAGAATTATCAGTATAGAGATAGTAATTAAATATATGGGAGCTGATGAGATCACCAAGTGCAATAGTAGATAGAAAAGAGAAAAGGGCCTACAACAGAACCATGTAGGACCCCTATAGTTAGAGGGCATCATCTGGTTGAGGGATCCAGCAAAGAAAACTGAGAAGGAATGGTCTGATAGATAAGAGAACTAAGAGAGAGTGGTATTCTGAAAATATAGAAGACAGTAACCTATAGTTCCAAAGGCTGCTAAATGGTCAAGAAGAATGAGGATTGAGAAAAGGCCATTGGTTTTAGCAATTAAGATTTCATTGGTAATTTCAGAGAGAATGGTTTCAGTGGAATGATGAAGTCAAATGATTGTAAAGGGTTAAAAAGGCTTTTTTAAGGAGTTTGGTCATAAAGGACAGAAGAGATGTAGGACAATCATTAATGGGGATGGAAGAATCAAGTGAATGTTTTTGATGATAGAGGTGGTGTAGGCATATTTGTAGGTAGTAGGAAAAAAGCCAATGACAGAACAAGAATGAAAATAAATGATACATGGTACATATTGAGGATGCACAAAATCTATTGGAGGAGATGGGATGGAATGGGACTAGTAGTGTAGGCAGAGGGATGGGCCTTGGTAAGGAATAAAGCCCCCTCCTTGTGTGAGACTGGGATGAAGGAGAAGATGGTGGTAGAAGTTTTCTGAGTGATATGAAATGAGGAAGAGGAGAGAAGAGAGAGCTCACAGCAAAGGGCCTCAATTTTTTCCTGTAAGGTAGGAGGCAAGGTTCTCAGCCAAGAGTATGGGGGCAGAGGCATGAGAGGTTTGAGGAGGAAAGAAAAGGTTTAGAAGAGCCAATGTGGAGAGTGGTAGTATAATATGACAAAAGGTGTATAGAGGAATTGCTTAGCAACAATTACAGTCCAGTTGAAGTTGTGTAACATAAATCTGTAGTCAACCCAGTCAGAACAGCTGTGTGATTTTCTGCACCTTCATTCATTAGCACATGTGAACAAAGGGGGCAGATGATGGGAGTGAGCCAAGGCTGAAGCTTGGCCATATAAAAAAAGGACCAGGGACTCAAGAGATAAGGACAGTATAGAATTCAACTGGATCAGTAAGGGGTCAAGAAAAGGAAGAGAGAATGGCTAGAAAGGGGATATGGCCTAGGAGAGAAGTGAGGGGTCTCTAGTGCTTATTAATTTGGATAAAAGATGTCTTGATCATTATTCTCTCATGTGATTTATTTGCTCCATGTGTTTTTGTTTTTGGTAGCTGGGCTATTTGCTTGGCCAGAAGTCTAATATATTATTCCTACCAGATATGATCTGCAGAATTGGAGAGGGTATCCATAATGGGATAACATATCCATTGAAGTATCTAAGTCCCTTCCTGGAAAAAAAAATAGCTTCCTTGTATTGTTTGGATCTTAATCCACAATCTTCCTGCTTTCTCTTCTTCCTTTTGTACCCTAATTGTGAGGTGCTTTCCAAGTTTCAGTCTTTGATCTTCTGATTCAGAGTTTTAACTGTCACTTTTCAGGTTACCAGCTCCTACACTACTCTCTAGTTGTGTTCTCTCTTCCAATTTCTACTCCTTCATCTCTACCTTCTAGATGGAAGTTCCATATGAGGGTCTTCCTATCACTTGAAACTCAACATATCTGAAACTAAGTGAACTCTTGAAGACTTTTTACTAAGGTATCTTTATACATACATACAATACAATACATACATATATGTATATATCATCTGCCATGGAGGAAGAATCCACACTAATTAAAAACACAGGAAATTTGTCTTACTTTCTGTCTTAGAATTGATACCAAGTATTGGTTTCAAGACAGAAGTGTTAGAGGTTAGGCAATTGGGGATGACTTACCCAGGGTCACAAAGCCAAGAAGTATCTGAGGTCAGATTTGAATCCAGGAACTTCTGTCTCCAGGCCTGGCTCCCTAATCCAATGAGCCATCTAACTCCCCCCTAACACACCTCTTTTTTTTTTTTAAGATTGCTTTAAGATTAACAAAGAACTTTCTTCAAAAATCTCTGGAGGTAATTGGTATATTATCTCTATTTTACAGATTATTATTAGCAAACTGAGACTTGAGAAGTTAAATAATTTGCCCTGGATCATACAAGTGTCAGGGTCAAAATTCTTATCTGATTATTTTCCTGACTATTTCCACTATAATACATCAGTAATTGCATCTTATTTTATCTTTGGATTCTTAATGCCTAGCACAGAGCCATAAGGAATCACAGAATTTGAGAGGTGAAAGGAACTTCAGCAGCTATCAAGCCCACTCCATTCCTGAAAGTAATAACACAGTAAATGGTTCCCCAGTCTCTGTTGGAAGACCTCTAAGGAGGGGGAACTCACCAGTTTTCCAAAGAGGCCATTATACTTTTGGGCAGCTCTACTTGCTAGGAAGCCTTTCCCCAACAAGAAGCTGAAATTATAAACTTATCCCACTTTGTAACTTCTACCCATTCTGGTTCTTCCTTTTCAGAATAACAACCCATCAGATAATTGGACGCATAACATTCGTGTCTCTCTCCACTCTCAGTCTTCTCTTCTCTTCAGACTTCCAAGCTAAACATCTGCTGTTCCTTCAACTGATCCACATATTTTAGTGCTTTGTTGTTGTTCAGTCACATTCAACTTTCCATGTCCCTATTTGGGGTATTCTTGGAAAAGATACTGGAGTCATTTAGTCTTTTCCTTCCTTAGCTCATTATATAGATGAGGAAATCAGACAAACAGGACTAAGTGACTTGGCCAGAGCCACACAAATAGCTAAATCTGGGTTTGAACTCAAGAAGACAAGTCTTCCTGATTCAAAGCCCAGTGCTCTACCCCATCACCACCTAACTACCTGGATATACCAGGTTCCACCTGGATCCATCATATTGACATGGTCTCAAGGCACTTCATAAATGTTTAATTGAATATTCCTCCTCAAATCAGCCTCCTTTGTCAGTGACATTAACACTGTCCCAGCCTCCAAGAACCAAGACTTTGGAGCAATTCTCTTTTCATTCCTTTCTTTCATCCCATCTCATTTAGCATATCCTATCTATTTTTTTTCCTTCAAAGCAATCCAACTTTATTTTTTTTATTACTTTCTGATATTTCCACTCTGGTTAAGCCACTTCCCCTACAGCCTGCCAAAAATGACAAGCTCAAGCCTACTCCAGAACTGTCACTCCTGATCTTAGAAATGCCTCTAGATTGTGGTTAACTCCCTGGTCATCTTTCCAATTTCCCATTCAGTCTCTTCTTCCCCTGTAAAATGGCATAAAACTAAAGAATTGATTAAAGGATTACACTTTCAGATGACCTTCCCTAAGCTCTGGGTCAATATTGCCTCTTTCCTCTGCCTTTTCACATCCTTTAAGATCTACCTCTTTACCATTTTTCCCTTCCTACTTCACCAAGGTTCCTGTCCTTAAAATTCTTACATCATATTTTTATGTATTTTTTTCTCCCTCCCCATTGAAGGTGGAGTCCATGGGGTATGTAAATTTCTTTATGACAAGGGTTCTGTTTATACTTTTTTTCTGTACCCCTTTATCTATGAACAGCTAGGTGGCATAGTAGATAGAGTGCCAGACCTGAAATCAGGAAGATTCATCTTCTTGAGTTCAAATTTGACCTCAGACACTTACTATCTATATGACCCTGGGCAAGTCACTTAACTCTATTTGCCTAACTCTCTTCATCTGTAAAATGAGCTAGAGAAGGAAAGGACAAACCAATCCAATGTCTTTGGATTGGTAAAACCCCAAATGGGGCCATGGAGAGTTGGACAGGACTGAACAACAATAACATTTGTAGTAGCAACTACCAATGCTGGACTACATGTACTATTAACTGTAGTAGGATGCTGTAAAAGATAATGGTTTTCAGTCAAGGGTTGGACTAGATGACCTTTGAGTTCCCTTCCAACTCATCCTGTGATCTTTGATTCTTGCAACTATGTATTTATAGTCATCTTAGTGTCTTAGAAGTAGCAAGGTGCAGTAGAAAGCAGGTTTCCAAGCTAAGAAGACTTCTGCCAGCAACTATATAAGTCACAGTGGCATTTGCTTTGGAAAAGGAAGTCCCTTAATAGAGCTCCTTATCTTACACTGATAAAATCATGGTTCTGATTTTTTTTTAAAGTGTATGCCTTGTTCTATTAGGCTATAAAGACCCATGAGATCAGGACCTGTGTTTAGCAGTGTACTGCACACAATAGATATTTAATAAATAAAATGTTCAATGAATTAAATTGCTTTTGAGTAGGAGGCATTCAATACATACTTAATTGATTGTCTTAGCTCAGATCTCAGTGGGGTTCCAGGTTTCCCCTATTCCAAGCTCCATCTTTCTTTTTGACTTCCCAAAGGTACTTATAAATAACTCTCTCTTTCTGAGGTTCATCCCTCTACCAGTCAAAGGCAGAGATGGAGAGCAACAGAAACAGTTATAAGATGTAGAACAAAGGCGCCATTAAATATATAAGGCCAGTTCTAGGATCATTATTCTTTTAATATATTATTCTGGAACAAAATGAGTAATAATTTTAAAAAAGCTCCTGGTAGTTCTTGTTTACTCTTTATAATTTAAATAAATACCACCCACCCACCCCCTTACAATTTCCCTCCACCCCCACCATTCTTCCCTCCCTGGTCCCAGCCCCTAACCTTGGAGCTGGGTAAGATTTCAGAGCAGGCCACTTTTACTACCAAATTTCACATTTTCCTAGCCTGGATCCCCACCCCCTACTCCTGGCTCTACCCTCAAGCCAGAAATACTCATAACTATGGAAAAGATTTGAGTGGTGAGATATTTAGGGACTTGGGAGAAAGAAAGCATCTTTGATTCCCTTAGTACTAACCTCAGTTCCCTATCCCCTTGTCAGTAGAGGATAGGAAGAGTGTAGATTTCCCCCTCTAGATTAAAAAATAAATAAATAAAATAAATACCCCCCCCCCCTTTCCCACTTCTTAAAATGTAGCTCCTTTTTCTTCCCCTCTGGAATTCCTATACCCCACCTCCCTCTTTTATTACCAGCCCTTTCCCTCCCTCCCAGTTTTACCATCTAACCTCTGACCTTGTTGGGCAAGGAATCCATAGCTCTGACAAGAGAGGAACAGCCAAAGGCCCCAACTTCCAGCCCGGTATTGCCTTTCTTCCCCAAAGTCCAGCAAAGGGGCAGAAGGTAGGCATTGTTGGAAGGAGTTGCCCACTCCCCAACCCCCTACCATTCCACCTAGCCTCCTGGGTCTTGGTGGTTGAGGGTTAGGTTAAATTGTTCTTACTGACTGTCTTTCAGTTCTTACTGACTCTCTCAGGAGAGACCAAGCTTCTCCCTCCCAAGGCAGGATCCTAGAAGGAGACTGCATCTGGCCTCCTTTAGATGGTGGTATCCCAGGGGGAGGCTGGGCATTGGTTTACCCTTTGGTCCTCCTCTGGATCTGCCCCCCCAGCTCCTTTCCCTTTCAGATAGCGGTATCCCATAAGACCGTTTGCTGTCGACGGCATGGAGGGGTGCCGGTTTTTCGGGGTTCTGGCCCCCGTCTCCAACTGGGGAGGATGGGCATGCTCTCCTGCTTGCAGAGCCCCCGGTCCGGCCGGTGCCTTGCCTTAATCTCCTTGCAGACGCAGCGTTTTCTCTCGATTACCTCCAACAATTTGCCATCCCTCTCTGGGGCTGGCTGTGGGGGAAGAGGCAGCAGCAGGGCAGGATGGGTCTGTGTCCCTCCCCCCCCAATCACCAAGTATGGGTTGGGGGGAGAGGAAGAAACAAAAAGGGATTGTCAAGGATCACAGAATTGCTGGGTACCTGTTCTCTTAACTCTTTTCCTTATTCTCCATCCTGATACATACTCCAAATAAAGACACCTTGAACTATTTTTCTGACCCCTCTAACCCTTGTCTCCACTGTCACTATGTCACTAGGAAGTATCTGAAGACAGATTTGAAGCCAGGACCTCCTGTCTCCCTGGCTCCCTAATCCACTGAGCCAAACACACACACACACACACACACACACACACACACACACACACACACACACACACACACATCTCTTTTTACAAATGAGGGAACTGAGGTCCAAAGCAGGGTGGGGATTTGTTCAAAATCATACAGCAAAGTTAATTCCTTTAAAAAAAAGTCATTACTGGGGGGTAGCTAGGTGGCTCAGTGGATTGAGCGCCAACCTTCCAGGCAGGAAATCCTGGGTTCAAATTTGGCCTTGGACATTTCCCAGCTGTGTGACCCTAGGCAAGTCACTTAAGCCCCATTGCCTAGTCCTTACTGCTCTTACGCCTTGGAACCAATACAACCCTTTTTATAGTGACAAAAGACTAGAAACAAAATTTTTTAGAACTTTCCCTGATACCTTCTGAAACTGTAGACTCTGGAATTAACTGAATTCTAGTTAAGATATGAAGGGTGATCTACAATAGAGATTTATTACCTTATTTTAGGTCACTAACTTCAACTCTGTAGGGCTCATTTTCCTCTTTTATAAACCGAGGGGTTGTACTAGATGGCCTTTAAGGACCTTCACAACCCTAAGATCCTAAATTATTTTCCGTTTCTTTTCTGCAGTTATTTCTTGTATTCTTTCTTCCTTTGTCCCTGGCCTCCAAATCTTCTTCCCCAACTATGTCCTCCTATCTGCTTTAACTACTTACCACCCTGGTTCCTGTTTTCTATCCCTACAACACTGTCCTCTGCCAGCCATGCCTAGCATTCTAGTACTGTTGTTTGGTCGTTTCAGTCATGTCTGACTCTTCATGACCCTATTTGGAATTTTCTGGGCAAAGATACTGGAGTGGTTTGTTATTTCCTTCTTTGGCTCATTTTACAGATGAGAAAACTGAGGTGAACATGGTTAAATGACTTGCCCAGGGCCAACACAGTTAGTGAAGCATCTGAGGACAAATTTGAATTTGGAGCTTCTTGACTCTAGGTCAGGCACTCTGTCCACTGTGCTACATAGCTGCCCTTCCTATATCTCTAGCCTTCCACACTTAGTTCCCTCTACCCATCCTTTTTTTTTTCTCCTTTTCCTGAATAATAAGAGCATCAGTCTCTCCCCTTACCTGGCTGAGGGTTTCCCTGGGCTGGCTGCAGGGTCTCGGGGTATGGACAGCAGCATGGCGAACTCCAGAGGTAGAGGCTGAGCGTCCTAGGCGGTAGCCTCCAGTGAAGTCTGGAGAGGAAGGAGAGAAATACCGGAGGAAATGGGTCTGCCCCAGGGCTTTCTTTTCTCCCTTAGCCTTTTCTGTCTGTCTTGCTGTTCTTATCCCCTATATTGCATTCTGGATTATCAAGGGGGCAGGGGATAGAGACTGGAGGTAAAGTGCAGAATTAAAATGAAAGGCTTGAGATATGGGCAAATGTGGGCAGTTATGTTTCCAGAAATAGATCGTATTCCCATTCCATTGAGCTAAATGGCCCCTGTCTCTGCCCTCCCCACACGCCACCCTCAGCTGAATGAGCAGCTGTTTTAGAGGGTGGAGGCTGTGTATATATGTGTGACTGAAGCACAGTAAGGGAATCTCACCTCCATTCCGGTGGCAGGCAGGGAAGGTTTGGCAGGGCATGTTTAGTCCTGTTCGGCCTCCTCCTCCTCCAGCTTGGTCCCCACTATGATGGGCCCTGGCCAGCAGGCCCTCTGCCCCCTGGCTTCGCACAGGGATACCGGATGGGAGGACTCCCTTCTCCTCCCTCTCTGCCTTGCCTGGACCTTCTGTACTACCATTCCAGGCCCGGACACCTTCCACAGCCTCTGCTGGAGGAAATTAGGAGATATCAGATCCCTCAGATACCCTAGGATCAGTGGGGAATATGAAAGGAAGGTTTACATCTGGGAAAGAAGTAGGAATTATGTCCTTTTTTCTCTTCCTTCTCTTCCCACATCCCCCTTTATTCAGTCACACAAAAATTGTTTCTTGCTATTTGCAGTTTTTAAGCCTACTTCTCCATGTATCGGAAACATCTCCTAGGACCCTCTAGGAAGAAAACGGGGTGCCTTCCCTCCCCACCCCTTCTTGGTTCTTCCACCCACCCTAAAGCTTAGTATCCTATTCTTCTGCTTATCTCTTTGTTATCTTTTGACCCTCTCAGATAAGCTGGGTCAAAGGTCTAAGGACCAGGAAGGGGTGAGGGAATCCTGGGGCAGGTGATACAGGGGCAAGCTTGAACCCAAGTTCCCAGAAGTATGCCTGGTGGAGGATTGGGTTGCTAGGTAACGGCAGGGGCCTACCTCTCCTCTCCCTCCTGTCTGGGTAGGTTGTCATGGTAACAGCTGGGAGACAGCTGTGTTTGGCTCAGAATCCATGAATACACACAGGGTCCCTTCCCCCTTACATCTCCCAGAAGGCAAGTGGAGTGTCTGGGGTTGGAGGAGGGGGGGAAGGGTGTCCCCAATTAATAATATTTAGCTCCCCTTGGCTCTAAGATCTTCCTTCCATTCTCCTGGCTCTCTCAACCCCCATACCCTCTTCTATGATCCAGTGACCTTCTCTCTCCTTTTTGTCCCACCTCCTTAGTTGAATGCTCTGATGTGAAGGATAGCTGTTCCACCCTGGGTATTTCCCCCTTGAACTCAGAGGGAGTAGAGAATAGCTTCCCACTGACCCTCCCCAAACACAATGCCTCTATAGCCTCCCCCCAACCTGAGCACCTCCCTTCCCTCCCTCCTCCCCACCTGCCAACTCACTCTCCAGTTCCTTTGCTTTCCTCCCTCTGTACAGGACTTTTCTCTGCAGGGCCCAGCCCGCCCCAAATGACGTTGTTCCCACCTCCTCCTCCTCCTGCTCTTCCTCCTCTGGTGTCCCTGAACTGGCAATGACATGGGCACAGGATATGCTAGCAAATGCATCCCCACTGGTACCCTGGTCCTGCAGTTGGATCTTGACCATGGGAGCAGGAGCCCCAACCCCGCAGCCCTTAGAGAGCAAACCCCCTGCCTTCAGGCTCTCATAGGCTGGGGGTCTCTTGAGCCCAGCTGTGGCTGGATAAGTCCAGAGGGGGCAAAGGGGGCTAGTCGTAGGGTCGGGAAGGCTGTGGGGAGAAGCTAGGCAGCTCCTGTGGTGAAGCACTCCAGGCCCACTGGGAGGGGTGGCTTTCCCAGGAGGCACCGGCCTAGAACTAGTACAGAGCATCCCATGAAGGACTGAGATTTCCTTCTCTGTCTTCGGCTCCCCGCCCCCAAGAGGTGGGCCAGTTGGTAGGACAGAGTGTGTGGTCACTTTGACCGCTGAGTATACCATGGTATATGACACAGCTTTGTCCTTGGGGGGTCCTGGGAGTAACATGGTGGGGGTGGGGGAAGATGTCGATGCTCCTGCTGCCTTGGTACAGATCATACTATGGGAATTGGGGATCTCTCTCTCCTTCTCCCCCCGGGGCTGTCCAGAGCCCTGAGGGGGCAGTGGTGTTGAATGGCTCCTGGCCCGACCAGAGGGCCCCAGTAGCAGCAAATTGGCAGCAGGAGGAGGAGGTGGAGGTGTCTCTTGATCCCGTCCAGGCACTTGAAGAGCTGGGACAGGGATAGCCGGTTCCTTGGTGTGACAGAGGACTGGCAACCTAGAGACCCCATCCCCAGGGGTCCGGGTAGCAGGCTTGGCTTGGGGGAAGGCAAGAAGTGGGGGACGGTGTTGGAGAAGGTTGGGGAAAGGTGGTGGGATTTCACAAGGGGAAGTCTTAGTAAGAGTCCCATTCTGTCTGCTCTGGAGGGCAGAAGCTGGACGACGGTGGGAGTGATGAGAATGAGGGTGATGCATTGGAGAGATGGAAGCTGGTGGGGGTACTCCATTGGTCCGGCCCTCTGCTATCTCTTCAGGGAGTGGGTATTTCATTTCTTCATATATGGCCTCACTCTCCTCAGAGTCAGAGTCTGGGCCAGCTGGGAGGCCCGTGCCCCCTCCTCCAACAGAGGCACCTGCTGGGCCCCCGCTACTTCTTCCACCACTTCCTCCACCACCCTGGAAGACATCTCCCACCATTTCGATGTATACAGGTTCTTCATCTTGGGAGCTCAAATCGTGATCACCTAGCACCCTGCCCCCCCGGCTGTATCGATGCAGGGGCAGGACCCCAAGCCGAGAAGTGGGAGCCATTGAGCAGGACTCATCAAAGGAGACGGAGAGCTGGGTGTTGGGACTTCGCTTTGGCTTCTGGGGAGGGATTTTCCGGCTGGACTCACGGCCTTCAGGAGCTGGTTTCTGAGAACCTGAGGAAATTCCGGAAAGGGAAAAAAATCCCCCAAACCAGGCTGAAATAAGACTGGCAGAGAAGAAACATTTAAGACATTCTGAACTCATTTTGCTTCATCTCCCCCTCCCATCTCCTCCAACTCATAGTTCTAGTTGGTTGAATTTCTGCCTTTTGCCCTGCTTATAAATAAAGCTACAGATTCTATATCCACTCCTACAATTTATCCCTCAGTTCTTAAAATGAATTCTTCTAGGATAGATTTCTCCTATCCATAGAAATAGCTCAATGAAAAGAGTTATGTCCTTGGAGTCAGAAGACCTACATCCAAACCTAACCTGTAATAATACTCTTCATATAACCTTGGGCAAGTAACTTAACCATCCTGAACCTCAGTTTCCTCATCAATAAAATCAAGGCATTGTACCAGATGGCCTCTGAAGTACCTTCCAGTTCTATGACCTAAGATCCTACCATCACCCAAAATAGTGTCTCTTGTTCATTCTAAAAATGAAACTTTCCACTTTCCCTTGGTACCAAAATGGACTTTTTCCCCCCGATGGATTAAGAAGGGAGTGTTATAGGGGGAAAGAGGGTCTTACCTGTTTTCTTGCTGGGAGGTGCCTCGGCCCCACTTGCAGCCATGCTGAGTTTAGTGCTGGGGTGTCTCCGGGGCTTCACGGGTGGCCTCCGGGCTCCAACATCTCCCCCAACTCCACCACCCCCACCCCCGCCACCAGTGCCCCCACTACTCTCCATGCTTCCCACTGAATGGCAGGAGAGGGAGCGGGGAGCCATGGCACTACGGCAGGGGTGAGGGGCATGCTCCTGGGAAGCAGGCATGGTCATGAAGCCCATCCTGAGAGAGCGTCGAAGCGAAGAAACGTCTCGAGCACGAACCCCAGGCCCTGGCCCTGAAGGACCTGTAGGCCCCACTTCCTTACTTGCACTGAGGGAAGGGATTGGCAAAAGAAAAAGAGAGAAGCAGGGAGAGTCATCAGGTCAAGCAGGGCTTTCCCTAAAACTATCTCTTCACCTCCTGATGTGTGTGTGTGTGTGTGTGTGTGTGTGTGTGTGTGTGTGTGTGTGTGTGTGTGTGTAGTGTGTAGTGTGGTATGTGTGGGTGTGGGTGAGGCTGTGCTGCAAGCAGCAGGTGAGAAATGAGGATTCCAGAGATCCATAGAAAGGGACACGAGAAATAAAGCCTAAAACAGTAACAATCAGAGAAAGAGGATTCAGGGTCTCAGTGTTGGGGGATTTAAAAAGGAAGACAAAGGACTAGGAGTGAGGCTCTGAGAAAACAAGGGCAAGGATCTAGTTGTCCTTGCTTGTTTGGACTCCCATATTTTAGATAGCATCTTCATGAAATGCTTCATGTATATTTGGAGAACTGCAAAAATCTGATGTCAAGCACATTCCTCCTGGAGGAAAGCATGAGTGACACACACAGATGCAGGCTCAACCCTTAAAGTTTCATATCTGGCCTCGATTGTGTTTGAAACCTCACATGCACACATTCCTGATGGCTTACTTTTCCACTATGTTTCCCATCCACTCCATCCATCCCTAGCTGTCTTCCCTGCCCCCATCCCCTGTGATTCTCCTTCCTCTAGTTCTCCTCCTTTCCTTCCTCTTGCTGTCATTCTTTTACCTTACTCCCTCTCCTGACTCCACAATTTATTCCCCCCTCACTCTCATTCACAGTTTGTGTGCTTCTGTGTGTGAAAGAATGGGGGGGGGGGGGACACAAGGAGGATTGTTGTGGGGTGGGATCTCTGATTAGGGCCCTGTCTACTAACCCTTCATTAAGGGGAGATCTCTGCAGTGATAGCTCTGATTAATCTAATTAACAACAATAATTAAATCCCACAGTAAGGAAGGGGAGGAGGGGTAATGGGGAGGTGGATCTGACTCAGGCTTCTCTAGACAGTGTAGCCACTGAGGGGGAAAGTGAAGGGAGTCAAGGGGTGGGGAGATGAGGAATGAAAGCTCTGGCAAGGGAGAATAGAAAGGGGAGAGAGAGAAGGAGAAAGTGGGGAGGAGGAGGAGGAGGAGAGAGAGAGAGAGAGAGATAGAGAGAGAGAGAGAGATGAGAGAGAGAGAGAGAGAGAGAGAGAGAGAGAGAGAGAGAGAGAGAGAGAGAGAGAGAGAGAGAGAGAGAGAGAGGAGAGAGAGGAGAGGAAGAGAGCAAGAAACCAATAATAGGAGACACAGAATTGGAAGACAACAGATCTTAGTGCAATCTAAAGGGACATAATAGAGTCCTTCAAAAAATCTCTTCTCTGTCATTGAATATCTGTGTGAACTTGGACAAATACTTTAACCCCTCTGGTCAAATAAGGGAGATGGGCTTGCATGGGTTTTAGGGTCCTTCCAGCTCTAAATTTATGAACCTATTAATGAGGAAACATTCTGCTCACCTCTAGATAGAGGGGTGATGGATTCAGAGTACAGACTGAGGCTGATGTGAGAATTTGTTTTGTTTGACTATACATTTTTGCACTGGCTTTTTTTTCTCAATGGGGCAAAGGAGGATAAAGTGAGAGGAAGAGAATTCAAAACCAAAAATAAAATAAAATTGAATTTTTGAAATTTTTAAATAAATTTCTGATCCCAAGTTAGAATTCACTGATCCTGATGCAACTATGTCCTTTCATCTTCCATTTCTTCTACTTTGTACCTCTTTCCCCCTGGTTCAACTTTTCCCAGCTCAAGAAGATGGAAAAGGAATTAAAAGACTCCCTCGTTCATACTATTCCCTCCTTGGACCCTGTGGGATAAGAGAGCTACTTGCCCCTGCTCCTTTATTGTTGACTTGTACTATCTGAGGTCAGGTGACAAAGAATAGAAAGGGCAGCTGCAAGTAGGATGGGGGTGGGGAAGGAGAAGATAGGGAGAAGAGAAAGGAATTTATGCTTAAGGTTTTGGGGGATGATAGAAGGGGTTGAATAAAAGAAACCAGTCCTACAGTCAGGGCAAAGGGAAAATGGAATCACAGAGGTAAAGAATGAAAAAGTACTTTTAGAGAGAGAAAATAGTAAGTTACTGAGGACTAGAGGAAAAGCTTAGTCTATAAACATACTGAAAGCTGGGGTCATGCTTATTATGTGATTCTCTTTATATGGGGCTTAGGACAGATACTGTCCATAAATAAATGCTTACTAATGACAGTAAGCCTGAAAGAGAAAAGTGAGGTTGTGGGGAGTGGGCAACAACCAAACTCATACTATGTGAGAGAATTAGAATCATTTTATGGTCTTACCTCCTTTTGGCCTCCTCCTCCTTGTGCTGTCTCCACTCCAGCTTGGTTTTTCGGTAGAGCAGGTTCATGTCGTAGGGCAAGAAGGAGGAGATGGGGGGCTCTGCTCAGCACCACCAGGCCTGGGGGGTCCCCCTCCCTGGGTCCTGGATCAACTTGGTTGGGGAAAGAAAAAATAACAATAATAGAAGTAGTGGTGGTAGTGTGATGGTAGGGGAACTTGGAGGAGAAGGAGGTGTAATAGAGACCTAGCAGAAGAAATTTAAACCATGTGGGAATAGAACAAACATGTCATCCCTGTTGTCCTCCTGTCTGCTCTTGGAATTGTCCCAAAGAAGCTTTCAGTGAATCTAGAGAAGATAAATTTACATCCCAATATTTCAAAAAGCAGACTTTTTATCAATCTGGACAATAGTCGGTAGAACATGAGATATATAAGAATAATAACAGGATAGCAACTTGTCCTTGGTCCAGTCCTATCTGAATCCATCAAAAAAGATGAAGGAGAATTAACAACAATAATCGACATATTATACTTTAATCTATCTATGCAAATAACTTTCCATATATAATAATACTAGCTAACCCATAGCACTTTAAGGATGGCAAAGTGCATTACATATATTATCTCATTTCATCTTCACAACATCCCTGTGAGGTAAGTGCTATTATTATCCCCATTTTATAGATGAGTAAATTGAGGCAAAAAGAGGTTAAGTAACTTGCTAAGGGTCACACAGTTAAGATGAAAAGAGATGGAAAAAAAAAAGGATGAGAGGATGCCAGGAATAAAAAGGATAGGAGACATGACTTGGGCCCACAAAAAGAAATGACAGAAAAACAAAAACAGACTAGCAGAGGCAAACAGATATTGAGAAATAGCTCAGGTCCCCAAATGTGCAGAAACATATACTGACACATAAAATATAAGCATATTCTATATAGACTTACATATAACACATACACAGACAGTATAATGACAGACCTGGATAATATAGATACACTACAGAGCCAGACACACTGATGAACATGGATACATGGACGTATACACAGGTAAACAGATCTGGAGACAGATGCACCCACAGACATAAACACCCACAGACACACCCACAGACTATAGACACACACAAACATACAGACATCCACATTAATCAGATACCCAGAATTAGACAGACAAACAGAGGAGTTACTGCTTAGTGCCTTATTGGTGTAGGTTTACAACCAATTTTTTTTTTTTTGGTTGGGGGTGGTGGAGGCTCAGTCAAGTTCCTAGCATTTGGGAGTAGGGAAGGGGGACTGAGTCAGGGGCCAGTCCCTCTTCTTAACCCAGGATTGTAGTCCTGCACCTGATTAATGGACCACCCCCCACCCCCACCTCAAACACACTCACACACACATACACACCTCCCTTCCAGTGTTTAGGCTAGGGCCAGGCCCTGCTCTGTCTCCTTGTCTGTTCCCTACATCACCTCCTTGGCAGCAAGTCCCCAGCCTTCCCTAGCCCTGGCTCCAATCTCCTTCCAACCTCTTAGATCTGTGGATGCGGACAAGCCCTTCTCTTCCAGTTCCAAGTATTGGCTCACTCCCGAAGCATCACAGGGGTGGGGGGTGGGGGACGGTTCGCGAGGGGCGGGAGGGAGTCCTCAGGTTCAGTCCCTGGCTCCAGATGTCTCCCTCTGAGTGCCCACCTTCATATCCTAGTCTGACACTTCCCCCATTCTCCCAAACATCCTCACCCCTCACCATCCCCATTCTCCTTGCTCACCCTGGGGCCTCTTCCCACTGCATCCCTACATCTCCACGGATCCTCTGGACTTGGCCTGCCTCATCTCTCATGGCCCCCTGGTTCCCATGTCCTCCTCCACCTCTCCCCTTGCCTGAATCTCTTGTGCCTCTCGGCTCCCCTTCCTCCATCCAACATCCCCCTCCCCAACCAAGTCCCCCCAGTTTCCCCATTTCCCCCGTACCTGGCCTGCCAGGCGCCGGCCCCCCCATGCCGGGCGGAGCCCGGAGCAGGAGGAGGAGGAGGAGGAGGGAGGAAGGGAGAGAGAGACAGAGAGATCAGGGGGGAGCGGAGCCCGGGCCTGCCGCAGAGACAGCCCCGCCTCCAGGTCCGCCCCCAGACCCGCCCCTGGCCCTCAAACCCACCCCTCCACGCGGGCCCGGGAAACAGGGAGAGAGCTAGGGAGCTAAAGAGACCCACGATTGCCGGAGAGACTAGGTATAGAGGGGCAGGCCGAGAATGAATCGGAAAGGAATGAAAGATGCCAAGATCGGGAGGAGAAAAGCCCCCAGATTGCGGGTGGGTGCGCAGCCCCGTCGCCACCGCTGCCCCCGAGCGCTAGCGGACTGTCTCTTCTCTTCCAGGGTCTTTCTTAGCCTGACTCTGTTCCCTGCCGCCCCGGGGAACCTAATTTCTGATCTTCCCTCCCAGTCTCAGCCAAACCCGACCACCCTCTGCAGCGGTTCGGGCACCCAGGTGCTCCTTGCCCGAGGGGGCTCCCTAGTGGCCGCGCACGGATCTGCAGCCTCTAGCCCAGCCTAGACTGCTTCATTCCTAGTCTGTTTCACAGCACAACCCAGCCCCGCGAGCAGTCAGAAACCAGAGTTGGCTTTAATAAAGCAGGACGGAAGCTTACTTAGAGGATCTCTGGCCCCAGTTGACTCCTCTGTAGAGAAAAGGGTTTGGACAAGGTGATTTCTAAGGCTCTTTTCAGCTCTAACATTCTGCGGTTTTGAGTTGGAGATCTTGAAAGTTTGAGGGCGCCCCCCCCCCCCCCCCCGCCAAGGTAGGACCGCTGGGTGGGTGGGTGGGGAGCGGTGTAGTTAGCTAGAGAGACCAGCAGGGGTAAGCAGCTTTACTTTCCGAGAGACAAAAGACACTGGCAGCAAGACCGACAGATGGCAATACAAATAGACAAAGACACCTTTCCAGCAGGAGGGGCTGTTTATCTTCTTCGTCTCCTAAAGATGAGGGAGCTAGGGGGAGGTCAATTCATCCTTCCCCATCGACTTTCCACACGTCCTGTACCTGGCATCCTAAATACCTGAACTTTGCTTTCTCTGTAAGTGTTCAAAGTAACCCCTGTACCCCTGCATAGCTGGGACACCCTCTTCTTAACCCTTGACTTTCAATAGCTGCACGCCTTGGAATCGTGGGAGGATTGCTTTAGGAGGACAGTAAATAATCTCTTCGAATATTAATTACCGCTAGCAGCATTATAGCCAGCTTAATACATAGTATAAAGTAAATTCAAACACCAGGAAGTACAATTTACCGCCTCAGTCCCTATCCTCATCCAACCCCTAGAAATCTGAGATCTCACAAATGGGAATTTACTCTTTTGGCTTCAGGTTTTATCTTCTGTTAAACTACTCCTCAAACAATGACGTTCCTGGAGAGGAGATAAAGCATCTCTCTTTCCTCACAGTAGAGAGGTGAGGGACCACTAGAACAGAGTATTGGATATGTTGTCAGGTAAAGTTTCGTTTGCTTCTTTAAAAAAACAAAGCTGTAATGTAGTCAAAATCATCAATAAAATGAGCTGAACAAATAATCATAAAATAAAATATCGTTGGATGAGGTAACACCAGCAGAATAGAAACTTTTTGAGAACAGGGACTGGTTTTGATTTTTTTTTAAATTTTGTTTCCTTAATGCCTAAAAGTAGGCACTATTTTAATAAATATTTGTTGAGTTGGTTGAGTTTGTAAACTGAAGCTGTTTTTGGCTGGAAAAATGAAGAGAGGGTGAAGACATTGATGGGGGTAGGAGGGAGAACTTCAGAGTTCCAAGTTCCAAGCAACAGTTTTCTTACCTTGCTAAGTTCCTAGGACTTAGTTACAATGATAATCATCCAAAAGCATTTCCTGAGAAAATTTGACCCCCTTTCCAGGGCCTATATACCCCCTAGCCATCAGATAGATGATAGATAAGATACACATACACATATGTACATATCTATAGAATGTGTATATACAGTACAACATATTATATATAAAATATCAGAAATGCTGTCAAGAATTTGGTGAGGAAAGTTCACTATTGAGCTGAAAGGAAACTTAGAGGTCATTGACACCAACTCCTTCATTTTACAATTGAAGAAACTGAGGCCCAGAGAGGTCAAGGTTTCAGGACTAATTATATTTAAGGCTGTATTTGAACTCAGGTCTACCTTAACAGGATACATCTAGTGGTCAATCAATCAATGTTTATTAAGTGCCTACTTTGTGCCAAGCCCTAGGGATATAAAAAGAGGCAAAAGATAGTCTCAAAGGAAGTTATAATTGAATGAGGGAGAATTGCTTCCCCACCAGAAGAAAAGAAGAGATAGTAATTTCTTTTGGGCAGAAAATAGGGAATGAAGGGCAGCTAAGTGGCTCAGGGGATAGAAATCGAGGCCTGGAGACAGGAGATTCTGGGTTTAAATTTGACCTCAAATATGTCCTAGCTGTGTGACCCTGGGCAAGTCACTTAAAACCCAGTTGCCTAGCCCTTGCCACTCTTCTGCCTTGGAACCAATATACAATAATGATTCTAAGATGAAAGGTAAGAGTTAAAAAAATAAAAAAAGAGAAAGAATACTTTAAAATTATCATCCTCTGAAGATTTGGAGGGGGGAGGGGAGGGCAGGAATGCAGTATTGAAATTACAAAGTATGCTTTGGGACATTTTTACTGTCTATAAGTGGAACAGGCTGTTTTACTAGTTGTGTGATCACGGCCAAGTGACTTAATCTTGAGCCCCAGTTTCCTTATCTATAAAATGGGAATAATAATACCTGTAATACCTACCTCACAGAGTTGTCATGAGAATCAAATGGCTTAACATGCTTTTGCAAACCTTAAAGTCATATTTTTAAAAGCCAGCAATGATTATGGAGTGGTAGTTAGTACCTTATTATCAGATATCTAGAATGGAAGTTCTCAGAGAGGCACAGGTGGGATGAAGCCTCCAGAATCTGACATCTGCATTAAATGGCTGATTTTTTCATTTGTTTGGGAGGGTGAGGGGGATAGGGTCATGAAGAGAGAAAATAGGAATCTGAACTCTTTCTAAATGAGGAGCTATTAAATGGAGGATTCACAACCACCAAACTAAGAGATAGAAGCAATTTCCAGAGTTGTGTATATTCCTGTGTTTGTGTGTCAGGGTGTGTGTCTATAGGCTATGTGCATATCTCTGTGTACAGTTGTGTTCCTAAAGAGAGAGCTATATAGATATATGTGTGTATGTACACATAAAATATAGATCTATGTGTGCACATATATGGATGAATATCTGTAAGGGCATCTTTATGAATATCTTTGTCTACCCATTCATATTTCTAGAAATGTGTGCTCAGAGTAAAATACGTATATGTATATATTTATATATGCAGGCACATATGTATATATCATCTGTGTATACCACACATGTATATTATAGATATATATTCTATT
This sequence comes from Monodelphis domestica, assembly GCF_027887165.1. NCBI lineage: Eukaryota > Metazoa > Chordata > Mammalia > Didelphimorphia > Didelphidae > Monodelphis > Monodelphis domestica. Next base: position 261,195,890 of record NC_077228.1, read on the forward strand.
GTGTACTGTGTGCATTATTATAGGTGTTATGCATTATATATGTGTATTATATGTTTGTATTTTGCAGTATGTATAGTATACACGTGTATGTTATATGTATGTATGATGTGTGTATCTTATGTGTATATATTATGCATGTATTATATGTGTGTATTATAGATGTGTGTGGTATATGTGTATATATTATATGTGTGTATGTGTGTTTTATATTGTAAATCTACTATGTATTATACTATATATGTGTATAATATATGTGTATTATATATTTTATATTGTGTGTATGTTACATACATGTATAATGATTTGTATATGTTATGTGTGTATGTTATGTGTGTGTGTGTAAATATAGCAGTGTCTCTCTCTGAGTTCATGTCTTGGGATGTTCATTTGTGTCTCTGTGTAACTGCAAGGGGATCGATCTTCCTCCAAACCCAGCCCTTGCTCCCCAAAGTCCTCGGAAGAGCCTACCAAAATAGGCAGGTGTGGGGTTAAGAGAAGCCCCACGTTTGGGGCCCCCTCTATCAGCAGCAGTAGTTCTGGACTAGAGCCAGCTGGCATTGAGCCGCTAGAGGAGGGAGGGAGGGCGGACGGACGGGTGGGAGGGCGGGTGAGAGAGTGAGAGAGAGGAAGAAGGGAAGGAGGAGGAGTAGAACAGTAGTCAGCAGGGCAGAGGAGGCAGGACTTCCTGGTGTGGGGGTTGTCAACACCCCAGATGGAGAGAGAGAGAGAGAGAGACCGACAGACAGACAGACAGACAGACATACGGACAGACAGACAGACAGAGAAGGAGAGGAGCTAGGGAAATCGAGAAATTGGGAGGAGTGTCCCAGAGAGTGAAAGAGAGGAGCGCTGGAGACAGAGACACATGCTGGCCGCCGAGAACGAGAGGAGAGAGCTCTGCTGTCAGAAGGCAGAAGATTCCAGAGAGAGTAGCCGCCGGCTTCTCTGCTCTCGGACCAGCTGTGCTTTCAGACCTACAGGCCCTTCACCACCATAAAGGCCATATTCCTCTGGGACAGAAAGCAGTGTTTATTATTTTTTGGAAAACAAAGTTGCTGTGGAGATGACTTGTGGGTCAAGGAGAGGCCTCTCCGGACTGTGTTGCCTCTGACCACTACCCACCTCCTCCCTTTCCTTGGAGCTCAGGCTGGGAGGCCCCACTCTCCTGTTCTCCGGTGGACAGTCTGTTGGGGCATCTTATGGTTCCAGGATCCCCAGGTCAGGTCTCTCAGTGTACTGGGGCGGGGGACATCCATGGGTTGTAAGGCTGTGTGTGTGCCTGATTGGGTTAGCCGGGGGTAAGGAGAGGGGTCTAAGTTTTGGCCCTCTGTAGATCCTGAAATGGGTGGTTGTGGAACTTGAGGGAAGCTCCCCTCTCCCCTACAGCCCAGGGGAGGCTGGGGAATGGAAGCCAGTGCCAGGCCAGAACAGTGAAGGGGTGAGCTCATCTCCTTTTCCCGTAGACCCAGATTCCTTGCTGCATCTCACACTTGGGACTTAGCTTGTCTCTTTCTGCATAGTGTCTAGCTGTACCAATAATGACCAGTGTAATCTGTTTTTCTGTCTTTACTTCCTCTGGCTCTTTGTCTCTACCTCATTCTGTTTCCCATTCTGTCTTTTTTTTTTCTGCTTCTTGTGGTTCCTCTATCTCTCTCTGGTGGTTTCCCTCTTTTCTCCCCCACCTCTGAACTCCACTGCTCTCCTCACAGAGGAAGCACCCAAAGTGCCTTGTTCCCCCAACACTCATCCCCTCCCCCACTGACTCATTTTTTTCCCCCCTAGTTTGCAAATTCAGCTCTGGAGTCCAGCAGCAGCAGCAGCAGCAGCAGCAAGAACAACAGCAGCACTGGCAGCAGCAGAAGGAAAGTCAGCCTATACTCCAACCCCAACACCTTCTCTCCCTATTATTCCTCAATTTCAGAGGCAGCCCCAGTTGCTTGAACTCTCCCAGCAATGTTGGACCCTGATGTTCCCAGAGGCCCTGATCCCACAGCTATATGGCCCCCTAGTGCCAGGGGAGCCTGAGTGCTGCCTGGAGAGAGGCCTCTCCTCTTTCTGCAGCCCCTGTCCCATTTCCTAAGGGACCATGAGTGGGGGTAAGAAGAAGAGCAGTTTCCAGATCACCAGTGTCACCACAGACTATGAAGGTCCTGGGGGGTCTGGGGAAGGTGACTCTCCTACAGCTCTAGTTTCCACCTTACCCACACCTCGTCTTCCCAATGGGGAACCTAGCCCAGAGCTGGGAGGCAAGGGGACCCCTCGAAATGGCTCCCCACCCCCTGGGGCCCCAGCTTCACGTTTTCGGGTAGTGAAGCTTCCCCAGGGATTAGGGGAACCATATCGCCGAGGGCGCTGGACATGTGTGGACATTTATGAGAGGGAGCTGGAAGCCCCTGGACTCAGCCGACTCCTGGAGGGAGTTCGTGGAGCCACTGGAGGGACTGGGGGTCGCTCTTTGGACTCTAGGCTAGAGTTGTCCAGTTTGGGCCTGGTGCCCCCAAATCCCCAGCCCCAGGGTCCAACCAGTTGGCTTCGCCCACCCCCAAGTTCCCCTGGCCTTCAGGCTCGATCTTTCACAGGGGGGCTAGCCCAACTGTCAGGGGGCAAGGGAAGGGCTGAAACCCCACCCCTTCCAGCTTCCCCACCCCAGCAGCAGCCCCCAGAGCCCAGTGATGGGGACAATACAGGGATACTGGTACCACATGCCTCAACTCAGCAGCCTTCCCTTCGGGTTGAGGCAGAGGGAGGAACCCCATCCATGACTCCTCCAACCACTCGAAAGAAGGATGGACCCCTGTGGCTGAAAAAAGAAGGGGAGGAAAAAGGCCAGGTAAGAAGGGAAGGTGGGAGGGGTGCACAAAATAGGAGTCTCTCTATAATTGAATTTTCCTCCCTTGTCTCACTTCCATTTTGGGCTCCATTTCTCCTCTTTATCTATTATCTATTTTGTGTCCCCCACCCCCACCCCATACTCTTTTTGACCTCAGTTTCTTTTTCTTTGTATCTCAACCCTCTCATCATTACATATGAATCTTCCATCTGTGTATCTTCTCTGGCAAGTTCTGTTCCCATCCCTTCTCTCTTGGCTCCAGTTTTTCTTTACTTTCTCCCCCTCTCCTCTTTTTCCCAACTCAGTTTCTTTCTCACTTTCATTTCTATATTGCTGTAGTTGGTTTTTTTCCCTTTATCCCTGTGTCTTTCTCTGTTTCTTCATCAGTTTTTTCCCTTTCTGAATTATATAATTTTCTCTGGGCGAAAGTTTGAAGAGTGGAGTGGGCTGGGTAAGAACACTAGGGTGGGCAGGGGAGAGTGCAAGGGATCTTAAAGAGGCCTAAAAGTATTCCTTTGGGGGGGGGTGGAAGTGGATGGCAGGGAGACACAGCTTCCTTTACTCAAACACCCTGTGATTTCCATGCCCTTCTGGCTTCTTCCTTCCCTGTGTAAAATTGGTCCACTTCTGTTCTCCCAATTCTAGGACCTAAAGGACCCTGAAACTTTTATCCCACCTTCCCCCCAGCCTCCAGATCAAGGCTTTTCTCTCATTGGAATCTCTAGAACTGGTGGGAGGGTGTTTTCAGGGGCCTGTAATATTCCAGGCACAGATTCCAGATGCTTTTCCACCCCTGCCATGGCTTTCTAAAGATTGTTATAAGGTTGGGTTTTGTGGGGGAGAAGAGGGAAGGAACGAAGGGGGGGAAAGGTCTGAAGGAGCAAGGTGAGAAAAAGTGAAATTATATTTTTTCAGTTCAGGTCCAGAGGACAGGATGTCTGGGTCCCTGGAGGACCTTGTTGAGGTCAGGGTCTAGGACACCTGAATTCTTGGTTAGGGAGCAGGGCTGGAGAGGCAGGACAACTCGAGTCCTTGGAGAAAAAGGAGGTTTGTGGGAAAATGAAGATGAGGCCTTTCCCCCCTTCCAGGCCCCTGAGCACAAACCACTGTATAAAAATAACCTGAGACTGAATGTCTGGGCCCTGCCAGGACTGGCCAGGACTGGCTTACCTCCCCCCTCCTTACAACTCTGCCACACGTACACAGGTCTTTCACTACCACCACCACTACCACCACCACCCCCTACTTTTCTTCAGTTGGTTCATTCAACTACCTGGGAGTGGAGGCTCTGTTTCTACCCTTGATCCTTTCCCTCAAGACCCTCTGTCTTTCTAGTGCCCCTAGCCTCTGGCTCTGCCCCTTAAAGCCTGGCTTGATCCCTCTACTATATTCAACCCTTGTGCCTCTTTTCCTAGGTCTTTGCCTCTGCCCATCTCCTTCCACAATTCCCCAACTCCTATTTATTAAAAAAAAAATTCTAGTTCCTTCCTTTCAGTAGATATGACTGAATCTTTCTCTCCTACCTCTCTTTCCCCATACCTTCCCAGTGGGGGGACGGAGAACATATAGAAAGAACCTAAAGACCCCCATGTCTCTGCCCTGTCCTTCTGGCAGTCCCTGGGTTCTCTGTTCTTGAGTTTTCCTAGAAGCAGGGGCCTCCTGGGGCCTCACAGAAGGAGGTTTGTTTCTTGTCTCTCCCCTTTCCACTCCCCTCCCCTATTGCAGCCACCCTCTACAGCTCCACACCCTTTCTCCACCTCTTTCCAACCTCCCAGTAACAGCAGGGGAAAAAAAGAGCAGAACACCTGGGTCTTGAGGCAGGAGCAGTAGTTTGGTGGGGACAGGAGCTGTGAGAGCAGTATCCTGTGGATTGGCAATGGAAACTTGGGGAAGGTATGGGGAAGGAAATGATGTAGGCAAGCCTCCCCATAATTATATTTCTGCCTGGATTTCTTCAGTAACTAGTTGATGATTGAGCCCATGCTTGGGAGTTTATCTTTGCTGAGGTTGAAGAGGTACAGATACAAAAGCCACTTTAAGCCACTGCTTTCTCACTCCCATCAAAACTTGGTCCAACTTAACTGAGCCCCTCAGGACATTGTGACCACAAAACAGACTCAAGGGGGTCACAGTGGCTCCATCTATTCATTACTTAGGCAATGTGGCCACAGGCCACTTGGGTCACCATGAGAATCTAGCTGGGCTGGAGGAGAAGGGAGGTAAGGTGACAGAAACAAAGGCCTAAGGATGATTTAGGAACTTGGGTTCCTTTCTCTTTTGATGTACTTTTTGGGGTATGTGTGTATATGTGTATGTTCCTGTTCCTAGCTCCCTCTCCGAGGCTCCCGCCCAGGGTCCCCAGCCCTCTCCCTCCTCCAGGATGCCAATCCCAACCGGAAATCCTCAGACCCCTTTGGGGCCTCTGTTCAGCGCTTGAGTCTGGCTCGATCTATGCTTGCCATTGGTAGCCCCCTTGATGGTGATGATGACAGGTAGGAGGGACTTCCTTTTGAACTGACTTTTTTTTTTTTAAAATAACTGGGACACATGAATGAAACTTTCTATATTTTTTTGCTGGGGGTGGGGTGGGGTATGGGGGAGGGAAGAGGGAACACAATTTCCTGTTTTGAAATGATTGAGGGTGGGAGGGTGGCTTGTATCTGAAAAGCATGAAGTAACATAAAAAGCTTACTCTCACCTTCAGTGAAGGGGGTGGGTGGGAAGATGACTTGAGTCTGAAAAACATGAACTAACAGAACAAACCCACCCTTACCTTCAGCAAGGGGGATGGGTAATAGGATGGCTTATGTCTGAAACCTACCCTGGGCCTTAGGGAAGAGGATAGCTGGTACATTCTGGTTTGGTGGAAATAGCCCATTTTTCATTCTGACCTGGAAACCTCACGTCAGAGGCCCCAGCCTAGAGGAACATGGAGCCTAGAGAGGACATGACTTGTGTTCCTCTTGCTTAACCAGGCTGCTCTAAGAGGGAAAGCCTTGATTGTGGTCTCATTGCCTGGCCCAGAGTGAATGGAGCCTGAGTGTGTTAAGACATGGTGCTCCATGCTGTGGGGGAGGAATGTTGACATGTAGATAAATGGGCAGGACTTCCTTTAGGGGAGAATGGCCTGTTTAGAGGCAGGAAGGAGGGCAAAACTTCCTGTTTCAGGGGCCAGATTTCAACATTTGAATGTCAGCAACCCCTAAAGGGAGGTAGCAAAATAAATGGAGATTATTGGGCAGGTAGATTTTTGTGTAGGGATGTATTAGGGCAAGGTAGAAAAGATAGGGAGTTGACACTTTGTTTCATGATAGGTAAATGAAGTGGGAATTCCTGTTTTTGAGCTATTTCAGGCAGTAGGATTTATTTGTTTGGAAGGGGATAAAGATTGGAACTTCCAGAGCCAGTTAGGAGAGAGGTTTTTCTAATAGGGTTCCTAGGGCGACACACCCTCCTCTTTAGGGCTCTCTTTCTTTCCAGCCTCAGGGACAGAGCCCCAAGGAAGGAAGATCTGGAGAGGATAATGGAATGGGGGAATGGGAGATAAATAAAATGAGCTTGATTTCTGGAAGGGATGGTAAGATGTGGGATGGAAAGACGAAAGGAAGGAGGGAGAAGGGGCAGAAAGGGCCTGCCAGGCCCTGAGCAGAGCAGCTGTGGTTTCAGGAATGTATGAGGTGTGAGGCCTGACACCACATGGCAAGTCACTTGCTCCTATCATGGCAACTCCTGTTGCTTCCCACCCCCTCCCTTTTGGCAGGCTCCCTGGCAGGAACGAACCTCTCTCTCACAGTTGTTCTGCTACACTCTGTTCCTTTCTGACCTTCAGTTAGTCTCTTAGCTCCTCTTTCTTCTTCTTTCCATCTATCTGTCTGTGTTTTCAGCTTCTGCAGCCAATACCTCATGGAGTTCCATTCTCTCAGCTCTTCCCCTCCCACTCCCTCCACCCTAGTCTGACTGGTTGGTTTTCCCAGTCTCAGCTTTACCCAGTTATGCTCTGGGGCCCTGGCCCTGCCTGACTTCTTTTGCCCCGCCTTCCTGGGCCAGCTGGTTTCGGTTGAGTCCCCCTGGCTCAGGAATGGGGTGTGTGGGCCTCACCCCACCTCCTTGAGCCTGAGGAGAGCTGGGGGACACGATGCCTAACAGGCGATCTGGGACCAGAAAGCCAGGGGGCTTTGGTAAGGGAATGGGGAAGGTGGGGTGAGGATTAGGTTGGAGAGAGCCTGGAGCCCTTTGTAAGGATCAGGGCTTGACATGGCTAAGGTGGGAACTGAAGGGGCTAGCTCTCTGATTGGAAAGAGGGACAGGAGCCCAGGAGGAGGGATGCCCAGGCTTGAGAGGGGATGAGGACATGGTAGTTCCTATTTTTCCCTTTCTCTCCAGGGAAGATTAAGGGACACCCTTTTTTCTAGCCCGGGCAAGGAGCCAGTTCTTTGCCCTCCCATTGCCTTGCACCACCCTGAAGGCAGCATAGATCCGGGAGAGTAGAGAAGATTGGATACCAGTTGGCTGGCAAAAGGCCCAGACCCTGGGGGCTGCTCAGAACAGAGTGGGGAGGAGCCCTTCTATCTCTCCTCTCTCTCTGCTTCTGTTTGTCCCAAATATCTGCTGTCCCTGCTCAGCCTCCCACCCTTTACTCCCCCACCCCCAGGTTCTAGATCTCTTAGACTTGCCCTTTTTTTTTTTAACCCTTACCTACCATCTTAGATTTGATATTGACTCCAAGGCAGAAGAGTGGTAAGGGCTAGGCAATTGGGGTTAAGTGATTTGCCCAGGATCACACCATTAGGAAATATCTAAGACCACAACTGAACCCAGGACCTCCTGACTCTAAGCCTGGCTCTCTACCCATTGTGCTACCTGGCTGTTCCTATACTTTTCTTTGTGTAGAAAAGCCTTTCCCAGAGTAAAACAACCTCTTTCCATCTCCTAGAGTGAAGGAGAACATGGTGTAGTGGAAAGAGGGCTGGTTCTGAAGTCAGAGGACCTGAGTTCCAATTCTGATTGTTTCTTATTAGTCTTATGATACCTCTCTAAATCCTGTCTCCTCCTTTGTAAAATGGGGATAATCATAGCATCTGTTTTCTAGGATTGTTGTAAAGATCAAAAGGTCAAATAGGCAAAGGATTTTGCGAACCTTGAAATGCTATATAAATATGAGCTGTTACCATTGTCCTATATGACCTTGCCCAAGTCACTTAATCAAGTCCCTCCTCTATAAAAATGAGGGAATTGAACTATGTATTCTCTAAGGTCCTTTCTAGCTCTGAATCTATGATCCCACAACTCAAGTATCCTGCCCAACAGGCTTGGGCTCTTTTTACTTGAGATCCCTTACCACAACTCCCTCTCCCCAAAATCCTAACTGTCCTTAATACCACCATCCCTAAGACTCTATCCTGTAGCCCTCTTCTTGGGACATAGATTTTTTTTTTGTTTAAAACCCTTAATCTTCTGTCTTGGAATTGATACTAAGTACAAGATACAAGATACAAGATAGGAGGCAGAAGAGCTAGGGAATGGGGGTTTAGTGACTTGCCCAAGGTCACACAGCTGGGAAGTGACAGAGGCCAGATTTCTACCCAGGCCCTCCCATATTTTAGACCTGGCTCTCAGTCTGCTGAACCACCTCTGCCCCAGGACATAGACTTTTAATCCTGCTTCCCAGAGTGGGTTCATGGATTATTAGTGGGGCTGCATGGGTGTGGGCACAAAACCTAATCAGTTCAATGGTTCTTGACACACTTTTTCTTGAGTATGCATCTCTTTTTGCTACAGTTCCTCCTGTCCTTCCTCACCCCCTCAGACCCTTAGATGGGAAGTCCTGGCCATTTCAGTATAAAAGAGGCATTCCTTTAGGTGATTTGCAGGCTTGCTTTATTCATATTTATAATTTGACAAAGTACTTTGAAAAACTATAAAGTTCTGCACAATTTTTTATGGCATGAATTAATTAATAATTTACTTAGAAGCCTTCTTGATGTGTCATCAAAAGCACCAGCCAGCCTACTTGTTAATTTTCCACATTGTTCTGTGGGGAGGCTGTAGCCTATGGGGTTGGGTATTTAGTAAGGGATTTATTTTGCTCCATCTCGGTGTCCTCGGGATTGTAAAGATTGGAAACCTGCTCCTGTAGTTTACCCACGTCCAGTCCTTTCCCTGTTTAGCCCTGTTCTTTCAGCCCTCCCTGTTCCCTTGGTTACACCCCACCCCCTTCTGGGCAGCACCTTCTGCACCCAGAGCCGGGATAGGAAATGGAAAATACCCAGATCTCTCCAGCTCTCTTCCCAGCCCCAGGGCTTGTCAGAGGTCACCTTGAAGCTATTCCTGGTCCCCCATGGAGATGAAACTAGTGGCCACTTGGCAGGGGAAGGGCTGAGGCAGAACAAAAAGCTATTGCTACAAGCTCCTGGGAGTCCCAGGGGGAGATATGTATTTGCGATGGGGGGAGAAGGGCAAGGCAAGACTTAGAGGTCTGGGGAGAGCTAGAGCATGGGGGAGGGAGGAGGAAAGCAAGGTGGAGTCGGCGGCTGAAGAGCGGGACACCTGTGTCGGGGAACGGAGTCTGGGGAATAGTGGCATTGGGAGGGGTCTGTGCATGGGAGAGAGGATGGGGTTCAGGGTGGGATTCCTCAATCCTAAGAAGGGGAAGCGTCTGTGGGTGGGAGAGAAGAGAGGCTTGGGGGCCGCTGTGACAAGATAAGTAGGTCCTAGAAGAGGAACCGGCAGGGTCTGAGACAGGAGGATGGGGTTCCCCAGGGGGAGAGCTCGGGAGACACTCAGACTTCCCTCCCTCGGGTAATTGGGTCCTGAAAGATCCGAGCTTCCTCACTGTTTATTGGATCTGCCAGAGGCTCATCTGACCCCTGGTGGTCACTTGTCAAATAGCAGCCCAGGACCATCTGCTCAGCAAGGGCATCCTGACCTGGCCCATATTCTCCATCTAAAAAGCAGCTTGTTCCTCTCTTGGGACCAGGTGTTCTTTACCCCATTTCAGCTTCTCTCTTGAGACTCAGGTCTCTTCATCTCCAGACTCTCTCCCCTTATGTAAAGGCTTTAGACTCTGTCTTTGTTGCCATGGAAAGCCTCTCTGCCCCCTCCATCCTCTAAGCCAGACTGAACGGTGGTCCATGGAGGGCCAAGAAGAAGGACAAGGGAAGCCTGGGATGGGGGGAAATGAGGCATCTTAACCTAAGACAGGATTCTTCCATCCCTGAGGCTTTTCCCACTTCTCTGCCACCCCCCTAATCTTAGGGATTTTACCCTCTCAGTTCGACGAGAATTAAAGCATTGAGAGAGGACAGGGACGGTTCCTTGGATGGGGACACAGGATGCCATTGGTGAGGAGAGAATCTAGGCATCTTGTCCCCAAAGTCTCCGACTGTCTTCCTGGGATCCAGGCATGCATATAGCCCCATTGCCTCTCCCAGAACCCAGGCAAGGGGTCTGGCTTTCCCTAGCTCCACCCACCTATCTCCCAGCCTCTGGGAACTGTGCCAGGGTGAGCAGGGGACACTGGTATTGTCAAGCATCTGGGAATTCCCATCCCGGCTGGGTCTGGCCCTGGGAGACAGCCCCCGCCCACTGTGGCGCTTTGGAGAAGGGAGGGGAGATCCCCGTGTCTCTAAGGAGCCAATAGCAGCTGGGTCTACCCCTGGGGGGAGGTGTATATCTTTCAGTTCATCCCGAAGGCACCCTTCTCCTCTCGGCTTGCCTGGCACCAGACAGACTTGGCTTTGCCTGGGGGGCTCTCAAGCCCCCCAGGCACTCTGCTGATATAGCCCTCTTCCTTTCACTGGGGCCTAGAGCTTTTACTTTCCCTCCAGAAGATGGCCCACCCTGGAGTCTCTGTTAAGTCTCTGGTATCATCCTATGAGACTCGGGTAGGGCGGGTAGTCCCCCGCCTTCCTCAGAGAAGGGGCTGTGTTTCCTCCCCTTGTTCCCCCCGGGGGGCATCTCCCATCCGAGGTGCCACTGGACCTCCACCCCATCGGGGTCTAGGGGGACCTGGGCATCGGCCCTCACCTCGAAGGGGGGTGGATAAAACACTTCTCTCCCTGATTCTCTACTGTCACAGGTACTTGGGAAGGGTGGGGAGAGGGAGGTTGAGATATAGAAGTAAATTCCCGGGGGGAATTGGCAATTAGCACCCTGAACTCTTGGGTCCTGGGAGGCCCAAGAAGTAAGAACTAGTGACTGGGAGACTGGGGGCTAGGGGGCTGGAGTCCTGGGCACTGGTGTGTTCAAATGTTGGGAGAGCAGTGGGACCTGGATGGAGACGACCAGAGTCTGGGTTCCTTGGTTCCAAGAGAGGGCTGGAGGTGGGGGGGGGGGGGGGAAGGGGCAGAGGATGCAGTGGTGCTGAGAAGGTTGGATACTTCATTCCTAAGTAGGAAAAAGACAAATAGGAGAACAGATACATGGGAAACAGGATGCAAATCTGGGAAATAGAACCAAGGTTGATGAAGAAAGTCAGTTGCTAAAAGGTCTCAACATTTGGATTCAGGGTGTTTCATTTCCTGACCTTACCTCCCCACCTTAACCGTCTCTGTGGTCTCTCTCTAGTGGCTCTGGAAGTATGGTTGCCATTGATAACAAGATTGAACAAGCCATGGTAAGGGCATTGATTTTATTCTGAGAAATATCATAGTTCATCTGTGCCTTATTTCCCTGTCTCCCGCTCTATTTCTTTCTTCCACCTCTGTTCCTATTCTCAATTCAGACCCCGTCCCTTCACCCTGTTCCACTGTTCCTGTTCCAGTTCCAGACTATCTTTGTGTCTATCCTTTCCTTCCTCTCCTAGCTCCCTGTACCTGTCCTTGATCTTAGGTCCCTATCATTGTTCCCATTTCCTGGACCCATAATACCTGTGTCATTGCTATCACTCCTTTTTTCTTAGATAGCTCTCCACCCTGGTCCAGGGAAAGAGAAAATCAATTCCCCCCACCCCCATACCTTACCTCCATCTATATCAAGTTTGGGGGCTAGGCAGGTACTGATTCCAGTGCTACCTAGGTCCAGATCAGTGAGATTGGGATTGATAAGGAATTATATATCTGTATCTTGGGATAGGCCGGAGAGGCAGTGAAGAACCACAGGGGGTACATTACCCACACACACACACACAAACCCCAACAACACCCACAACATAAATATTCTAAGAGTTTAGTCTGACTGTCCTTTTGTGTCTTCCTGTATCTCTGTTCTATTCCTCCCCTGTCCCATCCTCCTCCAATCCTTGTAGGACTTGGTGAAATCCCACCTCATGTTTGCTGTTCGGGAGGAGGTAGAGATCCTGAAGGAACAGATCCGAGAACTAGCAGAACGAAATGCAGCCCTGGAGCAAGAGAATGGATTGCTCCGGGCTCTGGCCAGCCCTGAACAGCTGGCCCAACTTCCGGTCTCTGGGACCCCTCACCCTGGACCCCTTGCCCCAAATGGGCCCTCCTCATGAGCCTCTCTTCCCTCACAATGTGCCTTTAAGGGCTGTCTCTGGGATGGAGACCTCAGCATCCTAGATTCCCAGGCCTTTTTGCCTTCTCTTCCTATGCAGCTTTAATGTCATGAGAGGTGGTGATATCGGGTTCAAGGTTGAGTCCAGATTTGTCTTCCCCCCCTCCCCACCTTCCACCAGACCCAAGGGGCTGGGCCAATTTCCCCCCAAAGACCTGAGGGGCTGGGCCAGAATATACCTAGGCCTGGATGGGGTAGGGTTTCAAGGTTGGGTTACAAGATGGAATCCCTACCTCTGAGAGTGGGCTCCCAGTCAGCCTTTCCCTTGCCATCCCTCTGAGTGGTAAGTGCCCCCCTCCCCCAGTTCTCCAAGTATCTGGCAGCCCCCAGATCAGGAGGACCCAGAGGGAGCTGGGTACTTCTAGGCAGAGACCACTTCCCTATCTCTCAAAGTCCCTCCATTGGATTCAGCCAAGAGAGGGGATATAGGCAGTGTCCCAAGGTTCTGGGATTCAGGTTGTTATTAAAATATTATAATAAAAAATCAGAAGAAACTTGGGTGTGGGGGCTGAATTCTCTTTTCTTGGGCCAGGGCTATAGGACTCGAGTATACATACATTCCAGGGACCTGCCTGTCCTGTCTCCCTGAGAGTCTCCTCAGTACTGATCACCATTAAAATACATACAAAGAAAAATGAGGCATGAGACAATATCAGATATGAAGAGAAATTAATATACAAAACCAGAAGATTCAAAGACAAAATCAGAGTTGGGTCCTAGGAATGGACAGAGAGGCTGTGGAGGCTTTTCCCCAGTGGAGGAGTGGCTCATGATGGGAGTAGGGGGGAAGGGAAGGAGAGAGGAGGGCAGAAAGCCCACGTGCTATGGGGGTGGTGGGAAACAATGAAGCCTTTGGCGATTATGCCATATCCACCCCCCAGCTTCCCAGCGTGTTCCCTGCCGGATTGGGGCAGCTATGGGGGTGGGGGGTGAATGGGCCCCTTGTCTTTGTGCTGGGTCCAGGCCAGGCTCCTGGGGCACACAGAGCCTGTGCCAGGCTTGGCCGAGAGCCCTAGCTTCTCTCTCCCCCTCTTCTGTCCCAATCGTGTCCAGACCCCTCACTCCCTGTTCCTACTAGTTGCCAGTCTTAACCACTGTCTTAGGACCTTCACCCTGTAGGAATTGCTCCTGACCTCTGAAACTGTTGGGAGGGGAGATATCTGTTTAAGGGGAAAGCAGGGTGCTTAGATCTCAGAGTTTTTGGAGACAGCCAAGGGTCCAGAAAGCCAAACAGGATCCTGAGGTGGGAGCAGGGATGAGTCAGGGGCTAGAGAGCAGGTGATTCATCAGAGCTCTGGGAGAGGAGTTGGGGGAAGGGGAGAGAGAACCAGCAGACCTCATTGGCCTGAGTCTAGATTTGAATCCTACTGTCATTCTCTACAGCTAGCTCCAGAACTGGGCTTGAAGACTAGGGTAGAGATGGAAAAGAGGCCAAAGAGAAAAGTAGAATAGGACATGGGTCCAGGAACTGGGAACAAAGATAAGGGCCTAGGATCAAGTGTAGGGACAAGGTATGGAGGTAAGGAAGGGGACCCCTTAGGGGTAGGATGTTTGGGTCCCAGAGGGAATCCAGGATTACAAGTAGAGAGGCCAGATACCTAGGTTCCAGGCAGGTTCTCACAATGGGCTTAGAACTCCACCATCTTGTAGGTTCTAAGGCAGCCCTCCTCCCCACCTATCCACTCTGACTCCTCTCCCTGTTGGGGGGGGAGGAAGAGAAGAAGAGGCAGTGGAAGGCTATGCTCTGAATTTTCCTATTCCCTTTCCTATTGGCGTTCCTCCTCACCTTTCTAACTCTTCTGGTCCTCCCTAGGGTGGAGGCCACTAGCAAAGTGACAGTGTCCTTGCCCCATACCAGTTACTAGCTCTGTCAACCCCCCACCCCCTCCTTCTCCTGGGTCCTGGGCTAAAGAGGGCTGGACATGTTTTTGTCCTGGCTACATGGTCTTTGGTTGAAGTTTAAGCGCCTGGTAAGTTTTGAGCATCCTTTAGTGCCTTGGGAGTCAGGATACTCTCCCTGTTCTGTGATTTCGGGGTTTCTCAGTATCCCTTGACCCCTTGACTACAAGATCTTTCTCCACCTTCCATGTTACAAGAAGAGGGAAGAGTCTTGGGGGCAAGAACAAGTGGTGTGGTAGAGTAGGGGACCCATGGAAATGGATCCGAAGAAGAAGATGTGAAGCTCCCTCTTCCCTTCCAACTTTCTCCATCTCTATTTTCCTTTGTTCTTTTGACTATTGCCATGTCTGTCTCACTTTCCCTTGTCACCCTAACCCCAAATTCTTAGTTTTTCTTCCGGACAAGATCTACCCCCCAGCTTTCTACCTCGGTGACCTCTGGCTCCAAAGAACTAATGATGGAGGTAAAGGAGGATGTGAATGATAATCAGTCAAGAACTCTGCTTTGGACACCCCAGGCAACCATATTTAGGGTAACTGGTTTCATGGAATCCTTCCTGCATTTTGGCAGGAATTTTGGAATAGGAAAGGTCAGTATCCTTATCCCTATCCCTTTGGGAGGTGGAATGTATATGTGGGTACTGTAGTGGATACTGATGGGGGAATTTCTGCATGTGGGATCTTAGGCAAGTCACTGTGCCTCACTTGCCACTGAAAGGTTATGGTTACCCACATTTTTTCCAAACCAGATTAATGAATTTTCCTCATTCTAGTTAGCAACTTCTCCACTCCCCAGGTCCAGACAGCTGGATGATACAGAGAATAGAATCCTGGGCCTGGAGTCAAGAAAAAAAAAAACGAGTTCAAATACAGCCTCAAATAGCTTACTAGCTGGGTGACTCACTGGTCACTCCATTTGCCTCAGTTTCCTCATCTGTAAAATGGGGATAATAATAGCACCTACTTCCCAGAGTTGTTGCCAGGACTAAATGAGATAATCGTTTCTTCCCCAGGCTGAGCCTCAAACTTTCTTTTCACTCTCTTCCTCCTTTCTCTCTCCTGCACAGACTCCCCATTCTTCTTCACTGGGGCTTTCCCATTCACACTATGTGGATACAAAAGAAGCAGAGATGCTGAGGGACCTGTACGTGGTGCTATGGACAATGAGAGAGCGGATCCGAGAGCTAGTTCGGCGGCAGGAGAAAAGGAGGCGGCGGCATTCCAAAACCCCTACCTGTACCTCAACTCCTCGAGAATCAAAACAGGATGCCCGAAGTCCCCTCTAGGGGACCCCAGACCCACACGCGGTCCCTCTCTTTCTCCCCTTGTGCAGACCCCCATCTCTGGCGAAGGGGGAGCTTAACAGGCCCCTGGGTGGGGGATCAGGACAGCAGGCCGGGGTTGGGGTGTGGGCAAAGAGTTCTTTGATCTCTTTCCCTCAGGTGAGGAGGTCCAGGACCGGGTCTGGAGTCCTGCCAGACCCGTTGGGATGAGGGATGGGTAGTGCTTCACGATGTTTATTCAAATTAAGTAGTGTCCTGAATTAAAAGAGAGATTTGTTTCTGAAGTCCTAAACAATGCCGTGTGCAAGGGGGTGGGGCAGTAATCGGGAGGAGCCTTAGAGTTGCAACATCATGGGTGAGGGGGGGTCAAGATGTGGGCCAAGGTGAGGGCCCAGGCG
This sequence comes from Monodelphis domestica, assembly GCF_027887165.1. Classification (NCBI taxonomy): domain Eukaryota; kingdom Metazoa; phylum Chordata; class Mammalia; order Didelphimorphia; family Didelphidae; genus Monodelphis; species Monodelphis domestica. The sequence goes on from NC_077228.1 coordinate 261,211,812, forward strand.
AGGGCTTTGAGGCCTGTCAGAAAGCAATATTTAGGTTGCACACTGCCTTAAAGCTGCGGCTCTCCTCCCTAAAGGAGGGGGTTGAAGTGGAAGTGGCGATGCCCACGTCGTCCTTAGGGTGAGGCGGAAGGGGTAAGTAATTCACCAAAAAAGAGAGGAATCATTTTATGGTAGAGAGTTTTCTCTACCTCAGCCTCACCCCCTTATGCTAATTTAAGATTATCCCAAATCCTACTCCCGCGTTTAAAGCGGAGATTGCAGGAAACTACAACTCCCAGCAGCCCTAGCACCACCCGGATGTTTCGGGTGGAAGCACAAGTGTGGTACCCTTTCTTTTCTCCAACCTCCCTCTCCTCCTAACTTCTTTATTCTTTTTAGTAATCTTCTGCTTGACTAGGGACGGGGTTCTTCAGTAGTTGGGGGCTCTAGCCCCCACTTCACACACCGCTGCCACTGCCACTGCGTGTGTGCGAAGTGTGTGTGTGGGGGGGGGGAGGGGAATGCAATAAGCCCAGGTGGAATGAGGAACTGGGAAATTGGGAATCTGTGCGTGAGGGAGAGAGGAAGATGGCACCCAGGACTGTGGGACCTGGAACGGGAATGGCACCAGAACAGAAAGGAAGAGAGGGAATTAGATTTTTTTTTTTTTGGAAGGGAGGTGGCTTCGGAGTCTATTACAAAGGCGGAGGTGTCTATGTGTGTGGAAATTGATGATCTAGAGAAATTGTAGAAATTCAGTAACCCCACTGAGAAAGAAACCTGGCATTAAAATCAGGGGACCTAAATAAATTCATAAACTGGATAATGTCACCTCCTCTTCCCCCCACCCCCACAAAAAAGTAACTCACCACATCATCAGTCATAGGGATATTGTAGCAAGGAGGAGCACGGAGATTAGGGCTGTTTATTCATATATTGGTAGAATATGGTTGATTGATGATGATTCTGGTGGAAGAGGTAGAGAAATAAGGTGACACAATGAATAGAGTAGGAAGACTCATCTTTGTGAGTTCAAGTCGGGGCTCAGCCCCTTAATGACTATGACTCTGGACAAGTCATTTAACCTCAGTTTTCTCATCTGTAAAATGAGCTAGAGAAGGAAATGGCAAACTACTCCAGTAACTTCCAAGAAAATCCCAAATGAGGTCACCAAAGAGTCAGACACAATTCAAGCAACTGAACAAAAGAGGCGAAAAAAGAAGTGGAGCTTTGCTGAGATCTACTCCAAGATTACTTGGAAAGGAACCTTAAATATAGACCCTAGGAGAATGAAGATCTGACAGGCACTCTGAAAACAGGTCAGTTGCTGTCTCCAATTTGACCAGAGGGTAAGAGCTCAGACTTATTCAGAAACACAGAATTTGAAAGTAAGAAGGAACCTGAGAAGTCTAGTTCAACTCATATACAAAAGGAACTCCTCCCTCACCATAACACCCTCAACAAATGGTCATCCAGTCTTTTCTTGAAGACCTCAAAGGAGGTGGTACCCACCACCTCCAGAGGCAGCCTATTCACTTTTGGACAGCTCTGATGGCTAGAAAGTCTCCCTCCTCTTCCTCCCTCCCTTAGCCCCCATGTCTAATCAAAATGTTCCTCTTTGGCCACTTTCACACATTACCTCTGGTTCTGGTCTCTGGGGCCAAACTGAATAAGTCTAATCCTTCCTCTACCTTGAGGACCACCTGACAGACCTTCAGATATTTGAATACTAATCATGCTCCTGTTCACCCTGCCACCTTCAACTAAGACTTTTCTTCTCCAGGGCAAATACTCCTTGTTCCTCCAACCAGTCTTCAGAGGACGTGGTCACAAGATCCTCTTCTGGACACTCTCCAGTTTATCAATGCCTTTATATTATGAACCTCAGAAATGAACACAAGACTCCAGATGAGGTCTGACAAGAGCATTGCAGTGGGACTCTCACATCTCTATTCCTGGAAGTTAGGTCTCTCAATTCAGCTCACAATTGCACATGACTGATTCATATTGAGCTTGTAGACTCCTAAATCCCATAGATCTTTTCCAAAACAGCTGCTAACCATAGCTATCTACTATCTTGTAATTTATGAAGTTGATTTTTGTATATTCAAGTGCAAGTCTCTAAAATGATCCTTATTAAAATTAATCTAATTACTAATTCATCTAATTACTGCTCTAGCCTTTTCTTTTTTTTTTTTAAACCCTTACCTTCCATCTTAGAACCAATACTAAGTATTGGTTCCAAGGCAGAAGAGTGGTATGGGCAAGGCAGTGGGGGTTAAGTGACTTGTCCAGGGTCACACAGCTAGATAGTATATGAGGTCACATTAAAACCCAGGACCTCCCCTCTCTGGGCCTAGCTCTCTATCCATGGAGCCACCTTGCTCTAGCCTTTCAAGAGTCTTGTTTGGAGGCTAACCCTGGTATCTAGTGTATTTTCACTGTAATAATTATAATAACTAGCACATAGTACTTATTATTGACCTACCTAATTATTTTCAGTTTTGTTTTGTCCTCAAACCTGATGAGCATACAATCTATGCCTATATCCAGGTCACTGATAAAACTACAGACCAGCCCAGGGCCAAACAATAGATTCCTGGGATGCTCCAGTGGAGACTTCCTGCTATGTTGACATTAACTATAGTTCTTAAAATTTGACAATTCTGAATGCACCTGACTGTATTATCATGTAATCTTGACTGTATTATCATGTAATCTATATCCCTCTATCTTCTCCACAAGAATATAATGAGATACTTTATCAAAAGCTTGACTCTACTCTAGGCAAACTATGCCCATAGCATTCCTTTCATGTACTGGTTTAATAATTCTGTCCAAAAAGAAAATGTGGTTTCCTAGCCTAAAATGCTTGATGAAGCTATGGCTTTTCTAGCTATATTTTTGTCAGTCATCTAATGACTCGTCTAGATTTTTCCCAAGAATAGCAAGTTCACTGGCCTAAAGTTTGCAGATCTTTTTTTCCTTTAAAAAATAACAGAGGCAGCTGGGAGGCTCAGTTGATTGAGAGCCAGGCCTAGAGATGGGAGGTCCTAGGTTCAAATCTGGCCTCAGACACACTACCTGTGTGACCCTGGGCAAGTCACTTGACCCCCATTGCCTCACCCTTACCATTCTTCTGCCTTAGAACCAATACACAGTATTGATTCCAAGACGGAAGGTTAGGGTTTAAAAAAATTTTTTTTAATTAAAAAATAAAAAACAGCAACAACAACAAAAACGGAAGAATGCTATCCACATTGAGAGAAAGAATTCTATGGGAGTAGAAATGCATAAGAGAAACATGATTTATCACTTGTTGTGTGGGTATAGGATTTGAGGTTTTGGTATTAAAAGATTATTCTATTACAAAAATGAATAATATGGAAATAGGTATTGAGTGATAATACATGTATAACCCAGTGGAATTGCTTGTGAGCTCCAGGAGGGGGTAGGGGAAAGGAGAGGGATCATGTAACCTTGGAAAAATACTTTAAAATAAATACAGTTTTAAAACTAATAAATATAAATAAATAAATAAATAATCAGAACATTTGCCTGTCTCCATTCTTGTGGTATTTCTCTCATTCTCTGTGGTCTTTCAGATCCTACTGACCTTAGCAACATATTCTAGCTCTTTAAGGACACAAGGATATACTTCATCTGGGCTAGGTGAACTTGAATTCCTCAAGGGTAATTAATATCTCTACATATCTTGAGCATCCACTCCCTGCTAGTCATTTTTGTTCTGTCACTTCCAGTGCAAAGGTCATTCTATTTTGTATAGAGAGCAAATGAAACAAGAATTGAGCAGGTCTCCCTTTCAGTTATTCTATCTACCCCAGGCAAATGCCCTATTCCTTCTTTGATCCTCCCTTTTCTCCAGTTATGGCTAAAAACAAGCAAAATTCATAAATCACTCCTTTTGCTTGTTCTTCACTGCCCTGCTCCAGGGCTGTCTTTTTTTTGCATTTGTATCCAATAGATTGGTTATTGATGTGGTCAATTATGTTGACAGTTTTCCTAATATTTAATTAGCCCTGCATTACCGGTATAAATCCTTCCTGGTTATAGTGAATAATTCTTATGATATATTGCTGTCATTTCCTTGGTAGTATTTTATTTAAAAATTTTGCTACTGTATTCATTAATGAAATTGGCCTATAATTTTCTTTCTGTTTTTCTCTTCCTGGCTTAGATATCAGCACCATATTTGTGTCATAAAAAGAATTTGGTGGGATTCCTTCTTTGCCCATTTTCCCATATAGTTTATATATTATTGGGATTAATTGCTCCTTATTTTTTTTTAAATTTTAGTCAATTTAGAACATTCCTTGGTTACAAGAATCACATTCTTTCCCTGCCTTCCCTCCCACCACCCTTCCCATAGCTGATGTGCAATTCCACTGAGTCGTTAATCAGAACCTATTTCCATGTTGTTGGTATTTGCATTAGGATGTTCATTTAGAGTCTACATCCCCAACCATATCTCCTCAACCTATGTAATCAAGCAGTTGTTTTTTTCCATGTTTATATTCCCACAGTTTTTCCTCTGAATGTGGATAATGTTTTTCTTGTAGATCCCTCCAAGTTGTTCAGGATCACTGCATTGCCACTAATGGAAAAGTCCATGACATTCAATTGTACCACAGTGTATCAGTCTCTGTGTTGTGAGATTTAAAATGGTTGAGGTCTTAAACTGTAGTGATTAAAATAATGGAAGATATAAATTGTGATAGATATAAGAAAGGGTGAGTAAATTTGACCTCAGAAATATGTTTCACTACAGTGTCTTGGGTTTTAAAATCAAATATAAGGTGGTCGCCAGGGAAATATTCCCAATTATTCAAATACCCAAGTCAATTTGGGTTTTATAGAGATTTTTAATTAACAATACAATGAGTAATCAAAGAGAGAGAGAGAGCAAGAAAAGGAATAAGTATGAAGGGCCTCAAGCCAATATGGCCTAGACCTGAGTCTTAAAAGAGAAATCAGTCAGTTTTTTAACACTCACCACAAAGTCTGACTAAACAAGGATACTAGTGACACCAGGCCAGTGTCCTTCCTCAAAGAGTCTTCCAGCCAGAGATTGTTTCAAAGGGCCTCTCTCAAGAGCCTCCAGAGCTCCTACCCCAGAGGGACAGAGCCCCTCAGGGGAGCTCCTCAAGGAGCTCTCCTTCAGAATGAGAGTCAGAAATCGAGATCCCTGAATGAGATCCAAGCTCTTATTTTTAAGGGCAAAATTCTCCTCTGTCACCTCCCCTAAGTCCCTACATCTACCAGTCACTGTAGATGTTTCCAAAGGACCGCCCATTTTGAATTCACAGCTGAGCAGTTTACATCTCTTTAGTAAGTCAGAAAAAAATGCTGCTGTGTCGACAAATTTCATTAAAAAAAAACCTCTGAATAAGTTATCACCCTTTTAGGTTTAAGTAGTTTACAAGTTGCCCCACTTATATGGGTACCTAGCATCCCATTGTATCAATTTTAAAAACAGGCATGACTCAAAGAACTTCCTGTCCTTTCCATAAGCATGGGTCAAAGCACTTTCATTGTTCTCAAGGAGCTCTCTGTCCTAAAGCAGTCCTAAGTAGGGTGGAGTAGGGATATTCCCACGGCAAGGAGCCCTCACATTCAAGTAGAATTCTCACTATCTGCTAGGGAATTTTTTTAAGTAGAAGATTCCCCAATGGGGAAATTTCCAACATTCATAAGTCTGAGAAATTTTAAGGTTTACAGTGTACAATGTTCTCCTGGTTCTGCTCCTTTCACTCTGCATCAATTCCTGGAGGTCTTTCCAGTTCACATGGAATTCCTCCAGTTTATTATTACTTTAAGCACAATAGTATTCCATCACCAACATATACCACAATTTGTCTAGCCATTCCCCAATTGGAAGACATCCCCTCCTTTTCCAATTTTTTGCCACCACAAAGAGCACAGCTATGAATATTATTCTTGTACATGTATCTTTCCTTATTATCTCTTTAAGGTAAAAACCCAGCAGTGTTATGGCTGGATCAAAGGGCAGTCTTTTAGCGCCCTTTGGGCATAGTTCCAAATTGCCTTCCAGAATGGTTGTATCAGTTCACAACTCCATCAGCAATGAATTAATGTCCCTACTTTGTCACATCCCCTCCAGCATTCATTACTTTCCTTTGCTGTCATTTTATTGCTCTTTAAATGTTTGATAGAATTCCTTTATGTCCCGGGGCACTTTTTCTTAGGGAATTCATTGATGATTTTTTCAATTTCTTTTTCTGGGATGGGATTATTTATGTATTCTATTTCCTTTTTTATTAATGTGAACAATTTATATTTTTGTAAATATCCATTTCACTTACATTATCAATTTTATGGACATGTAATTGGACCAAATAGCTCCTAATGATTGCATTAATTTCTCCATTGGTGGTGAATTTACCCTTTTCATTTTTTAATATTGGTTATTTGATTTTCTTTCCTTTTTTAATTCACATTTTTGTTTAAATTTTTTGTTCTCTTTTCCCAATTATATGTAATAACAAATTTCAACATAATTTTCCAAAATTATAAGATCCAAATTGTCTCCCCCCTCCCTTCCCTCCTTGGCGATGGTAAGCAATTTGATCTGGATTATATATGTATTATCATGTAAAACACACTTCCATATTGGTCATTTTTGTAAGAGAATACTGAATACTCATATAAAACCAAGGCACTCCCCCCCAAAAAAAAGAACAACGAAAATGGGTAGGAAGTATTTGGAGTTAGAGGAAGGTCATGCAAGTCTCACCATGGGAACCTCAAGACTCATTGACTAGGCAGGGACAGCTAGGTAGTTTGGTGGATAGAGAGTGAGGCCTGGTGTTGGGAGGGTTCAAATGTAGCCTCAAATACTCCCTAGCTGTGTGACCCTGGGCCAATAACTTTATCCCAATTATCTAGCACTTATTTCCCTTCTGTCTTGGAACATCTATTTAATAAAGAGAGAAGATAAGAGTTAAAAAAAGGGGGGAGCAGGGCTCATTGGCTGACAAGTCCACTTGATACTCTAGAGAAGCATACAATAGAGAAGAAGCAGGAAGAGACCTCTGAAGCACAGTTCCCCTAGGGACACCAGTCATAGCAGCTAACCATTGGGATCAGACCCCAAGGTGAAGTGGAAAAGGAAAGTGAAAAAATAAGAAGAGAGATGATGCCCCCTACCTTCACTAGCCCATTTACCATACCTATCAATTTCCCGGGAAAGGAAATGAACAACAGTCTTTCTCCCCAACTACAGGAAGACACTTTGACTCAACAGCCTCATCTCCTGCCCTATAAAGGAACAGAAATTTCCAGGTGTCTGAAAAATAAAACCATGACGATTTAGTATATACTTAGACCAATCACGTGGAATTGATAAAGTGTGTCAGTATAATCATGAATCTAAAGAGTACAAGATATCAGAGCTGGAAAAGGCCTCAAAAATCTTAGTAGTCCAAGCCCCTCTCTCTACATTATCTCATGTGAATGTTATAATCAGCAAGAATTTACAGAGTTCTTCAATGATCAACTGCAAAAGACTTAGTTGCTTTCAGCAATTCAATGATCTGGTACAATTCTGAAGGACTCATGACAAAGAATGTTAACCATCTAGAAAGAAAGAACCATTGGAGACAATGCAAATCAAAGCATACATTAGTTTATTTATGGTTTTATTTTGGGGCTTAGGTTTTGTATGATGTGCTCTTATAACAATGAAATATGGAAGTATGTATGGTTTGCATGATAATACATGTTTAACTCAGATCAAATTGCTTACCATCTCTGAGTAGGGGGAGGGAACAGAAGGAGGGAGATAATTTGGATCTTATAATTTTGGAAAATATATGTTGAAATTGTTATTACATGTAATTTGGGAAATAAAATATCTTGAATTTTTAAACAACAGTCTTTCCCTCCAACTTTTAAAAATTAAAAATTTAAGTTAAAAAATTTTAATTTTAAATAAAAAATTTACAGCATACTTGTTATATGTAAATCATGGTATAGTATATTTGAAAGTTTTGGATGGGATGCTTTCAACCCATAGCTACTCTGCTCCCATAGTCATCCTCCTGCTTTTTTTTCTTCTTCCTTTTCCTCTTACTAAGACACTATGGCTACCATCTTGTTTCTCCTCAGTATAGGTGAATTTCGGGGCCTTCCCCTTCATGTTTGTTGTTGTTGCATCCTCATCGTCCTTGAACTACACCCCTATTCCAGTTTCAGGCTTCTGGAATTTAAATGTTCTCATCAGAAACAAAAACCATAATTTTGAGGCAGGATGCCTAGGTCCCTAGGAAGCAGAGCTGGGTTTGGGAAGATAACCAGGATGCCTAGATTTCTGGAGGGAACCTGGAGAGATAAGGAAGAATAGGGAGAGCATCAGGATGTCAATATCAGCTCAGTATTTTATGGCCTACTGTCCCCTCTAAGACCAACTGTGTCACCCTCCCCTTCTGGGAAGGGAGAAACTAGAGATCCTCAGAGTCTGGTGGTGAGAAAGGTCATGGAGATTTAATTTAGCATCCCCTCCACTCATAGTTTTGCCCTAGAGATTCTTCTCATTCAAAGCTCATCAAAGGCAAAGGATACTCCCATAACTAGGCTAACAGATTCCCTCCTTTATCCTGAGTCCCAAGGCATCTTCCAATAGTTGGACTCTCTCCTTCCCTTAGGGATGAAAAGATGACCTCCCTTCTTACATATACCTTTAAGGCCAAATGACAAGCCCCTATTTTTGTTTTAAACCCTTACCTCCTGTCTTAGAATCAATATTGAATATCAGTTCCAGGGCAAAAAATCAGAATGGGCTAGGCAATTGGTGTTAAGTGACTTACCCAGGGTCACACATCTAGGAAGTGTCAAAAATTTCCAAATTTGAACCCAGGACCTCCCATCTTCAGGCCTGACTCTCTTTCTCATTGAGCTACCTAGCCATGGCAAGCCCCTATTGACCCCAATCAGGTGCTGTTTCAGATAGAGAGTTGGACTGGAAAGCCAGGAAGACCTAAATTCAAGTCCCATTGCTGACACATCCTAGCTGAATAATTCTGGACAATACACAAGCAACTCTTTAAGATGATGAGTTGCAGGAAAAATGATCATCTGCATTGGTATAGGAAATGTGACATGGAAATCACTTTAAAAGACAGATATATATGGAGAAACAGTCTCAGGGGCCTCCACCTCCAGCTTCCTTCAGAGCAAGCTTCTCAAAGCACCACCTCTCAGACCAAAAATCTCTCCAACCAACCCCCCCAGTCCTCAGACCCTGCTATCTTTAAGGAAACCAGCCAAGTTCCCTTCCCTCAGTTCTCACATCTACCAATCACTGTCCATGTCTTCCCTGTGTCAATGGTGGCTCTAGCTTAACCCAGGACCGCCCAGAGGTCTGTGGCTTTGCATATGTCTGTTGAAGGTCATATTCTCAAATAATTAAATCTTGATCCTTTTGCTGCAGCCCTTCCTAAATCCTGTTACCCTGAGTAGGGTGGAGATTGGAAGTTCCAAGACCTGGTTCTGTCATTCCAAGTATCTCTATTGTATCAATTCTAAAATCAATCATGACTCAAAGAAATTCCTGTTCTGTGCTTAAGCATAGGTCAAAGCCCTTTCCATTGTTCAGCAAAAGGTTTCTGTCCTAAAGTAATCTTAAGTAGGGAGGAGAAAGACCCTCCCATGCCAAGGGGGGTTCACATTCCAACAGACTATCAGTAGGAAATTTTTCAAGTATGAAATTTCCCAATGGTGAAATTTCCAACATTTATAAGTCTAAGAAATTTTAAGGTTTACAGAAACATCTTCCTGGAGGCGTTCTCTTTATCAATGAAATTACAGGGTGAATTTATATCCCTATCCTTACTTAAATAAAAAGTGATTATGGGGCACATAGGAAATGATAGGAAAGGGACAAATCAAACAATATGCCTGAGTCTTCAACTCAATTCCAAGGGCTGTTTCAAGCCTGCAGAGTACAAAGTGAGACACAGCTAATGGAAAGAGAATGACAAGCAGAGTGACAGGAGTGGGGAGAGGAAGGGAAATGTATCTCCCATCCTGGCTTATTTTTATTAATTAACTTCTACAGGCATTTAATCATCTTTTCCACCCAGTGATCCTCCCTACCTCACTCTCACTGACTTTAAAAAAAAAAAGAGAGAAAAGAAAACCTTCTTTACACAAATGCATCTTCTAGCAAAACAAATTCTCATGCTGATGATGTCCAAAACTGCATCTGCATTCTGCATTTTAAGTCCATTACCTTTCATATAACTAGAGCAATATATTTTCACCTTCAACCCATTGGACATATGAGTTGTCATTGTATTGTTTGGAGCTCTAAAATTTTTCAAAATTATTTTTCTCTACAACATTGTTGTTGTATAAATTCTTCTCCTAGGTAAGGCCATTTCAGTTCCTAGAGATCTTTCCAATTTCTTCTGAAATTGCCCTTTCATAATTTCTTAAGGCACAGCATATTACATTAATGCATTACCATTTGTTTTATTTCCCAATCAGTGAATACCTTAGATTCCAATTTTAGACTTCAGAAAAGAACTGTATTAAGTATTTTTATACATATGGATCTAAATATGTGCACAAGTTAGTGTTGTCATCAAACTAAAATAAAAACAGATGTTTGTTCCAGAATTTTGACTTGGAAGGTATACTGTGTTTTGACTCCAAGACTGAAGAGTGGTAAGGGCTAGGCAATGCGGGTCAAATGACTTGCCCAGGGTCACAAAGCTGGGAAGTGCCTGAGGCCATATTTGAACCCAGGATCTCCCATCTCTAGGCCTAGCTCTCCACCACTGAGATACCCAGCTGCCTCTCTATGTCTAATTTTTACCAGACTTGCTTTCTAATTTTCCTAGCAGTGTGTGTCAGTCATTCTCTTAGTAACTGAGTCTTTGGATTTAACAAACACTAGCTACTATATTTGTTTGCTTCTGTATGTTGTATGCCTAACCTGTTCCACTGATCTCTCTCTTCTCTCTCTCTCTCTTTAATCATTGCCTTCCATCTTAGAATCTGTATAATTGATTCCAAGGTAGAAGAGTAGTAAGGACTAGACAAGGGGGTTTAAGAGACTTGCTCAGGGACATAAAACTATGAAGTGTCTGAGGTGAGATTTGAACCCAGGACCTCCCAGGTCTAAGACTGGCTCTTTATTCACTACCAAAATATTTTTAATGATTCCAGTTTTGAGATTTTGTATTTCTAGGCCCCTTTCCTTCCTAACTTTTTCATTATTACCCACAAGATTCTTAACCTTTGGTACCTCCATATGGATTATGTTGTTTATTTTTTCCCTACCTCTGAAGTAATTCTTTGGTAATTTGATTGTTATGGCACTAAATAAGCAGATTTATTTATTTATTTTCAAAACCCTTACTTTCTACCTTAGCACCAGCTCTAAGGCAGAAGAGCAGCAAGGGGTTAATAAATGACTTGTCTAGGATCACTTAGGTAGGGAGTGTCTGAGATCAGATTTGAATGCAGGACTTCCCTACTTCAAATTTGGCTCTCTATCTACTCTGCAACCTAGATGCCCCTTAAGTAAACTAATTTAGGAAGTATTATCATTTCTATGATATTAGCTCAGCCTACCAATAAGTATTTAATATTTCTCAAATTATTTAAGTTTATATTTATTCTACAAAGAGTGTTTCACATAGTTTCTGGATGTATTTTGGTAGGTACACCCTCATTATTTTGGAACTTCTGTAGTTAATTGAAATGGACTTGTTCTTTTATTTTTTCCTGCTTTATTATCTTAGTGACTTTCAAGAATGCTGATTATTTATGTAGATTTATTTTATGTCATGCAACTTTATTGAATTTATTGTCTCCGTTTTTTTGGTTGGCTTTTAAGAATTTTTAAAAATTAATTTATTTTGTGTTTTATTTTCCCAATTACATGCAATAACAATTTTCAACATGTGTTTTCCAAAATTATAAGATCCAAATTGTCTCCCTCCTTCTCTTTCCTTTCCCCTCCCCAGATGGTAAGCAATTTGATCTGGGTTATGCATGTATTATCATGCAAAACTTACTTCCATATTGGTCTTTGTTGTAAGTAAACATTCCTATAAAACCCAAACCCTAAAGTCAAAACAAAGTGGAAAATGATATGCTTTGATCTTCATTCCAACACTAACAGTTCTTTCTTTGGAGGTGGAAAGCATACAATATTGTTGTTACTGTGTACAGTGTTCTGGTTCTGCTTATTTCATACTGCATCAATTCATGTAGACTTTTCCAGTTTTTTTTTCTGAAATCATCCTGTTCATCATTCTTTATAGCACAATAATATTCCATCACCATCAGATACCATTTTATTTATTATTTATTATTATTTAATTTATTCAGCCATTCTCTAATTAAGGGACATCCCCTCAATTTCCAATTATTTGTCACCACAAAAAGAGATGCTATAATCTTCAAGATTTTGTATGTAAATCATATCCTCCAAAGCAATAATTTGCTTTATTAATTTGTAATAACTCTTTGACTAGCCTTATTTCCTCAATTTTTCTTTTTTGTTTTAGTTACAAAGCAACTAGAACTTGCTGCCTCTGTCAGAAGCAGCTGGTGAACCCACATTAACCATGCTGCCACCACCTTTGAAGATGAGCGATGTCGACGTGAACGCTGACACCAGGCCACAACCGCACCTCCCGTAACAACTGGCGTCCCATGCCCCATGTGCCACAAACTCTGCGCCTCAGCCTTTGGACTCCAAAGCCATACGAGGGTACATCAATAGATGATAATGCACAAAGACAATTGTCATTCTCGGTCACCGAGAGACTACCACTACAATAGAAGTGGTGATAGCATTCTAAGTTTTTTAAAATTTGTTTGTTTTGTTTTGTCTTTCAAACCCTTGCTTTCCATCTTAGAATCAATACTAAGAATGAGTTCTAAGGAAGAAGAATGGTAAGAGCTAGACAATTAGAGTTAAGTGATTTGCCCAGGATCAACATAGCTAGGAAGTGTCTGATAGCTGCCCTAGTCTAGGATTTTTAAAAGAAGAACTAGATCTTTAAAAAAGCACCACCATCTTTTCAGCATCTTTAGATATAATATATGGTTTTAATTATTTATATTAGTAACATGATTAGTCTTCCTTATGTTGAACCAACCCTGCATTCCTGGCATAAACCCAACCTAGACAGAGTGTATAATCTTTCTAATATATTGTTGTAAGCTACTTGTTATATTTTATTTAAAACTTTTGGGGATATTTCCATTTTTGTGGCATTTAGGATTTCATTAGGGACATTGGTCTATAGTTTTCTTTCTGTTTATATTTCCCTGATTTAGGCATCAAGATAGGTATCTTTGTACTCCAGAAAGAGATTGGAATGGTGCTTTTCTTATTGCCATGGATAGTTTATTTGGTATTATTATTGGAATTAATATTATTGAATGTTTATAGAATCTACTCGTAAATCCATCTTTACTTAAAGTTTTTTTTTCTTCCTTGTGAGTTGACTTGTTATATTCAATGTTTTTCTTGATATTGGTTTATTTAAATAATCAATTTCTTCTTTTGTTAATCCGAATATTTCATATATTTGCAAGTATTCATTTATTTCCTCTAAGTTATCTGTTTTTAAAGCACATGATTGAGGAAATTGTTTTATTACTAGTTTCTTTTATTTCCTGTTCAATTGTTGTAAATTTTCCTTTCCCATTTTTTATGTAAAATATTTGATTTTCCTCTCTTTTTCAAATTCACTTAGCTGATTATCTTTTAAAAATTAAAGATATAAAATTTTCTGTATTGATTGTTTAACAGCATCTTTAAAGTTCAGGTATATGATCTCATTGTCATTTTCTTGGATGAAAATTTCTATTGTTTCTATAAGTTTTTGTTTGACCCAGCAGGTTTTTGGAATTGTTATTTAGTCTCCAATTACCTTTTAATTCTCTTGTGAAACTATTTTTACTGAATATAATTTGCAGTTCATTATAATGAGTAAATTATATTTTGGGTATTTCTGCCTTTCTACTTTTTTAAAGGTTTTTATGCCTTAATTCATGATTAATTTTTATAAAGGTGTCATGCACTACTTAATCTTTTGTAAATTCCTTTGTACCTTGTTTAGTAATCATCAGAGATTTTTCATCACTAATTTTTCTAAAGTTGTATTCCGGTCCTTAATTTTTTTCACATCTATTTTTTGGTTAGATTTGTCTGTCTAAAATTAACTTCCCCTACTTATAATTTTACTATCTATTTTTCTCTTCAATTTGACTAACTTTTCCTTTAAGCATTTAGATCTTGTACTATTCAGTGTTTACATATTATTAATATTGATTTGTTATCTATGGTGCCTTTGGATATAATGTAATTTCCCTGCTTTGGGTATAATGTAGTTTTCTGGCTTATCTCTTTTTTTCATCATGTCTACATATGCTTTTCTGAACTCACAGTTGCATTCTTTTAGTTCAACTGAATCATAATAGATTTTGTTCCAACCCTTCATTTTAACAGTTTATGTTTCAAGTGTGTTTCTAATAAATAACATTTTTAGGTCCTGTTTTCTCTTCTGCTATTCAATTGACATTCATAGTTATCATTGTTAATTTTTATTTTCCTTCCATCTTGTCCTCCTGTACTTTTCCCTATCTTTGTTTCCTCTCATCCTCCTTGTTACAAATAAGAAAAATGTGGTAAAAGAAAAAAAAGATTTCCTTACCTAAAATCTGTAAACAAAATAGCCTGTTTTTACTCTGTTGAACCTCTTCTTTTCTCTTTGCTCTACCTTTGGTCCCAGGTTTTTACTCATTCTTCATTTCCCTTTTTCTTGGAACCCATACTAAGTATGGATTCCCAGGAAGAAGAGTGACAAGAGTTAGGATATTGGGGTTAAGTGACTTGTCCAGGGTCACACAGCCAGGAAGTATCTGAGGTCAAATTTGAACCCAGTTTCTTCTAACTCCTGACCTGGGGTGCTATCTACTGTGCTACCTAGCTGCCTCTTCATTTCCATTTGATACTACATTCTCTTTCCTTTCTCCAGTAATCTAGTTTATTTTGCTTATGACTATTTCCTTAACTCTCTTGCCCTATCTCTCATACCTTTCCTTCCCCTTTTCTTGGAGTTGGGTATATTTTTATGCTGTGTATATGTGGGTGTTTATAATTACGTTCAATGTTCCTTTATCCAATTTAGATGAAAGATGGTATATGCATTCCCCAACTCCTTCCTTCACGTTTAATTCAGTGACTGGCACATAGTATGTGCTTCCTGAAAGTGTGTTGATTTTACTCACCATTTTTTTCAATTCTTATGTCAACTTATACTATCTATAGAATGTAATGAAATTTTATTACTAAGGATATTTTCAGCTACCATGGTGAACCTCTCAGATGATTTAATGTTTTTATAATGCAAATCAATTACAATTATTATTCACCACAAATTCACCAGGAGAAAACTAAAATGTCTATATATTCTGTGATAGTGTCTCCCTCCAAAAAATTTAAAATTTCCATGCTTTCAGTAGAATTGCATGTTATTTTCTTAAAGAATATCCTTTCTTTCCATGTCTATGATCCTAAAATCATTCTATTTGCTCAACTTTTTAATAATTAGAAATGAGTTTTTGGAGAGTCCACTATGATGTGATGGTAATTTTCCTCTCCTTCCTTCTACTTTCTTCTGGTTCCTCACTTTCTCGAGACCATCAAAGCAGAATAAAAGCACTCATAGGTCCTCTTTTATGTTTATTCCTATGACCCTTAAAGAGTTTAGGGTTCTGAGAAGATATTAGATTCTTATCCTTCTATGAATAATAGTTATAATTTATATAGCATTTTAAAATTTGCAAATTGTTTTATGTGGTCACTTATTTGATCCTCACAATAACTCTGTGAGATAGGCATTATTATTATTCCCATTTTACAGATGAGGAAAATGAAGCAGAGAGGTTGTCACTTGTCCATGGTCATAATATCTGAAATTGAATACAAACTCAGATCTCCTTGATTGCAAGTCTTGTGCCCTATTTGTTGTGTCATCTCACTCCCTATTATCATGTAAAGAATTCATATCCACATATTCCCTTCATGTTGAACAAATATATGCATGCCTTTCTGTCTTTCTCCTGGCTCCTCTGTTTCCATTTCAGAACGTCTACATGGTTCTGAAATGCTTGGAACTTTATTCCATTAAAGGTCAATTACTTCCCCCCACTCCCACCTCTCCAAGGATCCTAACTTTTTCTGGATAGGTCATCCTTGGTTCTAAACTTTTATCTTTTGCCTTTTGGAATATTGGATCCCAAGCTATCCTTTCCTTTATTGTAGCAGTCTTATGGGCTTCTTACCATAACTTCCTAAACTCTTTCTTTTTGGCCGCTTGAAGTTTTTTTTTCTTTGACTTGCAAAGCTCTTAATGTTCGTTATGACATTCATGGTTTTTGTTTGGGGGTTTCTTTTAGGAGTTGATTGGTATTTTATTTTATTTGCATTTTGACTTTGACCTCTGGTTCTAAGAGTTCTGAGAAGTTTCCCCAATTAAGATTTTTTGAAATATAATATCCAGGGTTTGGAGGGTTTTGAGAGTCATGATTTTCTGTTCTAATAACTCTTAAATAGTTTCTCTTTGACTTGTTTTCCAGGTTATAAGATCTAAGTTCAAATCCACCCTTAGAAACTTCCTATCTGTGTGACCCTAGGTAAACCACTTAACCTCTATTTTCCTAAATTTCCTCATCTGTAAAATGACAAATAATGATACCATCTTCCTCCTGGGGTTGTTGTAAGGAATAAATGAGATAATAATTGTAAAGCACTTGATAGAGTGTCTTAAACATAGTACATGCTATATAAAAATGAGCTCTTTTTATTCTACTTTTTATTTCTTCCATTTTTAAGTTTTATACTTATTTTAATTCTTCTTGTTGACTTATTGAGTTATTTTTTTGTTTGGCTCATCTAATTTTCAGAGGATTTCATTCTTGGGTTAGATTTCCCATCATTGTTTCTAAGGTATCAATTCTCCTTGTCATACTTTCCTCCTTGGTTATTCCATTTTGAATTTTTTGTTTTAATTACTTCCAGGTAATCCTACAATCCTTGGGGTCAGGACATTTTTTTTCTCTAGGGTTTTATTTAAATTTGTTGTGGAATAGTCATCATCTTTAGGGTTTACTGTCTGAACATCTCTTAGTCCAGGATATTTTCTAATGGTATTCAGAGTTTTCCTTTTTTGCTCATCTCAGCAGCCTCTTTTCCTAGCTTTGAAACTGAACAGTATGGGCAGGGCCTGACTGATACTGAGAATGGTGCAAGACTAATCACCTCCTGGAAGGGATTCTGAGGCTGTTCTGGTGCTAAATGTTGCCTGGGAACACTCTTGTGTCCTTGGGCTCTGGGAACCCTCCCAGCTACAGTCTTGCTAAAGACCTTTGCCCCAGCTGCTGGGCTCAGAGGTTTTTCTCTTGCAGGGTTCCCACTAAGGATTTTGAAGATGCCTCAGGTTAGCCTTTGCTTAGGGCGTTGCCCCTGCTTCTGAGCTCAGTGTAACTAAAGCCCACATCTAGATAAAGACATAGTGATTAAAAAATACCCAGCATGCCTTCTTTAAGCACAAGACAAAATGCTAGACTGATTAGGTTTTCTTTTTGGACAAGATTATTAAATGAATACCCAAGAGGAAGGCTGTGGAGATAAATTTACCTAATGTAGAGTCAAGCTTTGGATAAAGAATGTCATACTATTCTTGTGAAGAAAATAGAGGGATAGAGATTAGATAATAATACGTCAGGTGCATTTAGAACTGCCAGATTCAAAGAGTTGTTCATGGTTCAAAGTCAACATGGCAGGAAGTCTCCACTGGAGCAACCTGGGTATCTGTGTTTGACTCTAATCTGGTTAGTAATTTTTATCTACAATTTGTACATAGACATAAATTGTGTGCTTATCAGATTTGCAGATGGCACAAGGTTGAGAGGGAGAACTAGCAGAATAATAATCACTCTATAAATGTTAGTCATTGTAATTATTATAGTGCTAACACATTGAATGCCAGAGTAAAGCTCCAAAAGGCTCAAGCAGTTAGACCTTAGAGGAAAGAGATCCTGGGTTCAAATCTGGCCTCAGACACTTCCTGGGCAAGTCACTTAACCCCATTGCCTAGTCCTTGAACTTGTATTGGTTCTGCCCT
The DNA here is from genome assembly GCF_027887165.1 of Monodelphis domestica. Classification (NCBI taxonomy): domain Eukaryota; kingdom Metazoa; phylum Chordata; class Mammalia; order Didelphimorphia; family Didelphidae; genus Monodelphis; species Monodelphis domestica. Next base: position 261,229,985 of record NC_077228.1, read on the forward strand.
GGAACCAATACATAGTGTTGATTCTAAGATGCAAAGTTCTTATTTTTATTTATTTTTTGAATTCTTACCTTCTGTCTTGGAATCAATACTGTGTATTGGTTCCAAGGCAGAAGAGTGGTAAGGGCTAGACTATGGGGGTTAAGTGACTTGCCCAGGGTTACAAAGCTAGGAAGTGTCTGAGGTCAAATTTGAACCTAGGACTTCCCATCTCTAGGCCTGGCTCTCAATCAACTGAGTCACCCAGCTGTGCCCCCCCCCCCTTTTTTTAAGCTGGAGGTAATAGATGAATTTCAGTATCATTTGAAAGCTAGTACTAGTAGCAGTAGTCTCTCAGTAACCGAGGATGACGATTGTCTTTGTGCGTTTTCATCTATCTATGATAGATGAGTGTGCACAAATTTTATGTGGAAGCTTGTACTGGAGTATACAAAAATCAGCTTTAAAGTTATGAGATAGAGTAAGGGGTTATTCTGACAGCAGTTGTTCTGAAGAAGATCTGGAGGAGGGGAAGCTAGGTAGCTCATGGATAGAGCTCCAGACCTGGTTCAAATGTGACCTAAGATACCTTCCTAGCTGTGTCCCTAGGCACTTAACCTTAATTGCCTGGTCATTGCCACTCTTCTGTCTTAAAATTGTTTCTAGGACAGAAGGTAAGGGTATTTTTTTTTTAATCTGGGGGAGTTAGGAGACTACAAACTCATGAATCAGTCATGTGATACAAAAAAAGGCTAATGCAATCTTGGACTGAATTGAGAGACATAGCTTCCAGGAATAGAGAGGTAAATAGTCCCACTGCAATTTGCTCTTATCAGACCTTACCTAGAGTCTTAAGTTCATCTCTTCTTCTTCTTCTTTTTTTAAACTGCTGCCTTCTGTCTTAGAATCAACACAAAATATTGGTTCCAAGGCTCCAAGATTCCAAGAAGAGCATCAAGGGCTAGGCAATGGGGGTTAAGTGACTTGCCCAGGGTCACGCAGCTACAAAGTGTCTGAGGCCACATTTGAACCCAGGACCTCCCATCTCTGGGCCTGTCTCTCAATCCACTGAGCCACCTAATTGCCCTCTCTTGGTTCATTTCAGAGGGCCACAATATAAGGACATTGATAAACTGGAGAGTGTCCAGAAGAGGGCAACCAGAATGGTGAAGAGGTTCTTGTGATCATACCATATGAAGATTGATTGGAGGAACTCGAGGTATTTACCCTGGAGAAGAAAAGACTAAAGAATGTGGGGAGAGGGAACAAGAGTAGAATAGTGGTATTCAAGAATCTGGAGGTCTCTCAGGTAGACCTCAAAGTGGAGGAAGGATTAGACTAGTTCTGTTTGACCCCAGAGGCCAGAATCAGAGGTAATAAGTAGAAGTTGAAAAGAGGCAAACTTTAACAGGTGTCAGGGAAAACTTCCTAAACTTCAGTGCTGTCCAAAAAGAAAATGGGCTGCTGTTGGAGGTGATGGGTTTCCCCTTCTTGGAAGTCTTCATGCAGGGGCTGGATAGCCATTTGTTGAGTGTTATATATATTGAGTCTGAAATCTGTTTTCCAAGATTCCTTCTTACTTTCAAATTCTGTGATTGCTTTATTCCACAATCCATGCCATCTACTGCTATGACTTTTCCAAACCTATTCAGAAAGATATGGGACCATAAGTTCTGAAATCCAGTCCCTGCTTCCTTGGAAGTGTTCTTCCTCTCCACCCTCAAGATTTTCACTAGGAGATACACCTAAGTACCACCTGATTTCTCATTTCCTTTTCCACAGTCCCAGTTTCTTTTTCTTCCAGCCCCAGGTGACCTCTTTTCTCCTAGTACTCTTTTTTTCTTCCTACTCCAATATCTGTTCTTTTCTTATAGCACTTCAGTTTGGCTTCACATTCCTTCCCTCCATCTCTTTGTCTGTCCTTGTTTCTGTTTTTCTTCTGTGTAGCAGTCCACCCCTAGCTATGGGCAAGGGAAACAGTTGGTATGTACAGATTGTCTTAGAAGAGAGCATGTTCAGTCTTGAGCATGCTCAGTATTGCACGTGGCTGGGAAAGCCTCTGACCTTTGACCCCAGCTTCCCCCAGGTTAGGTGGGAACACAGGTTTCTTTGTGCTCACCTGGTTAAGAGAAACCACACCTATACCTTGTCATTAACCAATGATAATCATCCCTATGTACTGTGTATATTTGCATATAAATAGGGCCCAGCCAGCTCCGCCTCGCTCTCTTCTGCTCTTTCTCCCTTCCAGCTTGCACTGATGCCTTTGGCCAGGCTCCATCTCTAATCTTTCTCTATCATCTCTCCGACCTGTGTGGTATTAAATCTGGATCTCTGGACAGGTAAAGGCCTTTGGAATGGTCCATTGATCGGAGCTTGGCTGTGGCTCATTGATAATTAATAAAGACTCATTCCTGCCACCTCATATTTCTACTTCGACTCCGTCATCCCCCTCATGGTATCTAAAACTTCTATCCTTTCTCTATCTTCCTACCTTAAAGCTTCTCTCTCCCCTCTGAGGAAGCTTTATTCTGCATTTTTTTAAGGCTTTTTAAGCTAGGAAATTTTTCTGTGGAGCCAATTGGATTGATTGTAAAGTGTCTTTTTTCCCAAAGTTGATTGAGGAGTTAGGTACTTAAGATCACAATTTAGGATTTATTCATTAGACACCTATTATCTGCCTAACACAGATAGAGTGAGGGAGGGAGAAGAAAGGAGTAACTTAAAGGAGGATAGTAAATTTTCTCTCCCTTCTAAGAGTTTAAGATTTAGTTGAGGGAGCAGCTAGGTAACTCAATGGATTAAGAGCCAGGCCTAGAGACAGGAGGTCCTAGGTTCAAATCTAGACTCAGACATTTCCAAGCTGTGTGACCCCGGGCAAATCACTTAACCCCCATTGTCTAGCCCTTGATGCTCTTCTGCCTTGGAACCAATACACAGTATTCATTCTAAGGCAGAAGATAAGGGTTGAAAAAAAAAGATTAAGTTGAGGATACAAGATATGTTCAACATTTAAATGACAGGGAAAGGAAGTTTATTAATAAATTCCAAAGAAGGGCACAGATATGCCATCTAGGAGTCTAAAGGAGGGAGAAAAAGTGGGGGCTGAGATGGTAGTGGTAGAGGGATACCAGATATAGAGGAGTCAGGCAGTGAGGAAATGCATGAAAGTGGGAATAGACAAAGACAAGGAAAGTGGATCTCAAATCATAAGAGGGAAATGTACCTTGGGGACAGTACGTAGTTGAAAAAAATTTATAGATTCCTTTCTATTCCCATTCAATAATTACCAGAATTTTAAATATTTAACTTTTCTAAAATTCTATTCTGGTCCTTAGCCTCTGCTTCTTTTTTTTTTTTAATTTAGATTTGTTTATGTCTGCAAGGGCTACATTGTGGTCTCCACTATTATAGTTTTGTTGTATATTTCTCTCTTCAACTCATTTAGTTTTTCTTGTAAGTTTTTAAGTGTCAAGTATTGATATTAATTCATAGTCTATGGAATCTTTCATCATAATATAATTTTCTTCTGTCAAATCTATTTTTTCTGCTGCCTTGTTTGATATCATGATTGCTTCAGCTAAAGTATAACAGATTTTGTTCCAGTTCTTAATTTTGTATAGATGTTTATATTTCAAGCACATTATAAATAATATATTTTTTGCATTGTTCCTTTTAATCCATTCTGCTATCCTTTTCTGTTTTATGGATGAGTTAATCACATTTATTTTGTATTCACAATTAAAATTTACTGGGTGCAGCTAGATGGCTCAATGAATTGAGAGATAGGCCTAGAAATGGGAGGTCCTGGGTTCAAATGTGACCTCATACACTTCCTAGGTGCACAACCCTGGCTAAGTCACTTTATCTCCATTGCCTAGCCCTTACTGCTCTTCTGCCTTGGAAACAATACATAGTATTGGTTCTGAGATGGAAGGTAAGGGATTTTTAAAAAAGATTATTAAACGTGTATTTAATTCCATCATACTCTCTCATACTTTTTCTTCCCTTTGCTTTCTGCTTCTTCTTTACAAAAAAAAGAGGGATGAATGATAGCATGCTTGGCACCAATATTCCACATTTGATGTCATCTGCGTATGTTCACCTTTCCCTATTCCTTATACCTCACCTACCACCAATCACAAGTTCTCACCTTTTCTTTCTTTCCTTTTAAACCCCATTTTGTGATCTACCCTCCATGGTTAAAGTTTGCCTAATTCCTTATAACTAATCCCTCTCTGAACATACTTTTTATGTTCCTTTCCATTTACTCCTTCCTTTCACCTCCATTTCCAGTTAAGTAAAATGTATTTCCACACCCAGCTTTGTGAATGTTCTACACTTCTGTGACCAGCCCTGATGAAATTGAAGTTCAAGTATTGCCTATCTCCCCCTTCTTGTTTTCATAGTCTTCTACTTGTACATGCAGATTTTATGAGATTCTTCCCCACCCCTTTCTCTAACCCCTCCATTTCCCTTAATATATTCCTTTTCCTTACTCTGACCTCTTTTCTTTTAACATCATCAAAATATTAAAAAAAAAAAACACACTCCTAGCCCATCTGTCTTTTTAACTTCCTTTATGACTTAGATTTTATTAGGTTTCTCAGGGGCCATTCTATCATCTCCCCCTATTCAGATGTAAACATGTCATCCTTGTTCAGTCCCTTCTGCTTGCTTGTTCCTATTTACCATTTTAGTTTCTCTTGACTTATATTTGGGATTCAAAGTCAATTTAGGTATTTTAGGAACCATTTCTCCCTTATCCCAATTGGATTATACTATTTTGTTTAGTGAGTTTTTCTTGGTTATAGTCAAAGTCTTTTGACTTTGTTTTAATGTTTCTTGTTTTCTCATGGAGTTCCATTTGATCCATTCCAATTTTCAAGAAGTCTCTTACTTAAGCTGGGTTATTTATCTTTTGTGCTAAGCTGTTAGTTTCCCTGTTCAGTCTTTCCTTTATAGTGAAGAAGCCCCCAAAAGACCAAAGATGGAAAAATTAAAAAGAGATAAAGCAGATAGACCCCTGTTTATGCAGATAACAAACTGGTTTCTACTTAGCTTGGGGGGCAGGAGACAAAGAGGAATTTCAGGAATATCAAAGGGTCAGAAAACTAACATTTGGCTAAGTGAAGATAAACACTCCTTTGATAACAACCCCCTAATAAATCTAAGAATTGTCCCCCCATCTTGGATCCCACATTCCTATGTTAAAGACTTGTATCTCGTAACCCTATATAATCTGTTTCTTAATGTCAAACCAGCGCAATTTTCCGTTAGGGAATTCTGTCCCAGCTGGTAGATTCTTTATTTCTCTCTTTCATTAATAAATTTTGGTTCCAATAATTGAAATTCTAGGTGTTTGAACTCATTTGTGAAGTGTACCACTTCAATGGTTCTCATTTCTTTTCTAATTCTTTCTGCTAATGCTCTTATTTTATTCATAAAATTATTTTTTTTAAACTCTTGCTTCATTTCTCCTAAAAATTCTAATTGACCTTGTGTCCATAATGTTTTTCTTTGATGCTTTTTATATAAATGTTTTAGAATTATTCTCTTCCTCTATATTTATTTCTTGGGCACCCTTGTCATTATAATAGCTTTTTTAAGGTGGTCTCTTTTGTTTACCTATTCTTTTAGCTTTATGGGCTCAACAGACACTTTGTGTTAAGTATAGGTTCTTCATCTTTTGGAGAGAATGTTAGGGTTTTGCTTGCTCCTATTTCAATCTTCCTGAATCTTTGAATCTTGGTCCTCTCTTGAATCTTGCTGCTAGTTTCTTCAGGTATTGAGTGTTCCTCAAGGCTGGTGATCTTTAAGCCTTCAATGTGCCCCCAACTGCCAGATCTAAGGTGAAATTGTATTGTTTCTCTCTATCTGAGCCTTGCAAGCTTCTGAATAGGGTTTGGTTATGCAAAAGAGCACTGTTGCCTTACTGTGGTTGGATTGCCCCCAGACACCATCAGCTAGCTGGAAAGCTCTGTTGGTTTAGAGGGACAGAACTGCAGGCTTGGCTTTGCTGTGAGCTCTTTTCAAGTGATTATTCAGCTTTTGGCTCCAGAACAGATTAGGTGCTAGATCTGAGATGTCAGTCTAGGAATAGAGCAACAAAGTTTCTGTCTGATTCTGTTCTTACTAGAACAAAGTCTTAGGCCCACTACCACTACTTTCCTTTGTGCAGATCTCTTTCTTTGTTAACATTGAATCTGAGACCCAGTTCTGGAGTTTGAACAAAAGAGCTTCTATTTGGCACCTACTGCTGTTACCTACATAGATAGCATCAGACCCCTTCAGACTATATTTATATATAGTACCTCTTCTTAGTCTGAGGCACAACTATAGGGTCCAGGTCAGTTATCATAATAGAAACCTATGTGTTGCAGCCTTCTGGATAGATCCCTTCCTGAGAGGCAATAGTCTTCTGTCTCCCTATGGCTAACAATGAAAAGGGAAAAGACTCATTGTTCTTTGGATTTTCTGATTAGGACTGGTCCTTTAGTGGAGGATTGGGGATGGGGGCAAGGCAGAGTGATGTGGTCTTAATTCTTCCTATTCCAACATCATGGTTGGTCTAAAACCAAGAAATATTAAAGCAAAATCTTAAAAACTGGAAAACAGAAGAAAAAAAAACCTGACCTAGTAAATACATCAAGGAAAAACCATCTAAGATTATCAGATTATCTGAAAATCATGACCAAATCCCTTATATTTTAAGAAATCTTAAATGAAAATAACCCAGAACTCTTAGAATAAAGGGTAAGATGAAAAGAGAAAGAAGCCATCAGTTAACTCCTGAAATGTTACTTCCCAAAATGAAAACTCCCCAAAATGTTCTAGCCAAAGTCAATAGCTTCCTGATCAAAGAAAAATACTAAAAGCATCTAAAAAGAGAGTTCAAGGAGATACAGTAAGAGCCAAGCCAAACATGGTAGGTTGCAACTATAAAGAATTGGAGAAGTTGGGATCTGATATTCCAAGAGGCAAAAAATAAAGACTTAAATTCAAGATAACTTATCTAGCAAAATTTAGTATAATCATATTGGGGGTGGGGAATGACTTTTTTTATAGACTAGAGGATTTCTAAACATACCTGATGAAAAGACCAGACAAATTGGTTTCTATTTTTCATTGGAAAAACAGGAGCCAACACCAACATAGAAAAGTACACATATTTGTTTCACTGGAAGGGAAAATGTAGGGAAGAATTTTTATATGCTAATAGGTAGACAAGTAGATGGACAAATAAACATCTCCTCAGAATTCTCAAATCTTTGAGAGTCAGAAAGAAAGGTAAATATAAGAGAATGTGAAGAGTGAATCAAACTTTCTTTTTCTATCAATCAGCAACTTTTAAATTAATCAAAAACTTAAGCACTCCTACTTAACACTAAGTATGAGAGTTCACAAGTCACTTGTTAGAGTGGGTGTCAACTCCAGAGGCCACTGACCACCCCCTTGGCAGTGCTAGGCAAATTGAAAGACTGTGATTAGTTCCCATAGCATAGGAAAGGGACAGGATGTGATGTAGAAAAAGGACTATATGAAAAGGACCAAATAAAATAATGTTTAAATAAAAAAAGAAAAAAAAAAGAAAAAGGACTATAAAAAATCCTGAACTTCCTGTCTAAGGGAATTCTTTGGAATACTTTGCCTTTTGAGTTCACCTTTTGGACTTTGCCTTTGGTCTTCTTTGGAGTTTGTCTTGGGAGACTCTGAGTCAGTGAGCTGGACTGAAGGAGGAGACTCTTTCCCTGGATCCTATGTTGGCTTGCTGGGTAAGTAGTTGGCTTTCCTTTCCTGGCTTCTGGAAAGATTGGTTCCAAAAAGGATTTCCTTTCCTGGAAGTGGCTGTGTTGGTAGAACCGTTACTGAAGATATCACTGGGTCCTCTGGTTGAAGATTATTGAGCCATACTGGGGCTGAGCTAGATACTGGAGCAGCACTTAGGGTGATAGGCTAGATAATTCTCTACCCTCTTCTTACATTTTTCCACTTTCATTCTTTTCACCTCTTTGTAAATAAAACTACTAAAAGTCATTTTAACTTAAGCTATAATATTTTCAATTCAGCAATCACAATATTACTTTAGAACTTTCATGTTAGCATAAAAACCTCAATTTTATATTCTTACAAGACAGAGGGCCTATTGGGTGCCCGTATCCTGTTTTGATACTCTCAGGAGAAGTAAAAAATGTGAGGGACAGAGTTCTAGACTGGGGAATAAAGGAAGAAGAAGATGGAAATTCCTAAGAGATAAAAGGTCCATAAGATGAAAAGTATTTCAATTATGGAGGAAGGATAAGAGGAATGGGCATTCCATGAATCTTACCTTAATTCAAATAGATAAAAAATAATATTTACATAGTATATAACTATGTGCCAGACACTGTGCTAAATGCTTTACAAATATGATCTCATTTTTTCCTCACAGTAACCCCAAGACATAGATGCTATTATTATTCTCATTTTAGAGATGAGGAAACTGAGGCAGACAGAAGTTAAGAGACTTGCCCAGGATCAGAGAGCCAGTAATTGTCTGAGGCTGAATTTGAAACTCAGGTTTTCTTTACTTTAAGCCTAGCACTCTATCCATTGGACCATCTAACTGCCTTAATAAAGGCAGATCACAAATATATTCACAAACATTTTCATATATATATATAAATACTTTGGTATAGAAATATATTTTATACAGAAAAGGATATAGGAGAGAATGAAGATAAAGAAGAGGGAAAGGGGGTGTCTTAAAGAAAGGGCAGAATACATAAGAGAATTGTCATAAGAAAACTGAGGAGAGAGGAATTTAGGAATGGACTATCAAATTGAAAGGAATATAGAATAATTATCTGGAATAATGATAAAAAAGAGAAGAGGAGCAACAGAGCAGAAAGAAGCCACTCCATTTATAGAGCAAAAGTGTTAGGCAAACTCCCTTTCTTAAGAGGGAAGTGAGAGCAAAGAGAGTAAAAGAAAATCAGAGGATAGAATGGAGGGAAATACACAATTAATAGTCATTACTATGAACATGAATGTTATTTACATGTCATTTATAAAAAATACACTTGAAACATAATAATCCTTCAAAAGTTAAAATGAAAGTCTAGAAGAAATGAATGAATTGGGCATCTCCAAAAAAACCTTGAAAAACAAAATTAAAATTCCAAATTAAGCAACAAGTTTAGAAATTATGAAAGTTAAATAAACTCATGAAACTGAAAGGAAAATACCCATTAAATTAATAAATAAATGTAAGAGCTGGTTTTAAAAAATCTTTCTGATTAGAAAAAGCTAGAGGAAAACCAAACTGTTCATATCAAAAATGAAAAAGGAGAATTCACAGCAATTGGAGAGGAAATAAGGAAAATTAAGAGAAAAAAACTGCCCAATTGTAAGTCAACAAAACCTATAATTTAGAGGAAATGGATACATTATAAAACATAACAGACTAACAAAATAAGAAATTGATTATTTAAATAACAAAAATCATTGAAAGAGAAATGCAACAAGTCACAAGTCAATTCACAAGGGAAAAAAAATCTCCAGAATGAGATATATGAATGAGTGAATTTTATCAAACATTCTACTCATAATTAATTTCTAAACAAACTTTCTGTAATTATAGGAAAATAAGACATCTTTCCAGTCTCTCTATCTGATGTAAATATAGTTTTGATTCCAAAACCAGGTAAAGATAATACAAAAAAAAAGAAAATTATAGATCATACTCTCATGAATATTTATACAAAAATATAAATAAGATATTAGTAAATAGGGTGTATTGACCTATTAGTATGATTATGCACTACAAATAGGTTGGGTTATACAAGAAATTCAGAGTTTGTTAAATTTAATGAAGATTATAAATATAATGAATCATATTAACATAAATAATAAAAGCTAAATGACTAGACCAATAGGGCTAAAAAACACCTTTGATAAAAGTCCAGCATCAAATTACTGTTAAAAACAATAGAAGGTATAGGGATAAGTGGATTGGGTCTGATTCTTCATGACACCTTTCTCCACCTATTGAGGATTTTCTTGGCAAAGATATTGGAGTAGTTTGCCATTTCCCTCTCCAGATGAGAAAATTGAGGCAAAAAGGGTTAAACGACTTGCTCAAGGTCACATAGCTAGTAAATGTTTGAGACTGGATTTGATCTCAGATCTACCCAACTCCAGGCCTGTCACTCTATCCACTGTCTATCTAGCTGCCCCTGTTACCTTATATGCAAATTGGAAGGGCAAGAAAGAGATTATTTTTCAGACCTTTGGATAGAGGAAGAGTTCATGAATAAATAATAAGTGATAGAGATGTTAAATTTTATTTTGGTTTGACTTAATATTTAATTTGTGGTCACCAGGGATTTAATTTAATTTCTAAATCCCAAAATGAATTACCAAAGTAAATGGAATTGAGAGAGAGAGAGAGACAGAGAGAGAGAGAGAGAGAGAGAGAGAGAGAGAGAGACAGAGAGAGAGAGAGAGAGAGAGAGAGAGAGAGAGAGAGACAGAGACAGAGAGAGAGACAGAGAGAGAGAGAGAGAGAGAGAGAGAGAGAGAGAGAGAGACAGAGAGAGAGAGAGAGAGAGAGAGAGAGAGAGAGAGAGAGAGAGAGAGAGAGAGAGAGCGCTCTGGCTTCCTCTGAGCCAGGTAGAAATTCTAAGTCCCAGCCAGGGGAAAGGAGTCTCAAGAAGATGGGCCTTTCTCAGAGGTTCATACCTCCAGAAAGGCAAGGAAACTAAGTCAGCCTTTCACTCACCACAGTGACTGTCTAAAAGGAAAGCAGTCTGAGGTCTCCTGCACAAGCTTCTCCAGGTGTCCAGTTCTACAGCCAAGTGTCTTCATTCCAAGTCTGAGTGTCTGTCTTCCAGTCTCTCCTCCAAGTGACTCTTCTTCATTCTTGATTCGAACTCGGAGTGACTGAATGCATCTATGTCCTTCAGTGCCTCTGTTTCCTCTATTTAAAGATCTTTTTCTCTTGTGTCACCTCCCCTAAAGTAGCAGACACTCCTCTCCAGGACTGCCCATTCAATGTATGAAATGAGTGTCATACCTTTTGTAGTTAGTTAACACCTTTTTGTAGTTAAAATGGGTAGATCTACTTTAAATCCTGAGTTAACACTTTGGGGATTAAAATCTAAAAATAGATAGGGGATTACAATTTAATCTTCACAATAAAGAAAGAGCTAAATACCTTCATTGTTACAATCAGGAGATAGCCAAATCCAATTATCACAGAGAAGATCACACAAAACAAAACAAATAATTAATTTTGATTATATAACAGTGAAAAGTTTTATTATTTAAATAAAACAAATGCAGCTAAAATTAGAAAGGAAATAGATTTTAAAAATCTTTGCAAGTGTACTTCTTTGATAAAGATTTCATAGCAGAGATTGTTTCTCCATGGGTCTGTTGTGACTTGCAGAGAAGCATGAATGCGTATCTCTAGAGTCTCCTCCACCCACTCTTCTGCAAGGGAAAACTGATTCTTGTCAGCGAGAGAGTTAGAAGTTGGAGCCAGAGGTTGGCCATTCTACACTCCTCAAAGAAAGGATACTAAATAGGATTACATCAATCCACTCCCCCTCATCCCAACCAAAATCTATTAGTTTAAGTGAAATATTTTTTATATTCAAGCTAAATTCCTGGATGCTATCCCTTAATGGGGAAGGAATGCCCAAAGCTTTCCCCCATTCCTACCAAGTGCCAGTTCCCCAATGAATACACATAACAATTAGCAACCTAAGCCAAAAGCAAACAGAAATTAGAGAAGATAGCCTGATGAGAATGTATACCAGAAAATATATAGAGTAAATGAGCTCTCCGATTGGAAGTGATATATCTTAGCTTAACCAAGAGAAAGAGTCCCAGATCTCACACGAGGGAATATTCCCTGAAGTCTCAAGTACAGTAAGCTGGAAATAGGGACATGTTTAATGTGTTGGCTCTTCTGCATGCCAAGTTCTTCTCAAGAGTTTTTCTCCCTTCAGGGACCTGAAGAGAGGTTGGGACCACGTACTTTCTCTTTCAAAGCTGGAAGTCAGAAGACAAGGATCTCTTGATCTCTTTTCTCCCAAACTTTAGCCAGCTTCACTCCTCACACAGTCATGAAGCAGTTGAGTAATCAATCTCCACCAATGAGGGAAGTCTTATGCAAGATGGGCACTTTTAAAAATAGTCTTTTTTTTAAAAAGTATATAGTTTTCACTTTGTTATCTCTTTACAATGTATATATGTTCTTCTTATATAGCTTGACATCAAAAGAAGCTTAACAGCTCTGTGGTGAGTGAGAGAGCTCTATGGAGTGTGACTCCTGGTCACCAAAGAGAAAAGAGTCACCAAAGGAGAAAGAATTTGGTGCTTAAAATGGAATCTCTTTTTTCTCTCCCCTTATACCTTTCCCAAAAGGTAGCAGGAGAGAGGTGAGTGTATTTTTCTTCACTTTCCTGTTCTCAATCAGCCATGACACTTTGCAAGGAAACTACTTGCCTAATGATAATAATTAATACTTATTATTAGATATTTATTAGATATAATATATACTATTATTATATATTATCTATAATGATTGTGTGTTAATTATAAGATAATAACCCTTATATAGCACTATCTATGTGCCAGCTGCTATATGGATATCATCTCATTTTAACTGTATGATATTCTTGAGAGGTAGATGCTATTTTTATCCTCACTTTACAGATAAGGGAACTGAGGTAAACAGAGTTTAAGTGACTTGCCCAAGGTCATATAGCTAAATGTCTAAGGTTGTATTTTAACTCAGAGCCTGGTGCTCTATCCTTAGCACTTAATATATTTCTATATCAAAATCTTTATGTATGTGTGAGTATATGAGTATATGTGATTATCTTTGGTCTCTCTTTATAGAGGCAGCTATGGGGTGCAGTGAAGAGTTGAGTGATACTGAATTAAGCAAGGGACCAGATCCAATGAGTGGAGGCTAAAGACAATTTCAAATAATGTGATTCCTGGAAACAGAAAAGAGAGTCAGCTATGAATCCAAGAGAAAATTAGCCCTGGCAGTTTAGAATTAAGCACTAAAGAGAAGCAGGATCAGAGAACTCTGTTGGGCAATCTGTCCAGCAAAAATACTACATCCACTAGGAAACAGTATGAAGACCATGAGAAAAGGGAGGCCATTAGGGAGATGTCTTGGCCACATGTGCTTCTCTAATCAGTGTATACTCCTATTTTCACTGATGTGTATTTGTAGGGGGGAGTCTAAGGTGGGGAGGCGGGAGGAGAATCTTCTAACTATGACATCTCAATAAATGCCTTTGCTTTGAGTTCATTAAATCTGACTATTTAAAATAAATACACTGGTGAGTGCTCTTGAGGTGTAATTTGAGGAGCTTAGACACATGGAATACATTGAACCTGTCTTACCCTCTGAAGAGCCCAGCCCATGAGTGAGTTGAGTAGCCACTACCTTATAAATAAACAATGTATATTAAGTGCAACTATAGACAGACTGGCACAGTGGATAAAGAGCTGACCTCGGCACCAGGAAGACAGACCTGAGTTTAAGTCCCACCTATGACAAATACTGGCTATATGACTCAGACCAAGTCACTTAATCTTAGTGCTCTATGCAACTCTTGAGGATAAGATGCAGAGAAGGTGTCACTTGTATTATTAGAGAGAAGTTTTCCATTTGGGAGTTTTTGATGCCAACGCAAATGGAGGTCTATTCCTTATTCCTATCATATAATTAATAAATGAGAGGAGTGATTATAGGTAGGGGATGAGGTAGTTAAGAGGAATCAAGGAGGGCTTCTTGGAAGAGATGGAATCATTTAAATGCAAGGTCTCAGATGGGTGAGCGAAACAAAGACCAAAGGAGGGAAAGGAGAAGAAGAGACAAATGGGGAGTTCTTTTTTGTTCTTACATGTTTGTCCTCCTACCCTCACCCAGACCCTGACTCCCTTATACCTATTTCAAATATTCAAGTGATTGGTTTATTCATGAATACTTCTGTGCTGCCTCTATCATCTTCTTGTATATCCTCTCTATGAGTACTTGCCTCTGCACTTTCAGAAAGGTGGTACTAGGGCTGGAGAAAGAGTCCTTTTGGTTCCTCTTCTCTAGGCTCCCTAGAGAACCCTAATTTGTGATACTCCCTCTGGTGTTCAGTTCTCTTGCCTTCATTTCAGTTTTCTTCCAAGCCTCGTTCCTCTGCCCACTGTCTCTCAGTTCCTCAGGAATCCTTATATAGCAGTGTGCCTCTGAGATTTCAACAAAAAAATGAATGGAAATAAATGTAAAAGGAAGGGCCTTCCAGAAGCAAAAAGAGCATCCCCAAGTCTTGGAAACGTTTTTGGGAATAAATAGTTCTGCTAATCACATAAAAAGGCAAATGGGACAATATAAAAGTATATATTGCCTCAATACCTTTGTCGACAGCCATTCATATTCATCTATAGAAGTCCCAATGGGAATCTAGGAAGTAGACTTAGGTAGAGGGGTATACAGAGTATGCAAGGAGGACTAGAACTTGTGGGATGAAGGCTTGCCAAGCCCCTTTCAGGGCTGCTTGTCCACTTTTATTGTCCTTCTCTTATCCAACTTGTTATAAATAAAAATTAATCATAGAGACTTCATATTAAATTATAAGTATTTATCAATAAAGAGAAAGAAACAAAAAAAGAAGAAAAATTTACCAGCCTAACTTCCCAGAATCTCTAGTCACATGCTTCATCAGGTCTTAGATTTCCCCATTGGCCCTGATCCATTTCACAATTGAGGGGCTAAGGGGCTCAGCTACCCACATGATCAAGCCAGAAAAATTAAGGCCAGATGAGGAGCAGGGTTGAGTTTAGGAAGGGACTAGAACCCAAAAGACTGAATTTCTAGATTGCCAGCCCAGTGTGGCCTCTGCTAGTCCACTTGCCAGAGATGGCCAGATATAGACAAGCACTGACTAGCCAGTGAGAGAGTTCCTTCACAAGACCAAAAAATGGCAGAGAATGCCTGAACCCAATTCATCAGCTGGCTTTTCAAGCTCAGTCTAAGCCCTTTCCCAAGATCCTCTAACTGGCTATGGTTTTACCTTAGTCCCCATGTCACGTCCCTTGTCGTCCACCAGTCCAGAATCCACCTGCCACACTGGCAAATTAAGGCACATGACTGTGACTTCTATAATGTAAGACTTCCTGGATCTGATGGTCTCCTAGAGGTTAAATTCACACAATCTTTCACCTGTAGCTCCCCAAAGCTACAACCTGTTCATTGGTCACACCATGGTAAAACCATCTCAGTAGGCAGGCAAAACCAGAATGAAGTTAACCAATAGACTGCAGATTTGTCAGTGAGTAAGTGGAAAATCTACCCCAAGCATGTGAAGACTTTCCCTGATGGAATGGATGGATGAGAACAATTTGTTCCAATAGCCATGAAGGCAACTAAGAGGTTGATAAGGTATCAAAGATGCCAAGGTCATTCACTGCACCTCAGGCTATCCATCCTATCACCATTCATTTTGATTTTTGTCTTGCCACTGGACTTTGATGATTCTGGAACAAAGTGAGGCTGAAGATCTTGTGAAACTTCCCTCACTTAAATTACACTCACATGAAAGGCACTCTCATGATGTCATTGGTCTTCTTTGAAAATAAAAGGATAAGGGGGACAGTTAGGTAGCACAGTGGTTAGGGAACCAGGCCTGGAGTTGGGAGGATTTGGGTTCAAATCTGGACTTAGACACTTCCTAGCTGTGTGTGACCCTGGGCAAGTCACTTAACTCCTATTTGCCTAACTCATGCACTTCTGTTTTAGAGTTCTTACTAGGACAGAAGGTAAGAATTTAAAAAAAAGAAATAAAATGAAAGGTGAACAACAACTTAGTGTAGTTATAAATAAAATGGAGTTCCTCTCTGAGAGAAGTTTCTCTGAATTAGGATTGTTCAATGAGAGAAGTTAGATCTCTATCTCCTTCTACCTAGGGTGACAGACCTCAGACTTTGGCTGTGAGGGAATCAAATTGTTTCACTCAATCCTAGTATAAAGGTTAAATGCCCTTGTTGAAAAGGGAACTATAAACACTGAAAATTGAGGTAGCGAAGACTATAACAGTCTCTTGAGCAAGTCCAGAGAGTCCAAAGGATCAACCAGCCCATTGGAAAAGGCCAGCAGCTAAGTGATCTGTCCAGCCTATTCCAGGCCAGACAGCCACACAGTTCAGTGGATAAGCAAACTGGCTGGCCCAGTGTGGTAACAGCTGCTCAGTGGCAGAGAGATGCACCTGGTCTAAGAGCCTAAGAGAGAAACCAACTCCACAGCTGAGCAAACCTCTTCACCCAATCCAGCTGAGATGCCATTCTATCTGAGGAGGAAGCTCAGTGAGAGAGAGACAGACAGACAGACAGAGACAGAGACAGAGACACAGAGACAGACAGAGATACACAGAGACACACAGAGACACAGAGAGAGAGAGAGAGACAGAGACAGAGAGAGACACCGAGAGACAGAGAAAAGGAAGGAAGGAAGGAAGGAAGGAAGGAAGGAAGGAAGGAAGGAAGGAAGGAAGGAAGGAAGGAAGGAAGGAAGGAAGGAAGGAAGGAAGGAAGGAAGGAAGGAAGGAAGGAAGGAAGGAAGGAAGTTATCTTGGTCACCTGTGTTTCTGACATTTGGGATCATTATCACTGTGTGTTAAATTCCTGCTCCTTCTTCATCCCCCTCTGGGTGTATTTATGTACTCCAGATTTGGAGAGGAAATGCTTTGTAATTATTATTCTCACTGTGGCATTTGGGTAGATGACTTTTCTGAAAAGCTAATCAAGTCTACTGGTTTGTTGTTAAGGTATGGGGGTAGGGGTGGGAGGGAAGCACACAGATGAGAACTCATGAGATAGGAAGATGGCCACCCATAAGATTATCTTCTGAACCCCAGAGAAGTAGCAGTCCCTATATGGACCCAAACAGTCAATGCTAGTGTGTGCTAAAGGAGTGACCCCCACCCAGGGGATGCTACAATTAATTTTAACCCCCACTCTCCCTCTACTCTCAACCCTGCAAAACATTTTTCTCCATGATATTTTGAAAGCCCACAGCATCTCAAGGGCAGTCATGGTGAGTTATGGGCAGAGGGGAGCAATCTGTTTCTCTCCAAACATTCTACACCTTGTGAAACCTCATCAACACCCTCTACTGCACTAGTTGCTGTTCACTTTGTCTACCTGCCACCAGATCCTTCTCCCATTTCTTCTTGCCCTAGCAGTTCATGATAGACCCCCATTCTTCCCTTGAGTGTTGCTGCCTTACCTAGAGCTAAAACTATCCATAGCTGGGCCTACAACATATTTTGATTTCTTTGACTGAAAATTGCCTATTAATGTCCCTTGCCCATTTATCAATTGGAGAATGGTTTGATTTTTTGTACAACTGATTATAAATTTGACTAATTAGACCTTTGTCAGAGGTTTTTGATATGAAGATTGTTTCCCAGTTCCCTATTTCCCTTCTGATTTTGGTTATATTGGTTTTGTTTGTACAAAAACTTTTTAATTTGATGTAATCAAAATTATTTATTTTACATTTTGTGATTTTTTTCTGTCTTGCTTGGTTTTAAAATCTTTCCCTTCCCAAAGGTCTGACATGTATACTATTCTGTTTACATAATTTACTTATAGTTTCCTTCTTTATGTTAGTCATTCACCCATTCTGAGTTTATATTGGTGTAGGGTGTGAGGTGTTGATCCAAGCCCAATCTCTCCCACATTGTATTCCAATTTTCCCAGCAGTTTTTATTAAATAGTGGATTTTTATTCCAAAAGCCGAGATCTTTGGGCTTGTCATAGACTGTCTTGCTCAGGTCACTTACTCCAAGTCTATTCCACTTATCCTCCTTTCTGTCTCTTAGCCAGTACAAAATTGTTTTGATGACCACTGCTTTATCATATAGTTTGAGATCTGGGACTGCGAGGCCACCTTCCTTTGCATTTTTTTTCATTATTTCCCTGGATATCCTTGATCTTTTGTTCTTCCAAATGAACTTTGTTATGGTTTTCCCTAATTCAGTAAAAAAAGTTTTTGGAAGTTCTATGGGTATGGCACTAAATACATAGATAAGTTTGGGTAGGATGTTAATTTTTATTATATTAGCTCGTCCTACCCATGAGCAGTTAATGTTTTTCCAATTGCTCAGATCTAGTTTTAGTTGTGTGGAGAGTGTTTTGTAGTTGTGTTCATATAGTTCCTGTGTTTGTCTCAGCAGATAGATTCCCAAGTGTTTTATATTGTCTAGGGTGATTTTGAATGGAATTTCTCTAATTCCTGCTATTGAGATGTGTTGGATATATATAGAAATGCTGATGACTTATGTGGGTTTATTTTGTATCCTGCAACTTTCCTAAAGTTATTGATTATTTCGACTAGCTTTTTGGTTGATACTCTGGGGTTCTTTAAGTAGATCATCATATGATCTGCAAATACTGATAGCTTGGTCTCCTTATTGACTATTTTAATACCTTCAATTTCTTTTTCTTCTCTAATTGCTACAGCTAGTGTTTCTAGTACAATGTTAGATAATAGGAATGATAAAGGGCATCCTTGTTTCACTCCTGATCTTATTGGGAAGGCTTCAAGTTTGTCTCCATTGCAGATGATGTTTGCTGATGGTTTTAGATATATACTATTTATTATTTTTAGGAAAGGCCTTTCTATTTCTATACATTCTAGTGTTTTCAAAAGGAATGACTGGTGTATTCTATCAAAGACTTTTTTTGCATCTATTGAGATAAATCATGTGATTTTTGTTGGTTTGCTTGTTGATATGGTCAATTATGTGGATGGTTTTCCTAATATTGAACCATCCTTGCATTCCTTGTATAAATTCCACCTGATCATAGTGAATAACCCTAGTGATGCCTTGCTGGATTCTTTTTGCTAGCATCCTGTTTAAGATTTTTGCATCTATGTTCATTAAGGAGATTGGTCTATAGTTTTCTTTCTCTGTTTTTGACCTGCCTGACTTTGGAATCAGTACCACATTTGTATCATAAAAGGAATTTGGTAGAACTCCCTCTTTCCTTAATATGTCATATATTTTGGGATTATCTGTTCTTTCAGTGTTTGATGTGAATCCATCAAGCCCTGGGTATTTTTTCTTAGGGGGTTCTTTGATGGCTTGTTCAATTTCTTTTTCTGATATGGGATTATTTAAGGATTCTATTTCTCTTCTGTTAATCTAGGCAATTTATATTTTTGTAAATAGTAATCCATATCACCTAGATTGGCATATTTATTGCCATATAATTGGGCAAAATAGTTTTTAATGATTGCCTTAATTTCCTCTTCATTGGAGGTGAGGTCTCCATTTTCATCTATGATACTGTTAATTTGGTTTTCTTCTTTCCTTTTTTTTTTATTAGATTGACCAGTATTTTGTCTATTTTGTTTCTTTTTTCAAAATACCAGTTTCTAGTCTTATTTATTAGTTCAATAGTTCTTTCACTTTCAATTTTATTAATTTTTCCCATAATTTTTAGGATCTCTAATTTAGTTTTCTTCTGGGGATTTTTAATTTGTTTGCTTTCAATTTTTTTGATTTGCATGTCCAATTCATTGACCTCTGCCCTCCCTAATTTGTTAATAAATGAACTCAAGAATATAAATTTCCCCCTGAGTACTGCTTTGGCTACATCCCATAGATTTTGAAAGGATGTCTCATCATTGTCATTTTCTTCAATGAAATTATTGTTTCTATGATTTGCTCTCTAACTAAGCAATTTAGGAGAATCATATTATTTAATTTCAAATTAATTTTTGATTTGGCTCTAATTATTATTTTTATTGCCTTATGATCTAAAAAGGTTGCATTTATTATTTCTGCTTTTCTGCATTCGTTTGCCATGTTTTTATGACCTAGTATATGGTCAATCTTTGTGAATGTGCCATGTGCTGCTGAAAAGAAGGTGTATTCCTTTTTGTCCCTATTTATTTTTCTCCATATATCTGTTAACAAATTTTTCTAGGATTTCATTCACATCTCTTACCTCTTATTTTTTTATTTGATTTATCTAAATTTGAGAGTGGTAGGTTCAGGTCTCCCACTAGTATAGTTTTACTATCTATTTCCTCCTTCAATTCCACTAGTTTCTCCTTTAGAATGCTAACCATTTGGTGCATACATGTTGATTACTGATATTTCTTCATTGTCTATACTTTAACAGGATGTATATAGGTGTATGGGGTGTTCAGGGAGGGGTAGTATCTCTGGTATGGAGGGCTTTTCTTGCCCTTCTAGGGCAGCTCTCCAGCCTTTGACCCTCACCTGACATCCAGCTCTCACTTGTGGCTCCTAGAAGCTGCTAGCACGCGGTAGCAGCCACACCCCAGGCAACGGCTTCAACAGGCCGGCTAAACCTTGTGAGAGTAGCCATCAGGTTGTAGACCCCTGGTGAACCACTCACCCAGCATGTGAAGACTGCTTCAGCTGAACAGATGGAAGAAACCAATAAGAAGGTTCAACGACTGAGATGGCGATTCAGCAAAGCACTGTGGAGTGCTTAGGGCATGTTGTAGCACAAAGGACAACATGGCCATCCAATGC
This sequence comes from Monodelphis domestica, assembly GCF_027887165.1. Lineage (NCBI taxonomy): Eukaryota > Metazoa > Chordata > Mammalia > Didelphimorphia > Didelphidae > Monodelphis > Monodelphis domestica. Next base: position 261,250,534 of record NC_077228.1, read on the forward strand.
AGCTGAGGAAGTCTCCAGGTGTAACGATTTTTCATACCAATGGACCCAGGCTTCCAACGCCGAGAGAGTGGGATTGTCTCTGTGCATCGACTTTTCCACTTAAATCTCCTTCACGCACAAGTGTCTTTGTGCACACTCATCTATCATAGATGAAAACCCACAAAGACAATCGTCATCCTGTAACCCTTAAAATTTCTTAGACTTATTATGAATGTTGGAAATTTCCCCATTGGGAAATCTCATACTGGAAAAAATTTCCTACTGATAGTAAGAACCCCCTTGGCATGGGAGGATCCTTCTCCTCCCTACTTGGGACTGCTTTAGGACAGAAACCTTTTGCTGAACAATGGAAAAGGCTTTGACCTATGCTTAAGCATAGAACAGGAAGTTCTTTGAGTCATGATTGATTTTAGAATTGATACAATAGAGATACTTGGAATGACAGAACCAGGTCTTGAAACTTCCAATCTCCACCCTGCTCAGGGTAACAGGATTTAGGAAGGGCTGCAGCAAAAGGATCAAGATTTAATTATTTGAGAATATGACCTTCAACAGACATGTGCAAAGCCACAGACCTCTGGGTGGTCCTGGGTTAAGCTAGAGCCACCATTGGCACAGGGAAGACATGGACAGTGATTGGTAGATGTGAGAACTGAGGGGAGGGAACTTAGATGGTTTCCTTAAAGATAGCAGGGTCTGAGGACTGGGGGGTTAGAGAGGTTTTGCTCTGAGAGGTTGTGCTCTGAGAAGCTTGCTCTGAAGGAGGCTGGAGGTGGAGGCCCCTGAGACTGTTTCTCCATTTTGGTCACGTGAGTGATAGGGACTGATCTCTTTTCTTTGCCTCAGCTATCTAAGGGCTTGGGCCTTTTAGCCCAGCCTAAACAGAGGGGGTATTTAAGCCCTATTCCTCTCTCTCTCTCTCTCTCTCTCTCTCTCTCTCTCTCTCTCTCTCTCTCTAATACCTTTCTTCCTCCTGTTTGAAATTAAAAACTCCATAAAAGGTTGACTGCTGACTTGAGTTTTCATTTAGGAATTACATAGCTGAATTCCTTGGTGACCTTAAATTAATATATATCAGTCTTTTAAAGTGATTTCCTTGTCACATTGTGGCTGACCACACGGGAGTCTAAAGAATTCTCTCAATAAACTTCTGAAATTCCTTGCCTTTTTACTCTACCTTCTCACCACTTAGTCCCTTTTAACAACAAACTTGACTTAAAGACACAGCTGCTAGAACACGTGAGTATAAAAAACTTTTTCTCTCTTCTCTTTTCTCCTTAAGTTAAATTGGAATCAGCAGTTTTTCTTTTTCTTCCCTTTAATCTTAAGGGACAGCTGGGTAGCTCAGTGGATTGAGAGCCAGGCCTAGAGACAGAAGGTCCTGAGTTCAAATCGGATCTCGGATACTTCCCAGCTGTGTGACTCTGATAGTTAGATAGAAAACAGCTGTTTTAAATCTCAGCAACAGGACCCTAAAGTCCTGGCTGGAAGAGCTGTTTCTAAATATCCTTTCCCTTAAGGAACAACTTCCTAGATTAGAAAAAAAAACCCTGTGGAAAGTTTGTTGCTTTGCCCTGCTCCCCACGTGTTTTGTGAAGACTGTTAGAGAAATAATTACAAAAAATATATATATATAAATGAGTACTACATTTTTTGACATTTATATGGCAGCTGAAGAATTAGGGGCATTGAGGAATGCAGGATACCTCCAAATTTTTATATTAATAGGTACTGTCATTTTTGTACTCCTCAATACTATATTTAGAGATGCTAAAATAAAAAAAAATTGAGGATAAAATAGAAAAAAATTGAGGATAAAATGCAAGCCCAATTAGAAGATCTAAAATGTTTCTTACAGGATCAATTGGCAAACAACCACTCTACCAGAAACAGACCTGTTTCTGAACCTTTGAATGAGGAAATTTCCTTCCCTGAAATAGAGATGGAAAACACCTTCCCTATAGCCCAGTTAACAGACTGCTTCTCTCGTGTAGTGCAAATCTTGACTGAATTTAATCCCCAAAACCCTTCCCCTGCAATCCCAGTTTCTCATGTTCCCTCTCCTACAGAAAACCAAATTCCAACGCAAAGGAGATCTTGTCCTCCTAGAGAAACCTGTCCTTGTCAAACTGACCCACAGGTACAAAATTCAACTAGAGGCCTGTTTCCTCTAAGAGAAGTACCTGAAAAAGGACGGAATGGGGATGTGGTGACTTTAAGACATAGGATACCATTTACTCCGCAATAAATAAATGAATTTACACGAAATATCCCCACATATGAACAAGATCTTTTTCTAGTAGCAAAAAAAGATGGGAGACAGTATAATTTTTTCAGTATAATCCATCTTACAAGGATGTTGAGAACTTGCTACAGGCTTTTTTAACTGAACGTGAAAAAAATAAAATAATTGCTCATGTCAACAAAACTTGGGGACGTAATGCAGCACATTGGCCATCTCAGGATCCCGAATGGGACTATAACAATCCTGAGGATTATCTACAACTATACCGTTGTGGAGAGGCCATCCTCACAGCAATGAAGGAATGTGCAGACAGTACAGATAAGTGGATGGAACTGGAAAAAATTAAGCAAAAAGAAGAAGAAACACCCTGCAGATTTATGGATAGAATAATCGAGTTTGGGGACAGATACTTAGATTGGGACCTAACTAAAGAGAGTAGCTTAAGACAAGTTACAAGGATCTTTGTAAATAACTCTTGCAAAGCAATTAAGAATTATTTTAGAACACAATGCCCAAGATGGTCAGATATGGACCTTGAAGAATTGTGAAAAACAGCTATATATGTTTTAAAGGGAAACAAAGAAAAGGAGGAAGAAAATAATGATGACATGGAGGAAATGAAGAAAAAATGAGATATTTAATAGATAGGATAACTAAATTAGAAAGTGGGCATGATAATGAACCAACGACAATTGCCCCTCTCCAGAAATCCAATTATCAATATATTACTTGCCACTTCTGTGAGAAGGGCCACAAAATGATGGAATGTAGAACCTTTCTTAAGATGATTGGAAGGAATACACAGTTTAATAATAGCTTTAGAAATAATAACTATAGAAATGATGATAATAGTCATAGAAACCAGAATTCTAGAGATTCTAGAAATTATAATAATGACTATGGAAATAACTATAATGAATATAGAAATAAGAACTTTAGAAACCAGAATTATAGAAATAGGAATTGGGAAAATAATGACAATTCTCCAAATGAAGAAAATGATAATACTCAACAACAATATATGAGAAATGGCGCTTGTCCAAAAAATACTCGAGGCGCTAATGACCCTCAGAGAGGTGCCCTTCAGTAGGGTGCCCAGGGAACTTCCAAGTATAATGAAGATGATTCTTCTTAGATTGTATTGATTTTGTTGATGTTAATTAACCTTTTTCAGTTTTTTTCTCCTCTCCAAATAGTAGGAAAGAATGAACAAAGAACTTAAGACTATGATTGGCAAATTATGCACTGAGACCCATTTAAAATGGTCTGAAATTCTCCCTCTGGCTCTATTTTATCTTAGAAGCAGGCCTAGAGGAGACTTACATATTTCACCATTTGAGATGCTTTTTGGACATCCGCCTATACAGGCTAAGCCTTTCTCCCCGGCTTATACATCGCTATTAGGGGGAGATATTACTATTGCTTCCTATATACAAGAGTTACAGCACAAACTACATGAACTTCATGAACCAGGAGCTGCAGTACAAGCCGGACCATTAGACTTTTCTCTGCATGACCTGAACCCTGTAAACCTCAAATTTCCTTAGACTTATAATTGTTGAAAATTTCACCATTGGGATATTTCATACTTGGAAAATTTCTTACTGATAGTCTATTGGAATGGGAACTCCATTGGCATGGGAGGTTCCTTCTCTTCCCTTCTTAAGATTACTTTAGGACAGAAACCCTTTGCTGAACAATGGAAAGGACTTTGACCTATGCTTAAGCATAGAACAGGAATTTCTTTGAGTCTTGATTGATTTTAGAATTGATACAATGGAGATACTTGGAATAAATCTCCACCCTATTCAGTCCTAATAAGATTGAGTAAGGGCTGCAGCCTAGATAAAAATTTAATTATTCCAATCTCTACCATACTCAAGTTAACAGGATTTAGAAAGGGCTGGAACAAAGGAGTAAAGATTTAATCATTTGAAAAATATGACCTTCAACAGACATGTGCAAAAGCCAGAAACCTCTGGGCGGTCCTGGGTTAAGCGAGAGCCTCCATTGACAGGGAAATTGATGAAGAGTGATTGGCAGATGTGAGGACTGAGGGGAGGCAACTTGGATGGTGTCCTTAAAGATAGGAGGGTCTGGAGACTCGGGATAGAGGATGGAGTTTTGGGTCAGTGTGGTTCCTGGGCTCTGAGGAAGCTTGCTCTGAAGGAAGCTGAAGGTGGGGGCCTCTGAGACTGTTTCTCCATTTTGGACACGTGAGTGAAAGGGACTGATCTCTTTTCTTTGCCCCAGCTATCTAAGGGCTTGGGCCTTTTGGCCCAGCCTAAACAGAAGGGGTATTTAAGCCCTATTCCCTTCTCTCCCCTTTCTCTCTCTATATATATCTCTAATTCCTTTCTTGCTCCTATTGTAATTAAACTCCAAAAAAAGGCTGACGGCTGACTTGAGTTTTTCATTTAGGAATTACATAGCTGATTCCTTGGCGACCTTAAATTAATATATATCAGTTTTTTAAAGTGATTCCCTTGTAACAACCCAGGAGATAAAGTTTATATCAAGAATTTCAAGCGAACTGGAGCAACTCAACCTTCATGGGAAGGACCATTTCAAATATTATTAACTACTCCAACATCTATAAAGATTGGAGAAAGAGACTCTTGGATTCACTGCTCACATGTGAAGAAAGCATCTTCTGCTGAGACTGATTGACTCTATCCTATCATATGAATTGTGACTATATCTTATCATATGAATTGGAGATAATAATCCATAGACAAATGGATGCTGTTTTTTCAAGAATATATTGAATTACTGATTTTTTTCTTAATTTTATTATTTCTTTTATTTTTTGATCAGAATATTTGAAATTTTCTCATTTTGTGTACTGAAGGTACACATAATTAATATTAATATTATTTTTTCCTGCAGTAATACAAGTTAATATATATACTCTTGCTATAATATCAATATATGCCTAAAAGCTTTAAACTATGGGAACCTGCCATTTATTGATAAAATATTATAGAACTGTGATTAATGTTTGTGTCTGATTCCAGGAAAAGGGATAAAAACAAGGAGCACAGACTAAACCTGAATAGTGCCAATAGAGCACACAAGAAATATTAAAGTGAGACTCGAGGTTGCGATGGTTAACTTATGTTTAAGTCGTAGGACTTCCTTGTATCTACACTCTTTACGAAGTACTCAAACAAGTACAAAGCTTGACTAACATGGTGGCTCCCTATATCCCTGAGGGGGAAAAAAAAATCAGACGAGGGAATGACATTTCCCCATCAAAATAGAATTCTAATTCTTTTCTTCTTATATTATGGCAACTTCCTGTAGTCTTGGCTACAAATGGCTAAGTGAAATATTACTGCATTCTGTCCTACATACTTGTGGGATAGAAATTACTTTAAACTGGACCTATACAAGGCCTAGTTTGAATTTTTCTTATGTTTTTGATTATTTTTCTATTCTTTTGATAATTGACATATACACCCCCATAACTGAACATTGCATTCTGAGCTAAACTTGATTTTTTTTAATACTTCAGGGGGGATTGTATTTTAATTTAAAATCTAAGAATTTTTTTTTGAATTTTTTTTGTTTGAGATTGTATTTTTATAAAACTCCAAGAATTTTGAATTTTGTTTAAGATTTTACTGTTATAAAAAAAAATCAAAGATTTTGATTCTGTTCGAGAAAAGATCTTCAAGAAAGAAGCTTGAAACTTTTATATCCAGAGAATGAACTGTTGCAGAAAGATGCCGAAAACCTACACTTCATCAAGAAGATCAAGAATGTACTTTGGATATGATTGATTGGACTGAACTTTTGATTGAACATTTATTGTAATTGTACACATTTATGCCAAAAGGGACTGCCCTTAATTTGGCTTTCTGTCAATGCACCTAGCAAAACATTGGTTTTGCTTTCTTTTCTTTTCTATTTCCTCTCTCACTATTCTAATTTCTCTTAGAAAATTGAATATTGTGTATATCTATAGTTAGAAGTGCATTTAGAACTATAAAATGATTATGTTAAATGATCAATGGGGAGACTAGTCTCCCAATGATCATCAGGGGGGATTGTAAACCTTAAAATTTCTTAGACTTATGAATGTTGGAAATTTCCCCATTGGGAAATCTCATACTGGAAAAAATTTCCTATTGATAGTAAGAACCCCCTTGGCATGGGAGGATCCTTCTCCTTCCTACTTGAGACTGCTTTAGGACAGAAACCTTTTGCTGAACAATGGAAAGGGCTTTGACCTATGCTTAAGCATAGAACAGGAAGTTCTTTGAGTCATGATTGATTTTAGAATTGATATAATAGAGATACTTGGAATGACAGAACCAGGTCTTGAAACTTCCAATCTCCACCCTGCTCAAGGTAACAGGATTTAGGAAGGGCTGCAGCAAAAGAATCAAGATTTAATTATTTGAGAATATGACCTTCAACAGACATGTGCAAAGCCACAGACCTCTGGGTGGTCCTGGGTTAAGCTAGAGCCACCATTGGCACAGGGAAGACATGGACAGTGATTGGTAGATGTGAGAACTGAGGGGAGGGAACTTAGATGGTTTCCTTAAAGATAGCAGGGTCTGAGGACTGGGGGGTTTAGAGAGGTTTTGCTCTGAGAGGTTGTGCTCTGAGAAGCTTGCTCTGAAGGAGGCTGGAGGTGGAGGCCCCTGAGACTGTTTCTCCATTTTGGTCATGTGAGTGATAGGGACTGATCTCTTTTCTTTGCCTCAGCTATCTAAGGGCTTGGGCCTTTTGGCCCAGCCTAAACAGAGGGGGTATTTAAGCCCTATTCCTCTCTCTCTCTCTCTCTCTCTCTCTCTCTCTCTCTCTCTCTCTCTCATACCTTTCTTCCTCCTGTTTGTAATTAAAAACTCCATAAAAGGTTGACTGCTGACTTGAGTTTTCATTTAGGAATTACATAGCTGAATTCCTTGGCGACCTTAAATTAATATATATCAGTCTTTTAAAGTGATTTCCTTGTCACAATCCTTGGTTACCGAGAGATTACTACTACTATTTACCTTCCCTATCCCTTTTAATCAGATCTATTTTTACTTTGGCTTTGTCAGATATCATGATTGCAACTCCTGTCTTCTTTCTATCAGTTGAGGCCCAATAGGTTTTGCTCCAGCCTTTAATCCTAACCTTGTGAGTGTCTACCCACCTCAGGTGTGTTTCTTGTAGACAACATATGGTAGGATTTTGGATTCTAATCCACTCTCTTATTTGTTTTCATTTTATGGGTGAGTTCATCCCATTCACATTCAAAGTTATGATTGTCACTTTTGTATTCCCCAGCATTTTGATATCCTCTCCTAGTTCTGTTCTTTCTTCTTTTGCTATATCCTTTTAAACCAATAGTTTTCTTTTAATCAATCCCCCGAATCCCCTCCCTTAATATGCTTCCCGTTCTGGCCCCTCCCTTTTTGTTCACTTCTTATTTTTTAGGGTCTGTTAAGTTCCCCCCCTCTCTTTACCCCCCTTTTTGTACTCCCTACCCCCCTACTCACCTTAGTCTTCCCTTCTCACTTTCCCTGTAGGATAAGATAAAATTCAAGACCCCATTGGATCTAGATGCTCTTCCCTCTCAGAATTGATTTCACTGAGAGTGAGGTTTAAGTATTACTTATTAGTACTCTCTTCCTCTCCTTCTTATAAGAGTATTCATCCCCTCCCCTTCCCATACATATCTTTGTGTGATAAAGATTATCCTATTTATTTTATTTCTTCAAGTATCTCTTGGTGCCATCTTCCATTCCCTCCCTCCCTTTTTCTTTTTTTGCATATCTTCTTATAGCATTTATTACCCCAGTCTCTTCCTGTGAATGATTCTTCTAATTACTATAATACTGAATATAATTTTTGAGAGTTACAAATAACATCTTCCTCATATATTAATATAAATAATTTGATCTTATTGTAGCCCTTAAAGAAGAAAGTTTGAATAAAAAAAAACACACATTTTCCCCCTTTCCCTCTCTTTCTTATTTACTATTTCATGTTTCCCTTGATCTTTATGTTTGGGTATCTAACTTTCCACTTGTTCTGGTCTTTACAAATACTTGGAAATCTTCTATTTTGTTGAATCCCCATATTTTCCCCTGGAATTATATAGTCAGTTTTGATAGATAGGTGATCCTTGGTTGAAGACCCAATTCTCTTGCCTTTCTGAATATCATATTCCAAGCCCTGAAGTCCTTTAGTGTGGAAGATGCTAGGTCTTGTGTAATCCTGATTGGTGCTCCTTGGTATCTGAATTGTCTCTTTTTGGCTTCTTGTAGAATTTTCTCCTTAGCTTGAAAGCTCTTGAATTTAGCAATTACATTCCTGGGAGTTGTCTTTTGAGGATTTAGTGTACAGGGTGTTCAATGAACTCTTTCAATGTCTATTTTGCCCCCTTGTTCAAGAACATCAGGGCAGTTTTCTTGGATAATTTCTTGTAGTATGATGTCAAGATTTCTGTTTATTTCTGACTTTTTAGGTAGACCAATGATTCTCAAATTGTCTCTCCTTAATCTGTTTTCCTGATCTGACATCTTGTCAGTGAGATATTTTATGTTTTCTTCTATTTTGTCAGTCTTTTGACTTTGCTTTATTAATTCTTGTTTTGCAAGATCATTGTCTTCCAATTACCTAATTCTGGATTTTCAAGACTGTTTTTCCTTTTCAGTTTGGTCTATTCTGCTTTTCGTAGCTTCCAGCTGTTTCTCCAATTGGGAGTTCTTGTCTTTTAAACGGTTATTTTCTTTTTTAACTATTTCCCACTTTTCTTGCCAGAAGGCTTCCATCTTTTTGATAAGCTCCAATTTAAATTCTTCAAGAACTTGTGGACAATTTCCATTTGGGTGGGGGGAGGGAGGTTTTGGTGCATTTATTTGGATTTCCTCTTCTATTTCCTCGGTAGCCTGGGTTTTTCCTTTGTAAAAATTTTCCAGGGTCAACCCCTACATCTTGTTTTTCTTGGTGGAGAGAGGTTGTTGTTCCTGGGCACTATTTGCCATCACTGTGGAGGTTTTTCCTTCCCTTTTTAGTCAG